>NW_026555331.1:46059420-46659420 GCF_014898055.3 Talpa occidentalis | reverse complement strand
GTACCCTGACTAGCCTTGCACTTCCACAAAACCTTGTGTTTCCCTTTCATTAGCACTCAGCATACTTGAAATTAATTAAATGTCGATTTTCTCCAACAAACAATTTTCTCAAACTTTATTAGGTCAGAGGACTCTGCTGTCTTATTTTCTGCATATCTAATGCTGGCACATAGGGTATCAATGAATATTTTTTGAATGAATATATATTAATCAATTTATAATAAATGGAGAGGAAATTTAGTTCAGACTGATAATTGAACCAGGGAATGAGCAAGGAAATTGAATTAGTTTGTTTTCCAAATTTTTACATGGTGATTGTTTAAAATTTGGTATGCAAATGTTATATGCATGTAGTTAATAAATAGTATAAAAAAACAATGACAGCAGGGCCTCCCCGGTGGCGCAGAGGTTGAGCGCTGGGTTGCGAAGCTTCCCGCAGCCTCTGCAGCGCCGGTTCGATCCCTGGCTGCTCCCCGGCCAACGGAAGAGGGTCCCACATGGTGCGCAGACCTCTCCTGCCGCCCGCTGCTCCCCTCAGCAGTGTACTTCGGTCCTTCTGCCTGCTTTGCTTCCCGCTCTGGCTCTGGTGAATTCTCTCACCCTCCCGCGCGTCTGACTGTACCCAGCGCTTGTATAAATAAATAAATCTTTAAAAAAAAAAAAAAAAACCAATGACAGCAAAAGTAGAGTTCAAGTTACCAGAATCCTAGACATAGTGGGGGAACCACAAATAAATTCATATTCTGTACTTAAGAATTTAAGAAATAGGATTTAAGACTTCATCAGTATACCAATTATGACTTCAGATTCACTCGTTATATCATAATTCATTCAAATGATATGTGAGATGCAGACTTTAGAAATATTTACCACATTAATTGAATGAAGATTTGCATGGATTTAAGTTTTCTTTTTTAATATATCAAAATGTTGTAGTTAAATGAAGGCGAGATTGACATTTTTGAAAACCTTTTCTTAGCACAGAAAATTTTTGCTAATTTTGCATTTTTGTTCTTCAAAAAGCAATTTTCTGTTTTATTTCCATATGTTAAGTAATTTTGTTTATAAAAATATATAATGTTTCCCAACAGACATACAAACATGACTAGAAAACTACATAGCAGTACTTTAGACATAATCTAAAAAATGTCCTTATGTGTAGCAGTAGAGACCAATGATTCATGAAATTGCTCGATGTGGGCATATTCCTTCTTACAGAACTAATAGTTTGCGCAAAACACTTTTCTTCAAACTTTGAAATAAAACTATAACCTCTACTCAGTATGTCAGCATTTACATTAAAATGGATTTCTTACTCACGGGAAAAGCTTTAATTAAGTGTATTTAGAAGTGTAGAAACCAACAGCACATCATGGTGAACAATTTAAATGTTTCTCCCCTTGGTTGGGTTTGACTAGAACAGTAAATATAGGAGAAAAAGAAAACCAAGTGGTTGGTCCTTCTTTGCCTATCAATAAAGCTATTCATTTGTCTGTATCTATACTGTTACATCCTCTCTAGAATAAAAGAAATGTTCATTTGCTACCAAAAGCTGTTGCTCTTTTTTGTGTTAGGTCCCATCCCAGTTCCCCATTTAAGATTCCACTTGACAAAAATGATCCCCCTTTGTCTTATGTCATCATTTTTTTCTTTTTATATTTGAATATTTTAGAGCATAGTACATAACTATACTCTAATATTGTTCATTCCATTTATTTTTTAAAGCATAGCCTTGTGACTTTCATTCTGCCAAAAAAAAAAGAGTTCCCTTAATTTAAATTCTCTGTTCAGGCCCTCCCTGGTGGCACAAGGGGTTAAGTACAGCACTATGAAGCTATCCACAACCTCTGCACCACAAGTTTGATCCCCGGCCTGGCAGGGAGCTAACCACATGGTGCAGCAGACCTCTCCTGTTTCTCCACTGCTCCCCTCAGCAGTGTATTTCATTTAGTCTGCCTGTTCTGCTACCCACACTGTCTTTGGTGGATTCTCTCAACACCACCCCGCACCCCCACACCTCTGGTCTGTACCCAGGTTCTTATAAGCTTAAATAAATAAATATTTTTTTTAAATTCTCTGTTCATGTACTAACCTGTCTCATACAATGATCAATGTAAAATATGTAGAAACCATTTCACATCTCCTTTGGATGAGGATATCCATGAGTATCCAGAGTAAAAAACAAACAAACAAACAAATAAACAACAACAAAAAAAAACATAACAAAAACCCTCCATTACTTTCTGTAATGTCTCATTAATTTCCTTTATTTTACTGATTACAACCTGAACTTACTGTATTTACTTATTTTTCTAACTTGTAAACTTAATTTTTTCTTCTCCAACAAGCATGCAGTATCTTTGGAACAGATTACTTAACTCTCTTATTCATTATTGTATCTTGGGCTCTTAGAAATGCTCAGAACAGATAGGTTATTTAATATATGTATTTACTGAATAAATGAAAGACCTATGCCAGTTCCTTTGAAAAAATTAAGTGTCAGCCCTAAGGAATTGTGCAAATGAAGCAAAACATTTGTTGCCATTTGCATTTTTCAAGCATTCCTCCCATCTTTCTTTCAGATAGCTAGTACCCTTTTGCTTTTTCACTGTAATAATCTACCTAGCACTTTACCTGTTAGACAGATCTCATTCACCAAAATAATCACTCATTTTAATAATCACTATGTTCAAGTAGTCTGTTACCATTAGGTGAACAGTGGAAGTTAGATAATTACTTAAATTAGTTCATATTAAGGCAGAAATTAAGGTTTATTTTTCTTCCCTGTCCCATTTCCCAAGTGCATCTTATATTTTTCAAAGTAACAATCATATCATAGCTGTGTTCTACAGGAAAACAGGCTCTGCTGGATTCTCCAAACACTTTCATTAATTCCTAAAGTGGGGCCTCCCCGGTGGCTCAGCGGTTGAGCGCTGGGTTGCGAAGCTGCCCGCAGCCTCTGCAGCGCTGGTTTGATCCCCAGCCGCCAGGGGAGGGTCCCACATGGCGCGCAGACCTCTCCTGCTGCCCCCTGCTCCCCTCAGTGCTGTGCCTCATTGTCTGCCTGCTCTGTTCCCTGCTCTCGCCCCGGTGAGCTCTCTTACCCTCCCGCGCTTCTGACTATGCCCAGTGCCTGTGTGAATAAATAAATAAATCTTTAATTCCTACAGTGATTTGTGTAACTCTTCCTTGCTCAGTTTTTACCACTTTTCACTATCTTGTATGGTTGGTCCTGAACACTGATGCCTAATTTTCTAAAACTACATTCATCATCCTTGTCCTTCCAAACCAACTTAACTGTCCCTTGAACTACATTTTTTTAAAAGATTTATTTATTTATTTATTTATACAAGCACTGGGTACAATCAGTAGCGTGGGAGGGTGAGAGAATTCACCAGAGCCAGAGAGGGGGAACAGAACAGGCAGACTGATGAATTACACTGCTGAGGGGAGCAGGTGGCCGCAGGAGAGGTCTGCGAGCCATGTGGGACCCTCGCCAGCGGCCGGGGATCAAACCGGTGCTGCAGAGGCTAGGGGCAGTTTTAAAGCCCAGCGCTCAACTGCTGCACCACCAAGGGAGGCCCCCTTGAACTACATTTTTACAAACCAATTTGAACTGTGTCTCTAGGATGAGACCTCTTCCAACCAGCCCTTCTCCGCACAGCTAGTATGTTCACCTTAAAATGCAAAAGTTCAGGCCTTTCCTTCTGGCAATTGGAAAATAATTCCTCCAGAATTAATCTTTGCTTTCTTTCTCAAACCAAACATTCTCAACATTTTTCATATAGAGAACGTGGTAATTATAACTAAGACTTCAACTTTTATTACACTTACTCCATTCCAGGCAGTAGTCTAAATATTTCACCTGAAATAACCTCATGGATTTCTTAGCATAACACACTAAAATAAAATTCTATAATTACAATATAATTGGAATAAAGGACTTTACTCAAACTTTAACATTTGAAAATGAGTATTGTTATGAATATGAATAAAGACCAGAAAGTTTAAATAATGTTCCAAATTATGGGGGGCCTCCCTGGTGGGCTAGGGATTAAGTCTCACCACTATCACTGCTAAGGCCCAAGTTCTATCCCCCACCAGGGAATTAATACCCACAGCAAACCTCTCCTGTCTCAGCCCGCTACTCCCCTTAGCAGTGTAATTCAGTAAATGCACCTGTTCTGCTCCCCACTCTCTCTTGCAAATTATCTCACCCCCCCACAACTCTGGCCTAAATCCCAATTCTTCCATGCAAAAATTAAAAATAAAATCAATTGTTCCAAATTAGTGAAGGGAGTTAGGATTTAAATCCAAGGTTGTCTGCTTCTGTATCTCATATTCTTAAGCATCTTGCTGTTTCCACATTAAAGCAAAACCTTGTTTCCACATTAAAGCAAAACCTCTTATCATTTTAAACAAAGAAACAGGCTTAGAGAAGATAAAAGAGTATTCCAATTGCAAATCTAGAAAAATTAGGAATATTTCTGAGTCCAAGCGAATTTATAATCCACAAACTTCACATCTTGTACCTATGCCTTTGGACAGTCTGGTACCTAAAATGAGATGGAGAACCACACAAAGAGTCTACCAGGGCCTCCCCTGGTGGCGCAGCGGTTGAGCGCTGGGCTGCGAAGCTGCCCACAGCCTCTGCAGCGCCGGTTCAATACTCGGCCGCCAGCAAGGGGTACCACATGGCATGCAGACCTCTCCTGCCGCACCTGCTGCTCCCCTCAGCAGTGTACTTCGTCAATCTGCCTGTTCTGTTCCCTGCTCTGGCTCTTGTGAATTCTCTCACCCTCCCACGCTTCTGACTGTACCCAGTGCTTATGTAAGTAAATAAATAAATAAATATTTAAAAAAAAAAATCTACCAACATATTCGTCATCACTGGTTGCTGTTAGAGCACTTTATTATTGCCTGTGGCTATACATGACTATTCAAAAATGAAAGCATTATAAACTGTTATAAGCTAACACTTCAAAGTCAATTTGTGAGAAAATAAAATCTATGCAATTTTCCTTTTGACTATGAAAAATTTGCATAAACTAAAGCATATGATTTAAAGCATGACTTTAGTTTCAGTAACGACTATGAGAAATGAATGGAAGTCTCCATAACATGGTGTGTTAATGCAAGACATCCAAATGTGAACACTGGGAATGTTTCAATTGTTCAAGTACACACTTAGGTGCCTACCCATGCTGCATAGAGATCCAGAAACAACTTCTGTTCTGAATGAAAATCAAGATAGCTGCTGAAATTCAATAGGATATTATCATTTTGTCAGATTTGGCAAATATTTAATATCTAATAAAAACACTACATTAAACTTCTTTCACTTTTCCCCCCTGAGGCATGAAGTGTCAGAAAATATTTTAGACATTCCTTATGCTGAAAAAAGAGTAAACACAGGTGAACACATCCTTTGGCTAAAAAATTAACATACAGTTGTTGTTTTGCTGTTGTTGATCACAGACCATGCAATTCCAAATAAACAATAAATCAATGTGCTAGAGTTCCATCAAAGGAACTACATTAACAATCAACAAATTTTGCAAGTAGATATTTTTCATAGCTATGAATCATAAAAATCCTTTGGCACAATAAATAATATATTTTTAGATTATCTAAATGTCCTCTCAGTAGAAAGACAAATTTAACTCTTGTAAATGGTATGGTGCATGGACACTCATTTATAAATATTTAGGTTCTGACAGTCAAAGTGTATGATTGAAAAGAGTAGTGCTCAGTCCAGATGAAAAATTCTTGTTCTGAATAAACAGGATAAGACTTAAATGTAAGCATTGCATTCTTTGATTGCATTATGTTTTATTTACTTTTAGGCCCTATGTATCAATAAAGCCACAGGTGTCCAGGACTCCATTTGGCTGTCTCTAGAGAGTTATTTTTTTGGCTTTTCAGGTTCTACAATAACATTTTGAAAAGATTAGCCCATTTCACTTTTACTAACTATGAAGCAATTTAATATGTACAATTTGAATAATTCTTTTTGAAAATATATCTTTTATGACAAAATTGTTGCTTGAGGCTTTAGGGTTTGATAAATGACAATATAATCTGTTATTATTCATTGCAAAATGGTCAAAGATAAGTCTAACTGCATCAAGCTGAAACCTCCCTTACTTCCAATAATTCCCCCTTTAAAGGCCCAAACGTAATTATGACAATTTCAGAGGCAGAACATATGAACAGAACAATCAGTTTAAAATAGTATTCCTGCTGGGAAAACACAAGAAGACAAGAAAAATAATCTCTACTGGAAGTAAAAGGCAAATAGTAAAAATAATAAGCTTTAAAGTCAGAGACTGAGAGCAACTCTCTTCAAAGATGATGTGGAAAACTAAATGTGTACAACACGATGGAATATAATTTAGAATAAAACAAATAAGAGAAGTCATAATTACTGAAAGTGTTATGGTTGGTTATCATTTAAAAAACAATCTTTTTCAGACTAAACTCTTGAAATATCTATTTACTGATATGGAAGATATGTTATGTGTCACTGCCTTTTCATTGTTATAAAAGTTATTATATTAAAGTGTTAAAAATAAGTCAGAGTAAATGCAAACTTAAATGTACTAGGTTAAATGTGAAGTGTGATGAAAAATCAGTTTCACTATGATTGACAGTGGATATGATTCTTTTTCATGTCACTGTACTCATGACCCAGCTTGACTCTTTCAAATAGGTTGTTTTTTCTCTCACAGTCTACATTTCCACAATTTGTATATTCCAAGAGAGGTGATGTCAAAGGTCATGGGTCAAACATCACCAACATTACCTATACAGTTCTTCTGTAACTTATATAAACTTGAGTATAAGTTTCTTGGTTGTGGGAATAGGGACTTTTCTGTTCATGCACAGTCTTATCTACATTTGTCTGACACATGGTAGGTGCTGAATAAAAGTTTGTTGAATGAAAAAATGAATGTGTTAATACAATTGCAAGTTGGTATCATCTCATTCTTGTAAGTACTACTATTTTCTCAATAAAATAAAAAACAGATAATAATAATTCTCAATAATAAAAAACAAAATTGAAGAACCCTTAATATTTATCTCCCTCTTAAATGAAAATAACATAACAACAATTGCAACTTCCTATATATCAGTACAATGTCAAGTGTTGCACATATCACAGAACTTATAATACCAACATTGAGGTAGACATGATTACTTTTCTTTTACAAGTGGGAGAATGAGGTTTATAGAGTCCAGGGCACATGTTTATGGCCCAAAGCAAGGAAGAGGTAAAGCCAAGATTCTCACTGATGTTGGAAAAGCTCATATATATTAAGTCAATTGGCTGAGAGTAACAGAAAACTTCATAACATTATTAACCCAAGGTTAATAATGCCAGCAAATCTACACAATTTTTTTAGGAACCCAGGCTCTATCCAGGTCATTGTCAAGCATACTTCAGATATTGTCTCTAAGGAAATATCTCTCTTGCAGAGAGAAGATGGAAGAAGAAACAAAGAATAGTAAAGAATACCTGACAAATATGAGTGAAAGGAGGCATCTGGAAGCTGACACATTTCCTGTATGCCAATGATTAACAGGTAGTCACTCTCATTGGTTGAATTATCTCCTGTAAAATCCTATGTTTAAGTTCTAATCCTCAGTTCCTCAAAACATGACAATATTCAGAAACAGGGCCCTTGAAGATGTAACTAATTAAGATGATGTCATAATGGAGTAAGATAGGCCCCTGATCCCATACGTCTGATGCTCTCATCAGAAAGATGGCTTGCAGGGCCTCCCTGGTGGGGCAGGTGGTTGAGTGCAGTGCTGTGAAGCTGTCTGCAGCCTCTGCAGTGCCTTTTCGATCCCAGCCTGCCGTGGAGCAACCACATGGTGTGGCAGACCTCTCCTGTCTCGCCTGCTGATCCCCTCAGCAGTGTTTTTCAGTGGGTCTGCCTGTTCTGTTCCATGCTCTGTCTCTGGTGAATCCTCTCACCCTCCAGCGCATCTGGCCTGTACCCCAGTTCTTGTATAAATAAATAAATCTTAAAAAAAAAAGATGGCTTGCAAAGAGACAAGCATGAGTTCAGGGGTAGCAACGTGTGAAGACTGAAATTTAACTGCCACAAGCAGAGGAGCTACCAGCACATAGGAGAGAGGCTTGCAACAGATTTTTTTTTTTCTAGCACCTTCAGCAGGGGCACAGCCCTGCTGACACCTTTATCTTTAATCTCCAGCCTCCAGAACTGGAAGACAATAAATTGTTGGTGCTTAGGCAACTCAGTTTGTGGTACTTGGTTAAGGCAGCTCTAGCTAAGCAATGCAGTGACCTTTAAGGTACTCTGGAAAAAAATTAACTTCTTCGTTTTATTTCAACTTAAATTTTGAAAAGGGGTAAAATAATTATTGCTAGATAACAGGTAGTCTCTGTCAAACTGTGTAACGCTCTGAGTGGTGGTCTTAATAGTTTGTTTCACGTGTCACCATTAATTATAATTATATGTAGAAATATAATTATATTCACAATATTTTAAGTAGGATATAAATATATTTTAAGTAGGATATAAATATAGGATATATATATAAGTAGGATATATATATATATATATGTAGGATATAAATATATGACTATGATGCAATTATGATTATATGTAATATAATTAGTACATTATACTTTAGATATATATAATTTAAAAAGAAACATAATTTAGTTATATAGATATAATTTAGATGTATAGATAGATATACTTTTGAAAGAAAAGAATGCTAGCAAATTAATTATGATACGTCACCTATTATAAGATACATTCTTATTCAAAGATGTCAAATATTAGGGCCTCCCCTGGTGGCACAGCGGTTGAGCGCTGGGCTGCAGCAGCGAAGTTGCCCGCAGCTTCTGCAGCGCTGGTTCCATCCCTGGCTGCCGGCGAGGGTCCCACATGGCACGCAGATCTCTCCTGTTTTGCTCGCTGCTCCCCTCAGCAGTGTGTTTCGTCAGTCTGCCTGTTCTGTTCCCCACTCTGGCTCTGGTGAATTCCCTCACCCTCCCGCGCTTCTGACTGTACCTAGTGCTTGTATAAAAAAAAAAAGTCAAATATTAAAAAAGAAATGGGATCTTAGGGTGATTGAAATCATATAAATGATCTATAAACAATCTAATCATCACAGTAAACACAGAAGAGAAATAGTGTACACAAGGTTATGATTCAACATTTTACACTCTAGTCTATATAAAACAATGATTTGTCTTACTATAAGATAAATAAAAGTATGAATAAGATAAACAGACAGAATAAATAAAACCATCAATATGGATACTGGCATATATATATAAATACATAAAAATAAACCTCTGATTAACCTGTTCAAAATGTAGTTTAATCAACTACATTGCTGGAATGTAGTATCACTGGTACTGTACATTTGCTTTAATTCATTGTAATCGTTGGTTTCAGTTATGCTTATTCTAAAAAAGAAAGATAATTGTAGGTGGTAGTTTCATGGATGAAATGCAATACCCCTTTTTCTACCAAATAAAAAATATTAATATTGCTTTCATTGGATGTAAAAATTGATTGTATATACTGACTGTATAACTGATTGTAAATCTGAAAAAATCATCAAATGCCCTAATAATTCCTTGGTAATTGTTTTGCTTTTTTTTTCCTTTTCTTTATAAAATTCAGGCCCTTTTATGTAAATTAGTCTTCCATTATGTATTAGCTAAACCTCTTTAAAAGCAATTGGCCTTTCGTCCCAAAGGAAAGTTTTAATTGCCTGTTGCCATGACGAGGTGAGTTATTAAACACATACTACGAAATAATTTTAAAATCATCTAATTTTGGAGGATCTTATTAAGAAAGCCACCTTCTTTAGAAGTAGCTAGATTAAAAAAAAAAAAAGCAAAACATCCATTTCACAATTAGCAAGGAACAATGTGAGGATCAGTTAACTTACTCAAACAGGGCCAGAGAAAGGAAGCCAGGCTCTCCCACTGTGCAAGCTTTAATGATTCTACATTTATGAGTCTATAATGGAGCTAAATTCAGGAACTGACCTGTGAAACAGCAGCATTTATTAATATTAATATTAATAACCATAATAGTATTTAGAGTGTCCCCTGTAGTTTTATAGAACATAATAAAAACAATTTGAGATTCAATTACATCAATAAACAGCAAAACATTAGTAAAGATATTAGCTAATAGAAAAAAAAATGCTTAGACTCCAAAGAAGGCATTTGTTTGAAGCAAAGAGCTGGACTTTTCATAAGGATTACTGGACTTTGTGGCAGCTCCGGGAAGATATTTTGGAGAGTAGGTGGAGGTAAGTGTGATAGCAATTTCAGTAAGAGAAGTTGAAGGAAGAACAGTCAAATGTATTTTGTAAAATGAAGATGAGAAGTAATGTATTCTAATAAATTAAATTATGTCTTTGTAAAACAAAAAGGACATTAGTACAAAAGTAAGGACTAGATGTATGGAGAAATTTAAGACTTCTCGGTGCCAAGAGATTCATCTTCAACACAAATGCATTTTTATGAGAACAAAATTTAAATCACAAAATTATCAAAGTTTTTATCCTGAAAACTTTTTTTTTTAAGAAACGGGGTACAGGCCAGATGCCCGGGAGGGTGAGAGGATTCACCACCAGAGACAGAGCGGGGAACAGAACAGGCAGACTAATGAAATACACTGCTGAGGGGAGCAGCAGGCGAGACAGGAGAGGTCTGCCACGCCATTTGGGTCTTTCCCTGGCCAGCCAGGATCGAACCTACGCTGCAGAGGCTGCAGAAAGCTTCAACAGTGCGGTGCTCAACCACCTGCACCGCCAGGGAGACCCCTATCCTGAAAACTTTAAGGAACAAAAAAAGTCAAAAAAGGGATTATCTTATCCAAAGATTTTCCAACTGGATTCAGTCTTTTAAAAAATGTTTTGAGCTAGCATTGGTTTACAACACTGTATAGGGGTCAGAGGTACAGGTTCACACCTCTTCAGATGCATGTCTCCACACTACAGCCACCACCAAGGCACCCATAGCTCCCCCACCATAGTCCATTGTACCCCCTCCCCACTTTACTCTCCACCCTTCCTCTACCTCTCTGGTAACCTTAATTCTACAGACAGAATTCTAGGGTTTGTTATTGTTTGGTTGTGACTGACCCTTTCTTTCTTTCTTTCTTTCTTTTTTTTTTTAAGATTTTATTTATTTATTTATACAAGCACTGGGTACAGTCAGAAGCACGGGAGGGTGAGAGAATTCACCAAAGCCAGAGCGGAGAGCAGAACAGGCAGACTGATGAAATACACTGCTGAGGGGAGCAGCGGGTGTGGCAGGAGAGGTCTGTCACGCCATGTGGGACCCTCGCCAGTGGCTGGGGATCGAACCGGTGCTGCAGAGGCTGCGGGCATCTTCGCAGCCCAGTGCTCAGCTGCTGCGCCACCAGGGAAGGCCCTGACCCTTTCTTCTTCTTCTTTTTTTATATTGTAGACTGGTATAACTGAATTCAGTTCTGAATATCTAACAAGGAACAAATTCAGCAAAAGTTCTTTTTGCACATGGTTTCTCTGTGAACCTATTCCTACTTTCTGAGATACCCAGTCCTAATTCCATTTTCTTTAGAAATCTCCAAAGTGTCAGTTCCTTTGTGTGGCCTTTCCTGATCCCCATAAGCAAATGCACTCAGTATAAAATATCTATTCCATTTTACTTAGTCATCATGCTTACTAGTATGTTTGATTTATCACATTCTATTAAGAGTTGACAACTTTTTCTACAAAGGACTATACAGTAAATATTTTATACTTTGCAGACCATTTGGTCTCTTTCACAGGTACCCAATTCTGCCTTTTTAAGGTGGCAACACCCAAAGACAATCTACAAATGAATGAATGTGGCTATGTTCCAATAAAATCTTGTTTATAGATACAGCAAGGTGAATTTCACATAATTTTCATATGCCACAAAATATTATTCTTTTTGAGCTTTAAGCTCAACCACTTAAATCTATAAAATTCCTTTCCACTTACAGGGCATACAAAACAGGTGGCAGGCAAGATTTGGACCACAGAGCAGGATCTGAGCTCTAGATTGTGAGTTTTATAAAGTGAAGAATCTCCTAAGCTCATCTAAACCATACCTACAATACTTAAAGCATTGCCTTGTGCCTAGTAAATGCTCTATAAGTATTTGCCAAAGAGAATACTGGCATTATAAAGATAAACTGCAGTCAATAAAAAAGTGTAAAGCAAGTTCCTTCTCTTGTCTACCTCCTCAGAACATCTTTAAGCGCATCTCTTATTATTTTAATTGTGTCCTGGCCTTTTTCTTTAAGTAGCACATGATTATGTAGAATGATCATGTACTTATTTGGGGATTTACTGTTTATTACTTTATTACTTTCTGTTGCCAGTGTGATAAGTTCCTACAAACTTAGAGGCTTAACAGAGCACATAATTATTGTTTCACAGTTTCTACATAGGTCAGTAGTCAGATGAGCTTTGCTTGATCTCTGCTTAGAGAGACATATAGCCAAAATCAAGGTGTCTGCAGGACTGCCTTTTGCAAACTCCTAAGAGAGAGGCTACTTCAAGGGTCCTGAAAACTTTTGACAGAATTCAGTTCCATGCAACTGTAGGATTGAAGTACCCATTTCCTGATAACTAATGGTGGTTATTGTCAGCTTTTTAAGTCCACCACATTCCTTGGCTCATGCCCCATTTACCTTCAAAAAAAAATAAATAAATAACCTTGACTCAACACCTTCTCATGCCCATGTCTTCTGTCCTTTTGTTTTTCTTTCTGTCTGCCTGGGCTCTCACTCTCGCTCTCACTCTCCCTCACTCTGCTTTTAAAGATTCATGTGTTTACCATCATTCTACTCATAGAATCCACAGAATCTCCCCATGTCAAGATCATCAGCAATCTTAAGCATATCTGTTACGTACCTTTGCCATGTAACATAATATAGCGATAGGTTTGAGGGATTAGGGCATAAATATCTTTGGAAGGAGTTATTATTTAACATAACACAATTACCATCTTTCTCATTAGACTACAATTTGCATGAATAAAAGCTCTTTTATCATTGCTGTATACCCAATGTCTGACACATTTGCAAGACTTAGTAATTGCTCAGTAAATATTTCTTGAATGAAAGGTCAAATGAATAAATGAATGAATAGGTGGATCTGGGGTTAAAGAGAATGATCTAACCTGCAATTGGACATTGATGAGTCTTTAGTACAATTATGGGTCAGTGACCAAGAAAAGCACAGATTTTCACATCAGGAAGACAGATTCAACTTGGTAATTTTACTTTCTCTTAATAACTGAGTAGCTTTAAAGCCATCTCTGCACCATAGTTTGCTCACATGAAAAATGGGAAATTAAAATCTCACCTTAACATGTCCACTAAGTACTTTTTTTTTCTTTTATATATATATATATACAAGTAGGATTTTATTGCAAATGCAAAGAGAACTTTGGACATTATTTACCCGGGTCCCTTTGGCTCTATTTTTTTTTTATACTTTCCTAAGACTTTATTTTTTCTTTTTAATTTTTATAAATTTTATTTTTATATTCCCCATACAATTGCAACCCCCTTATTTTGACCCCATCCCTCCCCTCCCCGCCTTCCACCCCTCATAGAGTGTCTCTGGTTCATAGTTTTTGTTGATTGATTTTCACTTTCAAAAAAGATAAACACACGCAATTTGCAGCAACATGAATGGCGCTGGAAGGGATCATGCTCAGCGAAATAAGACAGAAAGAAAAAGAAAAATACCGGATGGTCTCACTCACAGCAGGAATCTAGAAAACTTAAATAAGGGACCAGGAAAATGAATATCCACTAAGTACTTTTATGCATTATCTGTCAATGAATATTTGGATATTTAGATTGTTTCCAGGTTTTTTACTATTACAAACAATATGGATGTATTCATTCATTTCTTCTGGCATACATGTGCAAAAATTTCTCTCAAGATTATACCTAATAAATGAATTTCACATTTTCATCATTACTAAACAATGCCAAATTGTTTCCCAGAAGTAGTTTTACAGAAACAAACCCTCATCAGAATTATATGAGACTTGACATTGTTCCACCAATACTTGGTTTTATTAGATTTCTTAATTTTTGCCAAATGGTTGGGGATAGAATAGTATCTCATTGTACTTTTAATATGTGTTTCCCTAGTTATTAATGAAGTTGAGAATTTTATGTTTACAGGTTCACATATTTCATATGTTTAATATTTCATAAGTTTATGGAATACATATGCCTTTTTTCCCCCAGAGTTTTATTTCTATCCTGTTCTTTTTGTTTTTTCCCCCATTGTATAAGTTAGATATATTTGGTAAGGAAAGTTAGTAATTTATTTATTTGCAATGTCTTTGATCTTCTTGTAGACAGGTTATTGCATGAGGCACACAGTTTTCTGTTGGTAGGACAATAGTTGTTAGCTCCATGATGATTAATTTTATGAATGTCAACTTAACTGCACTCAGAGAGGGTTAGATAACTACAAAAAATTATTTTGGGGTGTATTTCTGAAGGTGTTTCCAGAAGAAATAGGCACTTCAATCAGTATACTGAGCAAAGGAGATCACCTTCACCAATGTGGGCACAATGCTATTCTGTGGTTTCACTCTGTTGTAACTAAACACAGATACATATTTCTGGTTTTTTTTGCTAATGTGATAGTTTTTAAATATGAATTTTTACTTTTCATGAATTCTCAAAATAATGTTATGTTTCTTCCTCACTTACACTAGCGTCCTTATAGAACTCCAATGAGATGTGTTCAGTTTATATGCTAGCATCCCTGAGTGCTTTTACTTATTTTACTATTAATTTATATATAATAATTTATATAGGCCCTCCCTGGTGGCGCAGCTGTTGAGCGCTGGGTTGCAAAGCTGCCCGCGGCCTCTGCGGCACCGGTTCTATCCCTGGCTGCTCCCCGGCCACTGGAGGCGGGCCCCACGTGGCGCACAGACCTCTCCTGCCGCCTGCTGCTCCCCTCAGCAGTGTACTTCGGTCCTTCTGCCTGCTCTGCTCCCCGCTCTGGCTTGGTGAATTCTCTCACCCTCCCGCGCTTCTGACTGTACCCAGTGCATGTATAAACAAAACAAACAAACAAACAAACATAAATAAAAAACATGCCTCTATTAAAAAAATAAAAATACTTTAAAAAAATAATTTATAATCATTAGTTGATTTTTTCTGCTTTATCTTATATTTAACTCATTAATTGAGGTTTGACTTAAATTATTATATTGGTCCTTTGTAATCTTGAGAATGATGTTATTAGGTTGTAGTGAGTCACGTCTAAGAAAAATCTCAGATGAGTTTCTTTGCTAATCTTCAGCTATCCCTTAGCCTTAATCAAAAAGAGGACCTTATATGGAGATGGTAGAGCCAAGTCATTCAATCAGCCTGAATATGTAAGTTGTTGCATAAAGAAGAGTTACCATAGGGCCTCCCGGGTGGCACAAGGGGTTAAGACACAACCTATGAAGCTTTCCACAACCACTGCACCATGAGTTCCATCCCTGGACAGGGAGTTACCCACATGATGCAGCAGAACTCTCCTGACTTGCCCGCTGCTCCCCTCAGCAGTGTATTTCAGTCATTCTGCCTGTTCTGTTCCCACTCTTTCTCTGTGAATCCTCTCACCCCACACACCTCTGGCCTGTACCCCAGCTCTTGTATGCATAAATAAATAAAAAAAAATCTAATAAAAAAAGAAGAGTTACCATAGAGCCACCTGATCCTCACTAATGTTCAAAGGAGTCAAAGGAATGTTTTCAAGACTGCATTTTGCTATAACATAGCTTAGCCTATCCTAATTAAAACAAATTTCCAATTAGTTCTCTTTCAACTTTATTTGGTTAATTTTTATAACCTCTTCAGTCACTTTTTAAATACATATTTTATCTTTTCTTATTTTGTATTTCATAAGCAATAATTTCAATAACTGATATTGTCATGGTTTAAATGTGTTAGTGTTTTCCCCTGCATATATTTGAAATTTTCTGTAATTTTATGTTCACATTTGATTGAATTTATCCTGTGGCTGAATATGAGCGAACTGAGTTAAGGATAATTCACCCCAGAGAAAATTTGCATAGGCTTCTGCTGTTGAAAAGACATCTCAACAAACTAGGACTATTATAATTCAATCTCTTAGCTTCTACTTTCTTTGACTGATCAGGTAGTTTAAAGTAGAACCCTTTTGATTTAATGTTTCTGTGTCCTTTGGGTAAATACCTGGGAGTGGAATTGCTGGATCACATGGAAGCTCCATCTTTAGCAGGTTGCAGAATCTCCACACAGCTCTCCATAGTGGTTAGACCAGTTTGCACTCCCACCAGCAGTGCAGGAGAGTTTTTTTTTTTTCTCCACATCCTTGCCAACATTTGTTATAATAAAGTAAAAATCAAAATCAGCAAGCAACTATAAACCAGAGATGCACTACGGGGTGGAGCGGGGGACAGAGAGAAGAAAGTAGGATCAAAACAAGGGAGGTGGGAATTGTATGGGTACTATAACCAAGATGAAAATGCATACATGGTGCAAAATGAAAAATGATGTAAAAAATATCTATAAAATTTAAAATAAATAAATAAATAAAGTAAGAGCCCTGTTCTGAGACATATCTATAGTATGTATTTTTTCAAAAGCCTCTTCATCACCACATCTGTAGCTATGGTCAAACAGTTTTCTTGTCCCTTTCCATTTGTGACCAGTGAACTTTTCCAGCTTGCACTTTCACTGATGGTACATCACTTTGGAGAAGCAAGATTTTTTGGAAAATTCTCCTATGTGACTTCCTCCACCTCCATAGACCTAAGATCTAATATCCTGATCTACATTTATGTATCCCTAAAATTACAGCTTGCTACATCATGTTTTCCCTTCCCAGGCCCCACTAAATTCCCCAGATTTTGTATTGGCTTCCAATTTTGATTGCAGCTTTTAAGTCCTTCTGTTGGGGAAATAGTAGGCACTTGAGAATTTCTTTTACTTTCTCATCTGTGAATTTAAAAATACATTTATTTTAGCTTAGTTGTGTCTATATGTTTTTAAAGAAAGAGCTTGAAAGGATAAACTATACATGTTTTTACACACAGCTACATTTTCACAAGTTAGTATTGTATGAACAAGGGTTTTTTTTTAGTTATTTTTTTTAAAGATTTATTTATTTATGTATACAAGCATTGGGTACAGTTAGAAGTGCGGGAGGGTGAGATAATTCACCAGAGCCAGAGCGGGGAACAGAACAGGCAGACTGACAAAGAAATACACTGCTGAGGGGAGCAACGGGCGGCAGGATAAGTCTGCGCACCATGTGGGACCCTCGTCCACGGCAGGGGGATCGAACCAGCGCTGCAGAGGCTGCGGGCATCTTCGCAACCCAGTGCTCCACCGCTGCGCCACCGGGGAGGCCCCTAACAAGGTATTTATTTAATAAACATTACAGAACCCTTAAGATTGATGGAAAAACCAACCACACAAAAATAAAACATACTATATACTTTTTAATTTATAAATACTTTAAACATATAGAAGAATAGGGAGAATAATATAAAACAGTCATGTTCTGACCACCCAGATATTATAAATGTTGACATTCTTCTACAAATGCTTCTTCTTCTCATGTGCATCATTCTTTTAGAGTAATACAATGTTACCGAAACAGAGTAGAGGATTTATTTATGCATTCTTTCAATTAACATATATTTGCCTCAAAATTAAATATCACATTCAATGCTTAGCACTGGAGATTTAAATCACTTTGTTTTCAGTCAATATTGGAGCTCTGCATTTCAAAATAAAATTTTAGTATGGCTGTGTTATTGATGATTCAATCTCGTTCCATAAACATTTATTGAGCAACTAGGAAAAATCTAGCAGTTAAAATAACGAAGGAGAATAAAATACTCTTATTATGAGAAAACTTCATTATTACTTACTGACATTGTATATCTAAAAAATAAAAAAAGGACTCATCTTTGCATGTTATCTCCTGCCATTTACCTCTATTTGGATTATATATTAATCCTTGACAAACAGATCAATATATTGTGAATTCATTTATGTTCACTCAATATCAGTGAAATAAAATATAATTATGAAAATACTATTACATAAGAAAGCACCAGATAGAACTATTATAGAGACTTAGAGATGAGTTATGCCTCTCTCATTTCCTGTACTTTACTGCACAAATAGATGTAATACTACCTTTTCCATTATGAATTGAAATATTTTTAAATTTGTTGAAGAATTTCAATAAAGTCAATGAAAAGAATTATTAATCCCCTTGGATAGTAGTGGGAAATGCATTGTAATTGGTAGACCTCATATCAGAGTTCTTGGAATTTCTCCAACTGCATTAGCAATTGGTCATCTTAATTACATGGTCCATTAGTTGAAATCTGCATCACAAAACTACCATGCACAATTTTTGCCAACTCTGATCCATTTATTGTAAGGTCAAAGTTTCCTTGCTCATTGTAAAATGAACCTAGATATATTAAGTTAAAATATTCCAAGCTCATTAAATATACAATCTCAAGTTAGTCACCATATCACATTCAGAAAATAATTGCAATTCTAGAGATAATCCCTTCAGTACTTTCAGTTTTTTATAATATAAGGTAGTTCTGCAAAAGACAGGCTCATATTCACAAAAATCTACAGGAGTACATCAGTCATTGATCTCCTATTTTCTGCTCCTTCTAGATACAATAACCTACAATGCTGACACAAATATCTCAATCTAGTAATAATTATTAATATGTTTCTAAATAAAAAGCAAATTCATTATCCATTCTATCACTGTCAGCACATATTAATCCAAAAATATCCATGGGATTTCAAACCCACCTTGCAATGTTTTTTTGTTATTTTTAGCATAGTCCCTATCAAAAATGTTTAGATAATAAACTACTATTGAAAGAATATATTCAACATTCATTCACTAAGTAAGATATTCACATTGTTTCAGCATCTACTGGGTGTTCCATGCATATATCGAGATAAATAAAAGATGCTCCCTGTCCACAAGACACTTGTGATCCAGCCCATTCTATGTAAGATTTTTAAAAGAGAACAAATTTATTTTGTTTTCTCTAGCATCTTCATTTAATCTTCATTTCTCCATTTTCTTCCAGTGATGTAGTGGAAAATTTATTCAGATTCCTTGCTAAGATCCAAAGACAATCTGCATATTTTTCTTGAATTTCATCCATCAAGTTTATTGAAATGTTGAGGCTAAGCTAGAACATAGCATATAATGAATTTAGACTAGAATTATTCTAAATCTTAGATATCTGGGCTTCCCTGGTGGCATAAGGGTGTCTCAGCACTACAGAGCTGTCAAGCTGTTGGCAGCCACTGCAGCACAAGTTTGATCTCCGGGCCAGGGAGCCAATCCACATGGCACAGCAGACCTCTCCTGTCCTGCCCACTGCTCCCCTTAGCAGTGTATTTCAGTAGATCTGCCTTCTCTGCTACCCACTTTCTCTGGTGAATACTCTCACCCTCCACACCACTGACCCATACCCCAGTTCTTCTGTGTAAAAATAAATGAAATCTTAAAATAAGTAAATAAATCCTAGATATTCCTGCAAATTATCCATCCATAAGCAATTCTAGAATTTTGCCCAGTTTTGAAGCCAAACCTGTTGATTTATATATTGCAGTCTCCAGCTAGTATTTCCCCAATGAAAATGGGGACACCAGGTGCTTGTCACCTGACTTCCCATATTTCTTTTTATTTGGCCCAAATCTTTAGAGATCACTGAGAAAATTTCAAGTACATAAGCAGGTTCTTAGAGTAGCTGAGCTCCAATTATTCTGAGTCATAAGAAATCCTAAGTAGTCTCAGTCTTTTCACTCAACCATGATTTCATATCCATGTTTTTTTTTCTTTTTTTTTTAAATGTATGCATTTTTTTTTAAGATTTATTTATTTATATTTTATTCATACAAGCACTGGGTACAGTCAGAAGCGCGGGAGGGTGAGAGAACTCACCAGAGCCAGAGCGGGGAGCAGAGCAGGCAGAAGGACCGAAGTACACTGCTGAGGGGAGCAGCGGCGCACGCCATGTGGGACCCTCCTCCGGTGGCCAGGGAGCAGCCAGGGATCGAACCGGCGCCGCAGAAGCTGCGGGCAGCCTTGCAACCCAGCGCTCAACTGCTGTGCCACCAGGGAGGCCCCCATGTTTTTTTTCTAAACTCACTCATCTAAATCCTACGCCATTGACATAAAAAAAGAAGTGGAAATTAAGGTATCTAGTATTTTCAGTTCTTCACGTCACACCTTTGGCTTCGATGCACAGTATTGCTGAAACTTTATCATGTATTGAGCAAAATAACAAGAATAATATAAAATGAAAAGAAGACTTTCTGTTGTCAATACATTTTTCTCACTGAAGATCTAAGTATCCATGGTGCATGTGATATTGTTCTGTGTCACTCTAATGTACATGCTTGGCAAAACATCATCTAGTCCATCTTTTCTACAATTCTTTTAAAATTACATCTTACTAAATTGCTCTCTATGCAGCTATATCTATCTCTGTATATTATCTTTTCCATTTTCTTTTTCATTTGGGTCATTTGCAATTGTGGAGTCTGATAATCAGTTTGGGAGGTTCCTGACCTTCTTAACTCATCCTCCCTTTTAGAGGGTCAAGCAGTGGGATCAACTCTGTTATGGTGGGAGTTCTAGAGAGGATATGACTGAAGTCAAATCATCTTATACAACTTAGGCTGTCTGGAAACAGGAATAAAGCAGTTTCCTGGAAGGAACTTGTAGAGATAGGATGAGCTCCCTGGAGTTCAATATAGTTTCTAATCCTATTAGTGCTAGGGGAGATAGATAAAAGGACCATTAAAGTTGTACAGGTTCATCCTGGCCTTGTGATTACACCCCAATCTCTGATAATGGTGCTGGGCAGTTTCAGTAATGCTAATTCCTTTAATGGTGGCAAAGATGAAGGAAACAAAGCTGTATTTTGTGCATATTTAAACTGTAGTCACAGTGTTACACAGTGTTATTGCAATAAGGTTGCAATAAGGAACAAACTTCTATCATTCTGGAAACTAAGAGACAAGATAGAGATAGGAATGGTGGTAATTTTAAGGAAATTGCCAAGAGCAATGATGATGAAGATGAGGTTGATGATAACAATGATCTAGTATCATGACCATATTTCCAGGCTTATATTTTATGGGAACTACTTCTCTTTGAAGGATTTGAACTTTCTTTTAAAATTTCTTCAGACACATGCCTGATTATAACCAGGATTTCTATTCACTAACAATTGGGCAATTTATAGTGATACAGTTTTCTTACAAGGTCCCCATTATTTTCATGATAAAACAATTTTCTCTTGTTTTAAAAGTTAGGCTGACAGTAGATCCATAACTTTCTTTACCTTCTCACTGTTGAAACATGAATAGTAATTTCAGCACCATCTAAAGAATTAAAGTCTTAAGGAAAGAGATACACATTATCAAATATCTGCTATGTTTAATGACATGTATTTTGCACTTTCACCTATGCAAAAATCTTTAATCTTTAATACCTCAAATTTCATATTTTGAGTACATTGGTTTAAAACATAGAATCAGAGCTAGGTGGCTCTCTCCACTGCAGTACCAAGTCTCCTATTTTACTCTGTGTAGATGTCAATTTGAGTTTGACATCTTCCATTACTTCTACTTCCTTTTCTTGTCTGGCTACACTGTTGTCTTACTATAGTGATAAGCCCCCTATTTCCTCCCCTTTCATTTTTATCTATAGTGGACTCTGTTTAAAAATAAAAAGGGACGGGCCTCCCCTGGTGGCGCAGCGGTTGAGCGCTGGGCTGCGAGGCTGCCCGCAGCCTCTGTAGTGCGGGTTCATTTCCCGGCCACCGGCAAGGGTCCCACAAAAATAAATAAATAAATAAACAAACAAATAAATAAATAAATAAAAAGATACTATTCAGGGTTATAGACTTTTCTCCCTACATGTTTAGTTTTAGCACTCTCTCTTCATTCTTACCTGCCTTTGTGATTCCAATACAGCTGCACTCCTTGAAAGGCTCTGTTCTTGCCTTCACTTCCAGAACTCAATCCTGCATCCAATTCTCCACTATTTTAACAAATCTCAACTAGATCCTTCTCAAGAATAGGTATTTTATTAAAGATTAATATGGGAATTAGTAAAGGATTTTCCATAAATCAAGGCATCAAATTTCATTTCAATATTCCCATGTTTTCTTTCCAAATTAGGTACAAAACTCAGCTCTTTTGAACTGCCCCTCCAGCAACTTCTTAGCCCCCTTCTCCCAACATGCTCCTCTTCTACCTTAGCATTCTTTATTTTTTTCAAGTGTGGATTAATTTCTCTCCTCTAACATATCAATCTCTATAGTCATCATTATATTATCTTCAAATTGACAAATGGGCAGGAAATAGAAGATCCTCCCATTTGTTATCTGGATCCATTCTTCTTACAAAATGCCTAAAATTATTATCACTTTTTTTTTCCACTATGTGTTTAAAATTTGTAAAATGTCTTTTATGCACAAGAGTCCATATGAAGTATTAGAAACACTAAGAAACTCCTCTCCTTTCATAAAGGTGCTTACAGATAAATATACATCAGGTAAACAGGATGTAAGAAAATATATAATCAGGGACACCCTGATGGCGAAAGGGGTTAAGCACAGCACTATGAGGCAGTCCATGGTCTCTGCAGCACAAGTTCAATTCCCAGCCGGCCAGGGAGCTACCCACATGGCGCAGCAGGCCTCTCCTGTCTTGCCTGCTGCTCCCTTCAGCAGTGTATTTCAGTCAATCTGCCTGTTCTGTTCCCTTCTGTCTCTGGTGAATCCTCACACCGCACCTCTGGCCTGTACTCCAGCTCTCGTGTGCATAAATAAATAAATCTTTAAAAAACAAATAAATAAATAAATAAATCTTCTTAAAAAAAGAAAATGTCTAATCAGATAATACAAATGGGCCATTAGGAGTTGAAAGATGGGAAATGAGAGAGGTCAAGTAAATGCCAGGCAACTGCAGAACTCCAAACTAAAAGTTTGGTCAACAATGTTGTCCCATATTAGGCAGGAAAAACTCTTGCAGTCTTTTTTTTTTAAGATTTATTTATTCAGGCATACAAGAATTGGGGTACAGGCCAGATGTGCGGGAGGGTGAGAGGATTCACCAGAGACAGAGTAGGGAACAGAATAGGCAGATTGACTGAACTACACTGCTGAGGGGAGCGGCAGGTAAAACAGGAGAGGTCTGCTGCGCCATGTGGGTTTTTCCGCTGCTGGCTGGGATTGAACTCGCATTGCAGAGGCTGTGGGAAGTTTCATAGTACTGTGTTCAACCACCTGCACCACCAGGGAGGCCCTAAGCTCTTGCAGTCTTAATCTCAACAAATATGCTTAATGGAAGGAGACAATAACTGTCTCTTACATCAGCAAGCTCAGGATGCTTCCTGTGAGCTGTTCTTTGTGTTCCACCACAGCGCCCAACATAACCTGCCTTGACTTCTTTTCCATACTTTGTATTCCAATCCTGTGTCCAGTCTCACTGTTGCCAGCCCATTGTGCAATTCTCTGTGTGAAGAATGAATGTGGCAGAGCAGGCATAGCAAAGCCTCCAGAATTCCTATTACTGGAGCTATCACTACTGCAATCAATGATGTCACCACCTATCAAAATGTTTCAACTGGAACCCAGCCATTCTAACCTACTCCCCCAAACATTTTCCTCACACATTCTATTGATACTACTTTTCTCCTAATATCACTCAAAGCCTTCCAATTTCCTCCATCCCTCTGCCATTATCTTAGTTATATTCATATTTTTCTCTAGAATACTAAAAATAACCTCTGAGATGTTTGCCCAATTATTGATTCATAACTCACTTTTTTTCACTTTACTAAAATTTGACATAAAGCTCTTCAATGGTTATCAAATACTTTGAAGATAAAGAACAGCATAAATTTCTCAACATGGCTCAATTTGCTCCTTCGAAGTCAGTGCAATGGTTGACAACATAGAGTCTGAACCCTTATTTGAATTCTGTAATCTAATAGCTGGGAGTCATGGGCAAGTATTTGCTTCCTCAAGGTCCTCAGAATTCTCATTTTTCAAATGGGGATACCTCTTTGTGTGATTACAGTGAGGACTAAATGAGGTAAAAATCTCTAGTTGTTCTTAAGACTACTCATTGGCACATAGGAATAATAAATATTAGCTGTAATAATTATCTCTCCAACATCATCTTGTCTGTGCTTGTGTATGGCCGGTTGGCTTGCCATTCTCTAACTCACAAAGCTCTTACACACTTCTTTGCCTAGGTCTCCTTTCCATTCTTCTCCAAACTTCCCACCCCAACTTGTCTTTCAGGTCTAATTGTGAATGTCATTTTCTGTCTCCATTTCTACAGTGCTGACGTAGGTGTTTTTCTGAGATTTCCATCACTCCTTTGGACAGTTTATTGTAGGCTAATCAGTCTGTTCTCCTTCATTGAATTGTAAATTCCTTAAGGGCTTATTCTTCATTGTCTCCCCAATACCTAACACTGTCACTGGCTTATATAGGCAGAGCATTAATTTTGGCAGAACAATCGATCCAATTTTTAATTGCATATACAATTTGATTTGATCTGACCAGCAGCCTTATCACTATTATAAGTACTGAAATAACCTTGCTTATAAGCTGTACTTTTAAAAATATGTATTATGTCATGCTCTGTGTCTCCTCTTCTCTAGCAAGTAGAAGAATGCTTTCTCTAGGCTAAATATTCAAATATGTGCTAAGTGTAAATGAAACAAAATATCTTTAAATGACATAATTCTAAGTCTCTGTGTTAATGAAGCATGGAAAAATAAGTTTGGAACTCAATTTACTTTTATACAAATGAATACCACTGGGTTTTATGTCTTTAATCCTGATGGTTTATATTATTTTTAAGTGAATATTAAAACAAAAAAATGGGAACAGCATTATTCAAAGAGAAATTTTTGAAAGGAAGAAAGTCTAAGGATTAATGTCCTTAATTTTCATTTCTGACAGCCTATGTTCAAGTTTAGGTTGTCTGATCAACATTTGGGTCTGACTAGTAGTTTCCAAATCATGGTGTGTCATGTTCTAAATCAATTCCCTAAGAGAGATTTAGGGATAACTTTCCCCCAGATTTTCTCAATTAAAGATGCATCTAGCTCTTTGCCCGCATCACCCACATCTGCTCATAAAAAATGAATAATGGAACACACATGTGCTGACTTGTGATTCATTTCAGCCTTTTGCAGGTGCAAATGCAAGTTTTAAGGTGCAAAGTGGAGACACAAACGTTGTGGGCTTGTCCAGCTGAAATTCTAGGCTTTAATCACATCTAAATAACTTCTCAGGTGATGCAATCACAGGATTTTGCTGACAAAATGTGTGTAATAAATATTGTAGAATTGAATTGGTCTATATTAACAGATGAGACCACAGTATTTAGAGAGAATGAAATCCAGCTAATTTTCACTGTGCCTGGTATTGCATTCTTTTCTTATATTAACCCAAAATTCATCTTATGTTTCAAAGTAACCTTAATCAAATAAAATAAAAAATAAAATACTTTTATTTGTGTACATAAATGATTCAGGGATTTACAATGACAGATAACCCAAATCTATCATAATTACTACACAACCTTGCAGCTAGGGAAGTCTTCTAGCAGACAAACAAAGTCAACACTCAGTTACTAGAAGTAATAGGGGCTCACTCGTGCAGATAATCCTAAACAACAGAAAATCCCCAAACCATTTATTTTCAGTGTGGGTATACATCTAGGAGATTTGTTTTTAAAGCAGATATCAATTCCTAACTTCATTTTCCTTAGTTAAGAATCTGTGAATTACATACTTTACTAATGATTAAGTTGTCACATAACTTCCATATATGTATGTGTGTGTATATAGTCTGTATATGTGTACACATATATATACATGTACACAAACGTCTATCCTTTCAAGCTAAAATGTCAGATGTAACAAAAGTTGTTTAAAACCAGAGAGTAGAACTTAGTTTTCTGAGAAGACAAATTATCACCCCTTCTGACCAGATTTCAGTAAGGTTTACTAAACATGGTATGTTCTGCATTATCTGATGCCCAGCTGTATTTAAATTGCTGTTTTGCTTTTAAGTAAGAACAATGCCTTTTGCCTATTCTGACAAAAAAAAAAAAGCACAGCTTCTTTGTTTCTCTATGCACTGGAGAAATGCAGGTTATAAAAAACAATACACACACACCCTACACACACACACACACACACACACACATACTCTCTCATTCTCTCTCTCTCTCTCTCTCTCTCTCTATCTCACACACACACACACACACACACACACACACACACACACTTGCTTTCATTTCAACACAGCACTGAAAATGTAAACTAATATCGTAATCTTGGGAATATATTACCTTTAAAGCAACAGATATGAGTATATCATCACCCATGGATGCATAACAGGAAGAAATATTTTCTAGGGGGTCTTATTTTTAAAAATATAATGATAGTGGGAGAGAGTTCAAAGGTCAGTAAAAAGGGAGGGGAGATTTTCCTCTGGCTTCATGCTTAAATATATTTATTTCCTCTCATCAACCCTGAGGCAGAGAAAAATGAAAATTAAGCCCTGCCTTTACACTTTACTCCCATTGTAACACCTCTAAACCCAACCCTCCTGCTCTGTTTATCCAAATCCTACCCATTTTTCAAAGTGTAGTTCAAATCCTGCATCTCTTGTAAAGCATTCCCTGATCATTTCATCTGGAAGCAATTTTTCCTTTTAAACTTCCAAGACTTATTTTCCATACCACTCATTTAGCACTTATTATTTACTGGCTGGTAGAGATGTAATGTTTTCAGGAATGTTGCAGCCATAGTGGAGACATTTCTTATCCTTTTGTATTGAAAAATAATTTTACATTTTTAAAAGCAAAATAGGTTTATGTATTTGTATTGCTCTTCATGAATCTGAAATATAGTTTGCAAGATCACAGAATACATCATCATAACAAAATGGAAGCACATATGTAATGCTTATGGTATGCCAGTATTGTTTTGTAAGCATTAGAAATACTAAAATTTCTAACTACTTTACAAATATTTAGTTGCCAATAATGAAAGTTTTAGATGTGTGTATCCATATATTATATATGCAAGTATATGTGTGTGTGACTATATATTTATACACGTATGTCTAGATAGGTATATAAATATATAAATTTATTTTGTTCATATAAATATGTTGGAAAATTGAAGTAAAGCACTATTTATTCAAGCATTCGTTATAAATAAATCAATAAATTGCTATTAATTATTTATATAGTTTTATACTTCCATAATAGATAAAGTACTAGCTGCTAGACCATAAGGAATGGTGTCTCTCAATGTTTTCCTTCTTTGAGAAAGTGATGGAAATTTTAGAAGGAAAAGGATTCATACACTTAGAGTAATACAAAATTAGAATTTCTGTTTCTGAACTTCAGGCCCTCTTTATTTGTCAGATAAAATATGTTGGTTTTATTTTTCTGAAGAAAAAAGTAAAAGTAAAAAAAATTACTCAGCAACTACATAAAAACCCTAGATTTTAATCTAACATCACCATTAACTGACTGCTGGTTTCCTTTCTTCATCTGAAGATGAGGGGCACAATTTGATTAATAGTATTTCAGTTTCAAATTTCAAAATCTATGCATGTTTTTGTCATAGACAAAAAAGGCCATTTGAATTAATTTTAAGAACTATGCCTTCCATCGGTTTCTACAATTTAAGTTAATTTTAATATAATCCAGAAGCTGATAAAGATGAAAGTGATTAAAATAAAATTGTAGGAATCTTATATCTATACTTATATTACCCTTTTATAGGTTTAAATATTTCCTGAATTAGTGTCATCATAACCATGCTGAAGATGATGGAAATCATTTAAAGCAGACAAGCAGAAAAAGGTCATTCAAAGTCCTTCTCTCTTTGATAGGTGTATCTCAATTTCCACATTTTTTCTAGACTAATTGATACTCTATCTTTTTTTACATGCTTTTTCATCATCTAACTCTGAGTATATTGCTTTCAATGCAACTCAGTCAAATATAATCCTACATATCACTGCTATCTCATGCTTCAAGATATATTTAACATTTCATAGAAGAAAGATTTGATTTAAAAATATGTTAGAAACATGTTATGAAATGTCGTACATGCCAATAACATACCTCCATACCTGTATCAAAAGTCAGCCCACTGTAAGAAAGTCTTAAAACTTGTTTTCTTTTTCAATTTCTTATTAAAATCACAGTGACTGACAGAAAAGAAAACAATATTTTTATTTTAAAATTTGTTCTGTTGTGTTACTTTACTAATCTGAAACTATAAATTATTTCAAATGAATCAGAAAATCCAGATTGAAGACCTAAGATGAACAGTCTAAGAATACACAATTCCTGGGCCTCCCTGGTGGTGCAAGGGGTTAAGATGCAACCTATGAAGCTATCCGCAGCCACTGTAGCACGAGTTCGATCCTCAGCCAGGGAGCTACCCACATGGGAGCCCGCTGCTCCCCTCAGCAGTGTATTTCAGTCAATCACCTGTTTTGTTCCCCACTCTGTCTCTGGTGAATTCTCTCACCCCCCACACCTCTGGGCAGTACCCCAGTTCTTATATGGGTAAATAAATAATTTTTTTTAAAAAATGAATACACATATTCTTAGAGTGTCAGAGAAGCAGATATATATACTCCCAGACATACATGGTTTTCCAGCAAGCTGGTTCCACAAAGCACTAGTGTAAAAGAGAAAGCCAGTAAGCCCAGTGAATATGGTAACTTTGAGAGTAAGAGCTAACCCCTATAACCCCTATACTAGGTACCTGGGCTTTTAAGGGACAAATTCATCCTTTAGCTCCTCATGCATTATACTCATGGAGAAGGAACTCTCCTTAAAAGAAAGAGCTAATAATTAAGGGATAAACATGATCCAGGACAATCACTCAAGGTTATGCTTTTCATATTGTACTGTAGCTCCATCTCAAGGCTCTCAGGAATCTTAGGAGCAGAAAGAAGATGCAAATTTACCAGTGTAAGTCTTGTTCAGAAGTCAGGAGCAAAGAGAATTCTGTTTTTCACAAATTTCAATAGTGGATATTTTCTTTATTTTGTTGACTGTAGGACTACAAAAATGAAGAGTGATGCTCATTACATAAAAGCAGAGAAAAGCCGACCTTGGGTGTTGTGGAAAGCAGGAAAGTACCACACTTTACTACAGTTGATTGTAGGTAAAAGAGACACAATGACTTTATAAAAACATTGTGAGAGGGTCCCAAATCCCAAATGAACTAGAAAGAAAAGATTGGATGCTATACTATAAACTATTTTCGTGTTTTTTTTTTTTTACCAACCCGAAAGACTATGAAAACTGAGGAAACAGTAAACATGCAAAAAATCTTTATATTATAAGGATGGAGGAAGCCAGTTACAAGTTATAAAGGCTGTATAACCAGACACAATTTGTTCAAATTAAAAATGTGTTTTTGCTTACATATAAGGAAGAGCCATTATATATATATAAGCCAATTTATATATATGAAAAAAACTTAAAATGCCATATATATATATATATAGATAGATAGATAGGTATGCCCCCATTGTGTAACCATTTTTATTTTTATTTCCAGATCTTCAAGTTCTTCAAATTTACCAAATATTATTGTTATTTTTATATATACTCACCTTATCTCATTTGAATTGGGTTACAAGCAACTTTGAAGGGGAAAGGAACACATCTTACATTTATTTCATTCTCTCTCAATATATAACAGAAGCCCAGAACACAGGTTTGATATATGGAGGTGCACACATAGCAGAATGTTCATTTGAATGCACACATTAGCTATGTCTCGTCTACCACTGAGAAATATAAGATGACAGCTGAGATTGCCGCCATTAATCTTAAGTAAGATTTATTATGGTGTCAAATTAGATTCTAAATTTCTATTCTCTAAGAAATTAGAAAATGTCTGAGATAATACCTCAAAGGGCATTTTAAACTATATTTTATGATGTATATTTCCTTTCCTATTGGTCATTGGCTATCTGCTAATTGTGTGTCTTTCAAAGTTATTCAGACACAAGTTTATTGTTTTAACAAGATCAAACCTGCCTTCATCAGCACCTCTTGCAGCAAAAGAGGAAGTCAGTTAGGTGAAGAGATAACAGGAAAGAGATAAAATAATTTCAGGAAAAGGTAAAAGTGTCCTGCATGGAGAAAAGTAGGAGGAAACTGTAACCATCTATTCAAAAGGGGCCATACCTGAAACTATACCAACACGCCGGCAACCTTTTTTATACAAAAGATTTAGCAAATGCAGCTTTGCTTTGCTGATTTTATTTATTTTTACTGCAGTTCAGAAAGTAAATGGGAATTCAAAACATAATTTCCTACCCTTTGGTGCCATCATGAGGCAGAATAGCAAAGTACTGAGGAAAGTAGATCTCCAAGGTTTTGATATTATTTTCTTTTCATTCAAAATGTAATTATCCAGAGAATGAAAGTTTATTTCAGAAAGAATATAAATTACCTTTACTATAATTGAAACCCTCCAACCAACAAATCATAGTTCATATGCCTGCAAAGGTAGTACATTGTGGGGAATAAATGTGCCTTAAGTTTTTAAACAACTGTGAAATTACAGTTTTGTAAATTTTCAAATCATTAAAATATTCATGTTTGAAGGTACAGAACCATAACCTAAAGCTTTTAGACTATTTTAAACCAATCATAGAAATATCTAGTTTTGGTTATTATTTGTTTCTACTGTGTGGTGTCGTAGGGCAGCATATAAGAAGCATGTCAGAGTTCTCAAAAGATAATGCTATCACATTATAAGAAAAGAATATGCTATTTTAAGAATGGGACAAATAACAATATAAGCAATACAAAATCATGCATCAGAAAGAATAGTTAATGAACATCTAAGGACTTCATTTTCAGAAGAAATCAAGGTACAAATTATTATTAGATGATTCAGTATTTGAAATCATCCCCATAAAGTATATCTAAAAAAATTACAAAAAGATGTTAAAAGTCTAAACCAAATATATCCGCTCTGTTGTTTATATTAGATCTGATCTCACCGTGTGCCCATTTTTAGCCTTTTTCCAGATTTTTAAAATAACTTTTTTAAGTAAATATGTATAAAAGGAAACTGAAAAACACAAGAGGCAAAGAACAAAATCATTCACAATTACAGCTTAATTTGACAGTCCCTCTAGAACCTGTGTGTATATCTATACAACTGAGCATCCATTTTTATGTAATTCAGACCATATTGCCATGTATCAAGCTTTTTTACACGCCATGAATATTTACCATTTCAGTGTTTCAAAACCAAAAGAGTATTGTGATAACTGTGCCAATTCAATCTGGAAGGGAGAAAAAAGTAATGAAAAGAGTAATCCTGGCTTTCTTGAAAACAAAAATTCATAAAAGACAAAAATGGCAAAAGACCTTCACAAAGATATTGCAAGAGTTAAGAATAAAATACTATACAGGGCCTCCTTGGTGGCGCAAGGGGTTACGACACCATCTATGACGCTATCCACAGCCACTGCAGCACGAATTCCCTCGGCCAGGGAGTTACACACATAGCGCAGCAGACCTCTCCTGACTCGCCCACTGCTCCCTTCAGCAGTGTATTTCAGTCAATCTGCCTGTTCTGTTCACCACTCTCTCTGGTAAATCCTCTCACCCCCCACACCTCCAGCCTGTACCCCAGTTCTTGTATGCATAAATAAATAAATCTTTTTTAAAAAAATACTACATTCCCTTAATGTTCAATTAAAAATGATATATAAAGCAAAAGAGTACACAAAGTATAATACTTCTGGGCCTCCCTGGTGGCGCAGCAGTTGAGCGCTGGGCTGCAAAGCTGCCCGCAGCCTCTGCAGCGCCGGTTCCATCCCCGGCCACCCGCAAGGATTCCACATGGCGCACAGACCTCTCCTGCCCGCCCACTGCTCCCCTCAGCAGTGTACTTCGTGGGTCTGCCTGTTCTGTTCCCCGCTCTGGCTCTGGTGAATCCTCTCACCCTCCCTCGCTTCTGACTGTACCCAGTGCTTGTATAAATAAATAAATAAATCTTTTTTTTTTTTTAAAAAGTATAATACTTCTAATGTCATTCATTATCCATCTATACTATTAAAATATTAGCAAGGAATCATGCTTCCACATTATTATTTAAATATGTTTTACTATAGCACAGCCAGAAGGGATGCTTACACATCAATGTTACTATCGAGTGTGAATATGAATGTACTTTATATATCTCCTCCCCCTGTACATCCTTATTCCCCTCTGTTGCAACTTTACATATTCTGACATACATTGCTCACAGTTGATTCAACAAGTCTACTCCCAATATGTTTCTTATCTATTTTTAACAAAAATATATTTATAAATTGCTTAATTCACTAGTTTTACATTTTATTATATATTGTCACTGTAAGACATCAAAAAAGGTTAAATATTGCAGAATAATAAATGAGCCTCATTTATAATAAACTAACTTGTTTTTACAGAAGTGCACATATTGATCTAGGGTTATCATCTAAAACTGTCTTCTAGATATAGAAATATTAGAAAAGAACCCTTCCCTTTACTCTTTCTCTTCTCCCTCTGCCACCATTTCAATGACAAAGTCCAGGCTACATCTACCTAAAGACATAGATTCACAAAGACAGTCCTAAAAGATAGTCCTTTTATACTATAAACTAACAAAAGGATATTTATCAAAGTATTGTTTTTCTGCTTCTACTTTTTAAAATACTGTTGGTATTAAGACTTGGTTAGCAGGCCTTTCTGGTGGCACAAGGGGTTAAGTCTCAGCACAATGAAGCTCTTGGCAGCTACTACAGCATGAGTTCTATCCCCTACCAGGCAGCTAACCCACATGGCACAGCAGACCTCTCCTGTCTCGCCCACTGCTCACCTCAGCAGTGCATTCCAGTAGATCTGCCTGCTCTGCTCCCCACTCTGTCTCTGGCAAATCCTCTCAGCACCCCCACCCCACACCTCTGGCCTATACCCAGTTCTTGTACGCAATAAATAAATAAATCTTTAAAAAAAAAAGACTTGGTTAGCCTTGAATACACAGCCATAGTAACCAAAAAATGCAGGTGTAGAAAAATGGTTAGATAACCTGAAGCTGTTGAAAGACTCACGGGCACAGAACCCTTTTCTCTGCCCTTCCTTGCTTGTCACCCTCAACACTCTCCCACACCCCAAGGAACGGTCAGTCAATCTTAATATGAATCTAACAACTTAAGGTTGACTGTTAAAATATCAATCTTAACAATTCCATTCCCAAAATACAACAATTCCTGTGAATTAACAGAAAAGAGGTAACAAGGTCTTATATTAATTTATTAATATGTTATACACTTTCAAACATTAAGAAAGACTAGATACTTCAAATAAGGATTTATGTTTGTCCACTACACACACAGTTGCAATGAGTAACTGCACACAAAAGCCGTTATCTGAGTACCTTCTAAATTGGAACATTCTAGCCTAGGAGTCCCTCCCCTTTTCCTCTCTGTCAACCCAATGAACAGATACAATAAGCATTTGTAATACTGAGGGGATTTTTAACAATTTCTCTCCCGGGTTGTTTGCAGAACTATATTTCTGAATGATTTTAATATAAAATATACACAACACATTTGTTTAATAGTTCTGCTTTTATCATACATTGGCAACCTCTTTAACATCTAGAAAGACTAGATGTTGGAAATTAAGAGATCCATGCTCTATACACTATATACACAGCTAAGTAAAACAAAATGAAGGCAATGGTTAATCTTGCCTAACTCAAAACACACTAGTATAAAGTCCTTTGCACTTTCCTCTCCCTTTCCAAACCAGCACAAGTATAATACTAAAGTGCACTGCCGAGAGAAGTGGTTCAGTGGCTTTATTTTATAAGTATATTAATAAAGTTACATAATGTTCATTATTCACCTACTTACTTGGTCCATTTAACTTTTTGTCAGTATGGTCCCTAAACTATGTCTACACATGCCTAAATCTAATTTCTTTCCACTGGTCCTCAAAAATACCTTTCATTTCTGTCTCATTTGGCCTTCTTTGCAAATAAAAGCTGAAGAACCAGGCAAATTTCATCTGTAAAATATGGACTCTAAGGAATGGAACGTTTCACTATGCATGTGTCTGCTTACATCAGCTGTTCTTATTTTCTGGAAAAGCCACGGAGGAAAAAAATAAACTGAACTGGCTTTGCTCCTAAGTGTTCTCTTCCCATCTTATGCACGTACCTATCTATGCAATATTAACATATTTCTGGAATTCTCCAACACATAAACATCATCATCAGTCTCTGTTGTAATAATGCAGCGTATGGGCCTCCCAGGTGGTGCAAAGGGTTAAGACTCAACCTATGAGGCTATCCGCAGCCTCTGCAGCACAAGTTTGATCCCCGGCCAGGGAGCAGCAGACCTCTCCTGACTTGCCCGCTGCTCCTCTCAGCAGTGTATTTCAGTCAATCTGCCTGTTCTGTTCCCCACTCTGTCTCTGGTGAATTCTCTCTCCCCCCCACACCTCTGGCCTGTACCCCAGTTCTTGTATGCATAAATAAATAAATCTTTTAAAATATAATGCAGCCTACATTGTTTTTTTTTTTCCTTTTTCTTATCTCAGAAACAGATTTTATATTGGGAAATAATAATTTGTTCTTATTTAAAGTCAGTGGCAGTCTTCTTTTGGCACTTAACCGCTAGCAGTCTTTCGGTAGAATCACATGCATTCCCAGTTTGGCTTTGGGCATATGTTGCCCTCATTTGTTCTTGGCAATGTTGCTTAAGATAGATCATTATCTTAACATCATCCCAAGGAAAAAAGAGAAATTAATTTTCCCTCCATGATGATAACATCAAAGACCCCTTTCAGTGGTGGGAGTTACCAGAAAACATGTGCTTTCTACCTTATAAGATTCTCAAAAGCCCCCAGTCTGTGGAAGGGAGCTATCATTGCAGGAGATGAAAAGGAATATTCTAATTGCCTGTAACCTCCTTCAGGCAGGACAAAACTATTTGTGTGGTAGATGTTATGCAGTGTTCAATTATTTTAATGCCACATCCCATCATGATTCTGTTCTTCTCACAAGCTACAGTAGTTTCTTAGCATTACATTGACATCATCTTTTGCTTTTACTTCATTACGTAATCTTGGAGAAGGGAAAGAAATTTAGGAGACAACTGAATAAGTGAGTATCTCATCCAGTTGGGATGAGTCCAATTATTTAAAACAGAAAGTGCTTAATGCATACAATTAGCTGCACAGGTTATGGAAGGAGCAGTGAAAGAAAGTCAATATAGTCCCCACATGCAAGAGATAAATGGGAGACACTGAGAGGCAGTGTGGGAGAAGCCCAAGGATGGCCTCACTGAGTAGGAGGTAAAATCACTTCCTCTTATCCATTAATGTATTTGAGGGGCTTCTTCTGATCCTGACTTTCACTGTGCAAAAAAGAGAACACAATGTTAAAAGTGATTAAAGAAGACAATTTAAGTGATACAAACTTTTTTTAAAGATTTATTTATTTATACAAGAACTAGGGTACAGGCCAGAGGTGTGGCGGTTGAGAGAATTCACCAGAGACAGAGTGGGGAACAGAAGAGGCAGATTGACTAAAATACATTGCTGAGGGGAGCAGCAGGCAAGTCAGGAGAGCCTGCTGCTCCATGTGGGTTGCTCCCTGGCCAGCCAGGGATTGAACTTGTGCTGCAGAGGCTGCGGATAGCTTCACAGATTGAGTCTTAACCCCTTGGGCCACCAGGGAGGACCTAAGTGATACAAACTTTATTTAATACTTCACGAAGCAGCAATCTCCATTCCAAAGGTCCAGAGAATGGTAAAATTTAGTGAAATGCATGAATCTTTTATAGGATGACGAATATGGAGCAAGGAAGAGAAAAATAGAAAATGAGTAAGGAAAAAGGAAGTAAGTATAGAACCCCAGAATTGGTGCGGCATTTGGGGGACTGACTGGAAATACTATGTTTCAAGTCAAGAGGAACATTTACAGGGACATGAAAGTTTGAGTTTTGGTTTGTTGACATGATATCCCAGGTAAAACATCGCCAACCTAGGGATTTATTTATTTCAAATTTATTTCAAAATTCTTAAGGCTTGTGTTACACAGCATGAAGCCATGACATGTGCAACAGACCAGTGGAGTAGGGAGAAGTGGATCTAGTAGCACACAGATCTAGGACTGGCACCAGGCCCTGAGCATGTAGGCAAAATGTGCTGTTGGGTATTTATTGGAAGGAAAAGAATAAAACTAAAAGGCTATAAGAAGCCTAGTATCTACCTTCCCTAATTCACATATATCCCTTTTGTGTTTGGCATTATTGTTCTGAAACAATTCATGGTTGGCTTTTACAAATCAAAAGACCTTCTTTTATCATGAGAAATGATGCATTTTTTTTATTTCTTTGAGATGCTGCAATTAAGAATCATATATAATTTATTAATATTAAGTTCTCTTTTAAAAGATAAACTAGTCTTTCTTTCTGTTTAAAATGGAGTTACTCTGAAAATAATTTTCAACTAAATTAGTTTTCCATTTTATTCCCTGCTGCTTGTAATGAAAACACATCTCCTAGCAGTGATGAAAGCATAATTTCTAATAGTTCACAGCAAAGAGAGTTTTCATTTTTTGATAAAGTGTAGGCAGTCAAAAGCAAAATCACAACTCTGAGGCAATTTTATTTCAGTTGAATGCATCTTTAAATGACATTATTCAAGAACTTTTTATCCCATGAATAATCATCCTATACATTTTAAGATTTTAATTACTAAATTCAGCAAATTTTAAGGCTTAAGGTAACAGATTCATATTCCTAATGCACTACTTCTATAATCTATTAGCTAAAGATGTACAATAGTCTGTTTTATTTCTACCATCAAAAGAATCACTGATTTTGACTATTATCTTTTGATGGATTAATAGTTTACATAATGCATCCTAAAATATGAAACAGACATGCAAACATACAGCTTACATTAGTCAATTCTAATTTCCTATTGCACTTTTTTCAAGACTTTTTGCATAGTTTAAACTTAATGTGGGCAGTCTATGATTTCAGTACTAATCTGTCAGAAAATACAAATTGAAAAATTAGCCAGACTATAAATTCATCAAATAGAAATCATAATGAAATTGTTTGCTGCCATTTTCACAGCAATGAATGAAGCATCTGTTTCCTTTCTGCATGGAGAAATCTATACTATGAATGTTCTGTAATATTCATTCTACAGTATGTTATTCTATATGTCATGCTTCCTCTTTATGCTTAACTGTCTCTAACACAACATGAGAATAATTTAGGAAGTGTGTTATGTTATTTTATGACACTAGCAATGTTAGATAAAATTTTAAATTATAATAGGGAAATTATAGTCTTTGACCTCAATTTATGGCACTTAAGGAACTGCTTTCCTCCCCCTCATAAAGTACCATCCTTCCATGTTCTGAACAGCATCCATGATTTTTCAAAGAGTTTCTTCATGGTTACCTAATTTTCCAACCTTCTTGTCCTTGATTGTAACAACCTTGGTAATAACGTAAAGTTAAATAATCCATTGCCTCTCCATTGTTTTAGAAAGCAAAGTTTAATCTTATTAATATGGTATACAAAGAGCATCACGATCTTACCACATCATCTACCATTGTTCCATTTCCAAACATTTACCCCAACATTATCAATATACATATAATCCTCAAAACATGCCATATTAATTATTTTGAACTATCTTAAATGACTTTATCTGGACTAATTTTTTGGGATAAATTCTCATTCTTCAACACCTATATAAATTACCATTTCTTTCTGGAAAGTCTTCATTTACTAAATTAATCCCTCTGAGAGAACCAGACAGTATGATTACTCAAATGGAAAACCTTGCAGGGAGCAGCTCAAAGGCAGAGACCAGCTCAAAGGCAGAGACCAAGTGCTTATTATTGTGTCTGCACTTCATAAGCCCTCAACAAATAGTCTGATCAATTTACTTTATATTTGTTATTATAAAGTCCTAAAACATAGCATATTTTGTTTTAAAAAATATTTAGCATATATTAAATGTATTTCATAATGGATTTTGAGAATTCTGATTTTGAAAATTAGAAAATTAGAAATAAAACATTAAAATAAAAATTTAAAATAAGAATTTTTTTCAATAGTATAGATAAAAATGAAAGTATAAATTTTCAGCAACTTAACACTAAGTGCTTAAATCAAACTTAGGCTGACACCTTTGATTGATCTTAGCTTTGAGGATAGATTTGTATGCATGTGCCATTTTTAAAAGACCAGTAACTAGGTGAGAAAACCCTAAGTAATATTCATCTATAATCTAGGAATTACAATCTGAGAGAGACAGTCATGGGTCGGCAGGAGAGCAGTTGTATCTGCCCATTTTTGCTACTTTAGGTTCTTTATTTTTTTATGAAGTATCTGTAACAGTAACAGAGATGTGAGTTACTTCTACTTTTCCAGAAGTATCCCCATCGGTTTAAGTGACTCTAATTTTTTTTATCTTTGCCAGGTTCCATAAGCCTGGAGACCTGATATTGCACCTGCTGAGTCATAGGAGAGGGGAGGGCCCTAGAGGGGTCTTACTGCTGGTACATACCTGCTTGGGGAGGAAGGGCTTGCTATATTTGTTGCATTGTTGATAATCCTCCTGGGTGTTCCAGACCCAAGCCTGCACTCTGAAAGCTCTCAGTGTGCTTCAAGAAGTCAAGATTAGTTCCAAAATATAAGGGGGGAGGGGGAACACATTCCTACACATCACCATTATTTTTTTCACCAGGGATCCTGCCCGTGGGGAGCACCCCAGCCCCTCTGCACAGGTTTTCCCTCAGGCAAAGCATGTGCCTCCATAACACTTAACTCTCCTCACCCTCCCCAGGGCAGGTGCTAAACGGTAGCAGATTAGTACTGTTAAAAATCAAAGTTCATCTGGGCCTCCCTGGTGGCGCAGTGGTTGAGCGCTGGGCTGTGAAGCTGCCTGTCAGCCTCTGCAGCGCTGGTTCTAGCCCTGACCTCCACGGGTGAGGGTCCCACATGGTGCGCAGACCCCGATATTTCGGTCTGCCTATTCTGCTCCCTGCTCTGGCTCTGGTGAATTCTCTCATCCTCCTGCGCTTCTGACTGTACCCAGTGCTTGTATAAATAAATCTTTAAAAAAAAAATCAAAGTTCACCCAAATAAATGTAGAGCTCTAGTTGGCTTTATTGAAGAGTTCATGAATTAGGCAGTACTCCATCTAGCAAGTTAAAAGACTCTGCTTTGTTTTGTACATTTTTTAAAAGAATTACAATATATTTCATCTTCATTTCATGTAAATCTCATAGGATTGTCACTCATAGGCCCTCACTCTCCAATGATGAATTTATACACATAAACCATGAGGCCAGTCTCTAAGAGAGACTGACAGCCCCAAGAATATGAGCTATAAGTAAATATGTGGTTGTAGATGGAGGTAACTGATGATGTGTTTTCTAATGTCAGGTATTTAAAAGGAAAATCATGGTAACAATGGAAATTAAACATCCCTCAACTGGTGAATGAATAAACAAAATGTGGTTGTGGTATACCCTATAAACTGGAATGTATTTGACAAAAAAAGCTATGAAATGATGATATATGCTAAAACATGGATGAATCCCAAAAATATGCTAAGTGAAAGATATCAGACACAAAAAAACACATATTGTATGATTTCATTTATGTAAAATATGCAAAATTTGTCAATCCATAAAGACAGAATGCAAATTAGTGAATGGCAGGAGCTAGTGGGGAGAAAACATATGGAGAGTGACTGCTTAAATGGGTAGGGGTTTCATTATGGAATGAAATTCTGAAACTAGACAGTAGTGGTAAACTGTGAATATCTGTGGGTTGTGGAGATTAAAATGTTTTAAACGACAAATTTTATGTTCCATATTTTACCATAATAACAGAGTTATCAAGAAAAAGAGACAACCATTAATTTTCAGTTCTGACATACACTACCTTGACTTCAGTTATTTCGAAGACTTGGTTATTTGGCTTTTCTGTTTTATGAGTAACTCAGTAATTTTCTAATAACTCTTTTCTGTCTATGTTTTCTATAATCTATTTTTGTTACTTTAAAAAAAATAAGCACCTAAATTTTATATCTCTTGTTAAGAGTATGAAGTAGCATAACTTAGGAAGATTAACACAAAATACACAATACCCAATTTAGACATATCCAATGATCTATCAACAGGAGTAGGAACAAAGACATTGTGTTATAGTTAGACAAAAGGGTATTATACTTAGGTTTCAAAGAAGATAAAATGAGAACTAGTACTACATATATTAATCTAGATAAATCTTTAAACTATTTGAAAAAACACCACTAATAGCTAAAAAAGGACAATATTTCTTTTGTCAAATTGCTATTACTAAGACAATATTTGCAGATATCAAAGATATCATTCAATAATGATCATAACTGTGATTATTCCATTTGCTTTTTGAATCTCTACCCCCACATTATTTGCTAATTCTAATGAATTTATTCATTCACTTTTTTACCTATTCAACTTTTGATGTTCTATGATACCTGCTAGATGTTGCCAAAACAACACTGATTAAAGTAGCATTGTCCCTGTTTCATTGTTCCTGTCTCACAGAGGTGTCAATATGGTTTGGGAGCTATATGTTAATTATGCAATCACACAAAACGTGAAACTAAAACTGCCTTCTACAAATTTATATCATCAGTTAATACTTTCCTTTGGAGTAACTATTAAAACTCTCCATTTAGCTAATGATGGAATATTTCCAAAGTTGAATTCCTGATCTTTATCCCCCAGCCTGCATTTCCTATAGTTTCTCTCCTCTTACATGATTGCAATTCCATCCTTCCTGGCTCTCAGCCCCCAAACTTATAGCCACCTCATCCTGCTGTCTTTATTTTATATTCCATACCCAATCCTTCAGGAAATCTATAATCCAGTCTTTTTCACCATGCCAAGACACTTATTCAAGTCATCTATATTTTATTTGGATTTCTAGAACAAGATTTTAACTATCCCTGCCTGAATCCTTCTCACACCTCCACCTACCTGCTGTATTTTCACAACACAGCAGTGTCAGGGATCTTCTTAAAACATAAGTCAAATATTAAGACTCTATTGTTTCAAACAGTCTATTGGTTCTCTATCTTATTTACAATAAAAGAAATGGCCCATATAATGGCTTATATTGGTTCCTGATTAACTCTGATGTCTATTCTATATTTACCTCCTCTCCTATCCTTGCTTGACTTCAACAATCTAGGTTTAAGATCTATTCCCAATTCTTCCCTCTGTCTGTATCACTCTGTTTAAGATCTATGCCCAATTCTTCCCTCTGTCTGTATCACTCTTTCCCAGAGAGCAACATAAGCAATTTCCTTCAGGTCTTTATCCAATTACTTTTTTACTAAGATCTACCCTAGCAACTTAATTTTTAAATCTTCTCTGCAGTTCATTCTTCAAGTCTTTATCCTCCTCTTCTATCTTTAATTTTTTCACAGCTCTTGTCCCCTTGTAATGTACTATGTAGTACATTAATTAAGCATGAGTTTTCAATTGTCTGCCTTACCCCTATCTCTTTAGAATATAAACTCCATTACAACAGAGAATATTTCACACACATATAATCATTCCATATTGAAATTCAAATACCTGAAAGAGAAACACATACAGAAATAGGGAAGGAAATATATGTATATACATGTTATATTTATATAAATACAGTTGATATTTATATAGTATGTAATATATGTTACACATAAATCTATGTACGTGTGTATATATGTATATAATCTATTGAGAAAATAAAAGAAAAATATAAACAAACTCAAATATCACTCTAAAGGATAGGAGTTTTTTTCTAATGAGCATGTTGTCAATAAAATGTCCTAGATATTGATTAACTATTGGGTATTTTTTCAAAAACTAGGTTTGTGCTTTAACTCCTAGTCAAGAGGAAGTAGCAGAAATCAAATCTACTCTTCTACCTGAAATAACTAACATACCAGGCCAAGTATATAATGCAATGAATTTGAACACATTGGATATCAAGCTACAAAGGACAGTAACATTTGAGAAGTATAAAAAAAATGAAGTCAGCCTTAGTATAGCAAATTGCTATAATTCATTGCCTAGAGAGAGTTTCCAGGTTACAGTGCAGAGAAGAGAAAGTGAGGTAGAGAGTGTGGGTGTCCTTCAGGCGAGGAGGTGGAACTGGGAGTCTGGGAAAGTTCACGGGACAGAACAGTGGTTACAAGAGAGCTGTACAGAAAAATATGCAGGATTTCATCAAATTTTGAACTGTGGACTGATCATCACATGTGTGTGAGGAAACTACCCAAGGCTGCATAGTCAATAACATAAAAGAATCAGAGGGAAAAAAATCCCTGATGCTCAAACAAAACTGGAAATTACTGGCTAAAGTGGAAATAATCATAATTCTTAAAGCATGGAGAGAGTTTGAGAGGGTATGCCTTGGTGATAGGACAAAATTAGTCCTAGACTAAGTTCTATTCTAGTCCTACATAACGAAGTTAAAATGCAGTCACCAAAGATAAAATACTTACAATGATTTACCCATGTCACTGAACAATTCCCAAGCATATTTATAAAGATGAAAAAATATCCCACTCTCAAAAACTAAAATTCATAACATCTGACATCCTGTCAAAATTTAACAGAGCAAACAATTAAGCAGAAAAATACAAGCCATACTGAGGAATAATTTCACACTCAATGAAGACTACATATTTCACAGATAAAAGAATTCTCATATAAGGAAATTAAAACATTCTGTGTAACTATAATTCATATACAAAATAAGCTAGAAAAAATGAGCATGTTAAGTAGAGACATAGAAGATAAATTTTAAAAGGACAAAAATAAACTTCTAGGATTAAAATACTATGTCTGTGATGAAAAATACACTGTATAGAATAATGAGCATAACTTATTTCCAGAAATCAAAAAACAAATAGCAAAGATATATCAGGTCCTGGATTTAACACAACCATTATTAATAATCACACCAAAGAATTATTAAAAAACCAAGTCTGTTAAATGTAAAAGATTGCCAAACTGGATTTTTTTTAAAAAACAACACTCATGTGGGCCTCCCTCGTGGCACAAGGGGTTAAGAATAGCACTGTGAAGCTATTCCGCAGCCTCTGCAGCTGGAGTTCAATCCCCAGTTGGCCAGGGAACAACCCACATGGTGCAGCAGACCTCTCTTGTCTTGCCCACTGCTCCCCTCAGCAGTGTATTTCAGTCTGCCTATTCTGCTCCCCACTCTATCTCTGGTAAATCCTCTCACCCCTACCCATAACTCCGACCCTTACCCCAGTTCTTGTATGTATAAATAAATAAATTTTCAGAAAAAAAAAACACTCAAAAACATGCTGCCTGTTGGAAGCACGTAATGAATATAAAGCATATATGTTAAAAGAAAAAGGTTAGAAATATATCTACCATGCTAACACTAATCAAAAGAAAGTCGGAGGGCTATAGTATCACACAAAGAACAAAAGAATATTGAAAGGATTTAGAGGATTATTTCAAAATGATAAATGGGTTAATTCATCAAAATGCATAAGCAGTGTCAAGTGTTTATGCTCCTAAAAAGAGGGATTCAAAATACTTGAGAGAAAAACTGATAGAACTACAATGAGAAATAGACAAATCTATAATCATAGGAGGAGAATTAAACCTCCCTTCAGTAGTTGATGGAATAGGATATCGTTCAGGATATAAAAACATGACCAAATTGACATAAATAAAACTATTTCTATCAACAAGAGAATAATATGCATTCTTTCAAAGTATCCATGAAAATTTGGTAAAACAGACCATATTGTTGGTCATAAAGGCACTCTTAGAAAAATTAGGAAAGGGTCTCCCCTGGTGGTGCAGGCGGTTGAGCGCAGCGCTGTGAAGCTGTCTGCGGCCTCTGCAGCTCCGGTTTGATCCCCGCCGCCCTCAGAGCAATGCACATGGCGAGCAGACCTCTCCTGTTTTGCCCCCTGCTCCCCTCAGCAGTGTATTTTGTCAGTCCGCCTGTTCTGTTCCCTGCTTTGTCTCTGGTGAATCCTCTCACCCTCCCGCGCATCCGGACTGTACCCCGGCTCTTGTGTAAATAAAATAAATCTTTAAAAAAAAAAAAAAAGAAAAGAAAAATTAGGAAGACTGAAATTATGAAATGTTCTCTGGTCACAATGAAGTAAAATTAGAAATCAATAACTGAAAAATATTTGGAAATTAGATTACATACTTCCTAATAAAAATTGGCCAATGAAAAAAATCAAATGTGAAATTAAATAGTATTTAACCTGAATAAAAAGGAAAATACCTATTTTAGAAAAGATAAAGGGTCTCAACCTCAATTGCCATCTAAGACACCAGGGGAAAAAAAGAAAACATTAAACCCAAATCAATATAAATTTAAAAACCTCAGAATGGAATCAATGAAAATAAATGAAACCAAAATCTTGTTCTTTCAGAAAAATCACTAAAATTAATGAATCAGGAATCTAGGTAAAACTTGGAACTAGCAGCATAGTTAATGATGAAAAACTGAATGATTTCCTGATAAGAAACAGGTAAGGATATCTTTTAGATAGAAGACATAAAGAACCCATACCTATTCTAAACTGTTTCCAGTTCTACTTGCTATCCAAATTTTGTGTATTTAAAGAGATGACAGATAGATTGATGATATATAGATAGATAGATAGATATAGTAATAGATAAAATTCATTTACTTGCTATTTGATAAATAGACAAAACACTTGGATCTTAAAAATGTCATGCCCTAAGCTATCATTCAGTGCAGAAATGGAGAAAATCATTTCCAGTTCTTTGCCTCTTTCCCTCATTACATATTCAAAATGGTTCAGTGAAAATACAGTGGCCTGAAAACTTATCTCGGTTCTACTCTCAGATTAACTATTGACTAATTATGATACCTAAGCTTATGATTTCATTTCTCTGATTTCAGTTTTTCACCTGAACTATGAAGAAGTTCGAGCAAACAATGTTTCTAAAACTTAGTAATCAGTGGATATATTCTCTGGGACCTAAAATTCTACCTCAAAGTTTTAAAACTTTTGGGCCTCCCTTGTGGTGCAAAGTATTAAGACACAACCTATGAAACTATCTGCAGCCACTGCAGCACAAGTTTGATCCCCAGCCAGGGAGATACTCACGTGGCACAGCAGACCTCTCCTGACTCGACCGCTTCTCCTCTCAGCAGTGTATTTCAGTCAATCTGCCTGTTCTGTTCCCTACTGTCTCTGGTGAATCTTCTCCCCCCTCACCTCTGGACTGTACCCCTGTTCTTGTATGCATAAATAAGTAAATCTTTTTTTTAAAGATTTATTTATTTATTTATACAAGCACTCGGTACTGTCAGAGGCACGGGAGGGTGAGAGAATTCACCAGAGCCAGAGCAGAGAGTAGAACAGGCAGTGACGAAGTACACTGCTGAGGGGCGCAGTGGGCGGCAGGAGAGGTCTGTCGCACCATGTGGGACCCTCGCCGGCAGCCGGGTGGCCAGGGATTGAACCGGTGCTGCAGAGGCTGCGGGCAGCTTCGCAACCCAGTGCTCAACCGCTGCGCCACCGGGGAGGCCCAAATAAATAAATCTTTAAGAAAAAAATGTTTCAAAACTTTTAAGCATTAATCTTAGTTTTCTTTCCAGATCACCTGCAGGATGTCTCACAACCCACATGGATTTAAGATTCATATTTATATCCCATTTATGTCGAGCAGTGCCTCCTTAATTGCAACAGTTCTGAAAAAAAAAAAAAAAACTTGTGGAATAATAAGGTACAACATTACCTTCCTATGAATTGAAGACCAAAAGAGTTTCAGTAAAAAGACTCATTATAGTGCAATAGGTTAAACTGTTGAAGAATTAAGACTTTTTAATCTCAAATATTAATAATGCCAATATGACTATACCAAAGGCATAAAACTATGCACAATAAGGGTCAGGACCACTTCAGGGTGGGTCTAAATTTAGTTTTAGCGAAAGAATCACATCTATTATATTAATGTTATCTGCCCTCCATCACACTAGTGTCATGAAGTTGGAGCCTTTGGAAAATTTTTTCATTTTAAAATTCATTTTCCTGATGTCATTTACAGGAACATTTAAATATACTAAATTTGCATTTAATCATATTTAGGAAATATGATAACAAAAAAAATAGTTTAAGTCCACACCAAAGATATCACAATAATTTCTTTTTTGTTTCTTTTAAGAGCTTCATAAGTCACTTCATGGGAGAATCATTGAAGACTAATTTCTAAGATTATTTTCTCCTTAAATTATTATACTATTTTCCTTGCTCTTTGTGCATATACCATTTACGGCCACTAGAGGACAGTCAGAACTTGAGCTGTGATTTTTGTTCATCTTCCTGTTCTCCATTAAAGTTTAGGATTAAAAGAGTTCCTATATTTAAGTTGCTTGTCCACACTGCTAACCCTTTAATTAAACATTATAAGAAAAAAGAAATTCTCCCCAAGTCTCTTCCTCAATCTTGTCTTTATCTAACTTTCTGGCTTTCAGATACACACACATACATTCTCTCTCTCTCTCTCTCTCTCTCTCTCTCTCTCTCTCTCTCTCTCTCTCTCTCTCTCTCTCTCTCTCTCTCTCTCTCTCACACACACACACACACACACAACCTACTTTTAATAGTATATAAGATGAAAATGATTTTATAAAACAAAAATTGTATATATTTTAAAGGTAATTAACATTGGTTTGTGTGAAAAAAGTCAACAAAAATGGAAAGATAAATGAGAAAAAGTAGAGACAGAAAAATAACAATGTTGGGCCTCCCCTAGTGGCGCAGCGGTTGAGCGCTGGGTTGCTAGGCTGCCCGCAGCCTCTGCAGCGCCAGTTCAAACCCCGGCCACCGGCGAGGGTCCCACAAAAACAAACAAAAAAAAACCCCACAATGTTTAATATTTATTGACTAGTATATCCAGGAAATTTTTCTAAATACTTCCATAAATTATATTCTGAAATGCTTTCCCATAGGGTTCTATGGGGAAGGGGATATAACAGTCACTTGATTTTACAGAGGAAGCAACTTAGAGAATCAATATACAGTTAAAAAGCAAATCATTATACAGCCTAAAAGCGAAACTAAACCTCAAAGGCAAGGTGTCTGACTCCCTCCCTGTTTTACCCACTACATCATGATAGAAGTAAGAACATTCTAAAGGCTTCTTCCATAGTACAAACTTAGGAGAAAACCCTACACAGATGCAGTGTGATACAGAAAATAAAGGTAAATTAACAAGATACTTAAGAAGGTAAATTGAGCACACATGGACACTTATCACAAATGGCAGCTGAAATTTAGACTACATTAACTCTGACAACTTCAGTTTAGACAGTTGAATGGAAACATGTGTCATTAATCAAGATAAAAAATAAAAGTAGACTGGAAAGGTGGGGCCTAATGAGCTCTGACCTGGATCCATAGCCTAGTGGGTTTCTACAAAATCATATTGATTTAACAATTATTTCCTTAGGACCTCCCTGGTAGGGTAGGGATTAAGAGAGCTATCATGCTATCACTGTTGTGGCCTGAGTTCCATCCCCAGCCAGGAAGGGAACCCACATGGTCCAGCTGACCTCCCCTGACTTTCCTGCTGCACCCCTCAGCAGTGTATTTCAATCAATCTTCCTGTTATGCACCCCACTCTGTCTCTGCTGAATCCTTTCACCACCACCCCCATGCCTATGGCCTATCCCCCAGTTCCTCTATGCAAAAATAAATAAAATCTTAAAAAAAAATTATTTCCTTAATGACTTAATGATTGCTATACTCTAGACAATATTCTAGGCTCCTGCTATATAATAACAAAAATAAATTCCCCTGCCCTCTTGGAGGTGACATTTACATGAGGAGATGCTAATAATAAAAAACAATAATAAGTAATATCAAGTGAATAACTAATATTTCAGTTGTTACAAGTTCTCTAAAATAATAATAATTTTAAAAGCAGGACAAATAGTGATTTGAGGATTATGGTGATGGGCAGGGTACGGTATTAACTAGCTTTATCAATTTTAGAAATTAGGTGGCACATAGCAATTTTCTGTGCCAGTGTTATGTTATAAAAGCGTATAAGTGCTATAATTGCAATTTTTAATTTTCTAGCAGCCACATTAATAACACAAAATTAGATAAGTATGATAACCTTACGAAGATCTTTTAACTCAGTATATTAAAAATATTACTTCAACATGTATTCAATATAAAATTGATTTTTTTCATACTAACTTAAAAATCTACTGTGTATTTACACCGACTTTTTAAAAGTTTCATGACTCTTACTCAGCTTCCCTGTATCCCACCTTTCTGCACTTTCTATCCACTTCTAATATTTTCCAAGAAAGTTGTCATATCTCTGCTTTATTAAATTGGCCATTAATTTCAATATTTAAGATACCATCTCCACAATTAAAACCAATTCCAGACATTCTTATCAAAATACTGAATCTTAAGTTAATGAAGGGAGTCTCCATATCAATGAACTCTCTATTTAGTCTGATTTTGTAAACTCCTTTCAGTGCCATTGACCCACAATGTTTCTACATTTTGCCCTGTTTTGTATCCATAGGTCCTCCAAATAAATTGCCAGGTTTTCTGAAACAGAATTTTTTAGTCTAACGTTCTTAGAACTAATGAAGGGTGGTAGAGATGAACTTTGAAAATACAATGATCTTGTGAAATGTTTGCCTCAAGTAACTTTTTTTTTTTTCATATTGTCCGTGCTGTGGAAATCTGTTGTCTTCTAATAAAGGCAAAAGGGTTGCTTCTGGTGGTCAAAACCACCCCATAAAAGGTTTCAGAATATCAGTTTTTTTCTTATTAGCATCCTGAGTTTGACATAGAAGTCCTGAAGAGGCTATGCATGTAAACTTGGCAGCTCTGCTCATTTTGTAATAAGAACATAGGGTTTATTGTAAGTGTGGTAAGGCAGTATGACAGGCAAAAATAAGAGTCATCTTTAGTGCTGTCAGAGTACGCTGACATTTTGAGCATGTTTTGAATTGGTAATTAATTAGTCTAACTTGATCATTGGGGGAAAAGAGGTTGCTGGGTCTTCAATGCCATTTAAAAGAATAACCCCACATCACCATCTTATAATTATCTTCCCACAACTATCACAAGCAATAGTTACCATTCTCCCAACATAGTAACCTCCAACTACTACTAGTTCATCACAATTAACCATAAGCAAAAAGTCTAGTAATTGGCATGAAAATTTATATTGTGTCTTAATTGGGCTACCTGAAAATAGAGTCGGAGATATAACTCTATTATAAAATTAACAGTAACAAAAATAAAACAAATAAACTAAATTTAAAAATAGGCAAAGGGACTACATAAATATTTTTCCACAGAAGACATATAAATAACCAATAATACATTTAAAAGTGGTTAACATCACTAATCATAGGAGAAATGCAAATCAAAACCACCATGAGTTATCACCTCACACCTGTTAGAATGTCTATTGTCAAAAAGATAAAGGATAACAAGTGTTGGCAAGGATGTGAAGAAAAGGAACCTCTTGTACACTGTTGATAAGGAATGTAAATTGGTGCAATGGTTATTTAAAACAGTATGGAGGGCCTCGCTGGTGGCGCAGGCGGTTGAGTGCCACACTGTGAAGCTGTCCACAGCTTCTGCAGCGCGGGTTTGATCCCTGCCGGCCGGGGAGAGACCCACATGGCACGGCAGACTTCTCCTGTCTTGCCTGCTGCTTCCCTCAGCAGTGTATTTTGTCAGTCTGCCTGTTTTGTTCCCTGCTCTGTCTCTGGTGAATCCTCTCACCCTCCCGTGCATTTGGCTTGTACCCCGGTTCTTGTATAAATAAATAAATCTTAAAAAAAAAAAACAGTATGGAGCTTTCTCAAAAAAACTAAACATAACATAGAACTACTTCATGATCCAGCAATCCCTCTTCTGAGTACATAATCTAAAGGAAATCAGTTCTTCAACATTTCCATTTTCGTAGCAGCATTATTACAACAGCATATATATGGAAACAACAGTGTCCATCAGTGAATGCACTGATTTTTAAAAATTGTAGTGTATATATACAGTGAAACATAATTCAGCCTCTAAAACAAGGAGATCCTGATATTTGTTACAACATGGATGAATCTGGAGACATTATACTAAGTGAAACACAGAAAGAAAAACCAACATGATCTTACATAAAAGACTCTAAAAAAGCCCAAAAAAGGTGATTATAAAGAGTGAGAAGGTGGGGGAAATGCAGAGACGTTGGTCAAAGGGTACAAAGTTGATCTTAATGTACGTTGGGTAATTCTAGAGATCTAACATACAGCAAGTTTAATTAATGATACTGTGTTGAATACTGGAAATTTACAAAGAGTAAATTTCTCATTCTCTTGCCACAAAAAGAGCAATCGGTCACTATTTGAAGACACGCATATATTAATTACTCTGATGTATTAATTATTTCACTATGCATATATGAATATATATCATACTGTACACATTAAATATATAATCACTATTCAAAACACTTAGAACTATTTTTAAAAACTGAGCATGAAGAGTAAATGCTAACACTCCATTCTATATCTTTCCATGTATAGTCTATTCATCTATTATATCTGTATTGTCATGGAACTTGTTAAAATTGTAAGATCTTGGGTTCCTCCTTAAATATACTGAATATGAATATGTGGGGGAGCACAGATATGGATGTATAAAAAGAAGCTGCTCCAGCAATTCTTAGTTTCACTAATGTTGGAGGGATCCTGCTTTATTGAAAGATGCAGTTTTAGGACAGTGAGGGTGAAAGTCAATCAGGGAAGGAGAGCAAACAATAAAAAGCTTCAGGTAAGGAATCAATCAATTGCTTCATCTGTGAAGACAAGTTTTAGAGAAACCTCAGTTCACCAAAAGGAGGAAAATCTCTCCTATCTCTTTTTTATCACTGGTCTGCATTGACCCCACTGCAATACAAGCCTTTTCATGTGAATATTTGGCTGATTCTTTTCCCTGTGCTTACAGTATTTCATCTGAGTGGGGAAGTAGCAGAAAGGGAAAAATTTATGTTCTGCAGTTCTGCAGAGTATATCCAAGTATATTTACTCATTAGTAAATTTTATTATATTCTATTACACTTTCGAAGTTTTTGAGAATACTAGTAAGTGAAATAGAAAGGCATTATTTAGTAAATCATGAACTTGAATCTCTCTTTGCTTTAAAGAGTTTCACTTTGGTTCATGTTATTTCCCCCATATACTTACCCTAGGGAATCCCACAAGGAGATTCCAACTCTCCACTCCCACATACTTATTTTTATGTAGAGTTGGAAGAAAAATAACTGCCTGTTGGATTTCAGCTTTGATTATAAAAATATTCTACACTGCCTTCAAAACGCCTGTAAAACTGTGAAGAAAGAGGTTAGCACATCTATCCCACGTTTTGTATATTTTTACACAAAGGAACTCTTGCTTTTCCCTCCCCTTGCTTTACCACAGCCACCTGCCAAAAGAAATCCTGATGATCTCCCATATGGCTTAGCAAACACCTCTCCACCCTTACGTAGATCTCTTCATTCCTGCTGTCCTGCTGAGAACAATGTTTGAAGAATTACTATTTCCTACATTAAAAAAAAAAACATACAGATTCCCTGGCTTAGTTTCAAAAACTTTCCATTAGCTGTCCCATTTTATCTCCTACTATTCATTTTGTAAATCTTCAGTTTCTTTTTTCCTAAGGCACAGTTTATTAATAAATTGATAGCCTGATCCCAGGGGTCAAATTATAGCAGTTTAGTTAAGAAAGTAGACTTTTAAAAGAGGTAGGAATAAAAGGTAAAAATCTAGAAAGCTAAACTACTGAAGGAAAGTTCAGGGCACAAATAGCTGGAGAAGAGTCATCAGTTACGTCTTAGGACCATCTATGTAAGCACAGATAATCAGTGCTGTCTTTAAACCCAGGAGAGAACAACCATCTTTTTTTTTTTTTTTAATCTGCGCATTCCCTCTGAAAAAAAATTTTCCCTTTGAAAGTGACAAATAAAATACCAATGTGGGCCATCTGGTATCTGGACAGAATCAATTTCAAATTCTAATCAAGCTCATTCAGTCTGGACCATTAATACATATGGCTTATTGCCCAAGAATTATAGTTTTCAGGAATCAAATGAAAATGGCACTCTTCCAGTAATACAAGTGGACTAAGTTTTGAAAATATGCTACTAAGACTTACTCAAATCAAATGCTTTAATAATAAGCATATGGTTATATTTACTATTACTCTTTCATCCCTAAATAATTATATTCAATATTCATTTTGAAATTGGTATGAAGCCATGACAAAGAGACCTAAGTATTTGGCAGCATAAAACTGCACAATTTATCAATATTTGCTAAAGCAGAAACAACATTTATAAAGACCAGATGGTCTTTGCATATGAAATTTTAAGTAATGGATATCGTTTACACATGAACTATAGGGTGAAAAATAGGACTATAAAGGATTCTTTAGAATGCAGCAGGAGAGTGATCTTACATTCATTCCTCTGTTCTTTACTTACAAGGTCATAAATAATCTCCAGTTGATTTTATATAAGAATCCAAAAAGTACATATCATGAAAATTACTATAATGTTATAGATGATAGAGCTATAGTGGATATTAGAGATTATTTAATCTCCCAATTTTACAGATTATGAAATTGAGATTCATAAAACTGAAAAGATTGAATTACCCAATTGTGAGTTAGTGGGCTCCAAATGGATATGATTACCCTTTTCACCAACCATGGCATATTATGCTTCCTCTCCATTTAGACTGTTACTGGATTATCATATTAATATTCACAAATAGTGAATATTACTACTTACAGTGTAGAGGCACAAGATCAGAGACATACATAGAGAAAAACAATTGGCTTGGGGCACAGGGTGAAGAAAATAAAAACTAAGAAGGAAGAAAGACCACCCTTTTAGCATTTTAATAGGAGAGAAGCTTTAAACAGTAGTAATAAGGTAATTAGTTCCTTGCCGCTTCAGTTGCTTGAACCACTGGCCAAATACTCTGTAAATCAGGCAACACTCTCAGAAACAGATCTAAAAATCTGTTTATTATTTCAGGACTAAGTTTAATATTGGAAGTAACCTAAAATTTTCATACAAAAACATCAATAAGTTGTTTTACTAGTTAGAATAGCAATGAATACATAAATCTTTATCTGAAATTACAATATAATTTTTTTTTAAGATTTATTTATTTATTTATACAAGTACTGGGTACAGTCAAAAGCGCGGGAGGGTGAGAGAATTCACCACAGTCAGAGCGGGGAGAAGAGCAGGCAGAAGGACCGAAGTACACTGCTAAGGGGAGCAGTGGCAGCAGGAGAGGTCTGCGCGCCACGTGGGCCCCTCCTCCCATGGTCGGGGAGCAGCCAGGGATCTAATCAGCGCTGCAGAGGCTGCGGGCAGCTTTGCATCCCAGTGCTCAACCGCTGCGCCACCAGGGAGGCCCTGAAATCACAATATAATTCTGTTTAGAATTTTTTTTTTAAAACTGAAGAGGCAGTTTTTTTTGTTTGTTTGTTTGTTTTTAAGATTTATTTATTTATTTATTTATTTATACAAGCACTGGATACAGTCAGAAGCACAGGAGGGTGAGAGAATTCACCAGAGCCAGAGTGGGGAACAGAACAGGCAGACTGACAAAGAAATATACTGCTGAGGGGAGCAGCGGGCACCGCAGGAGAGGTCTGTGGCACCATGTGCCACTGTTTAGAATTTAGAACATCAGAATCAACTTGCACAACGTTCTGAAGAATAAATGTGAGTATAACTCATCCGAAGGGTATTGACAATCTACTCCTGAGTAATTAAAAAAATCCAAGCTACAGCAAATAAAATAACTTTGTTTTGAATTTTTAGAGAAATAATTTAAACTTAACTCAACATGTTTAAAAGCATGTTTTAACACAGATAAAACTTAAGTCGCTGATAGCAATGTTATGCGGATGCCTACCTATTTACTTCCAAATACAAAATCTAGCAAGTAAACAAAATTTAATTCTCAGCTGAAATATTTCATATATATATAACGAAAGTACAATCATGCATTAAGTATACAAAATAAAAAATTCTGAATATATGGGCAATGCACTCCCCCAGTAATTCAAATAAATACATTAAAATATATCATGTCAGTTGTCATTGATGAAATGATTTTTATAAACTCGGTATTTCCACAAAAGATATCTGAGGAAAGATGCTTTTATTCTTCTACTTTGTGCCAACTAAAACAATAAAATAAAAATAGAAAAGGTTTAAATGAAACTAAAAGCTAACCTTAACCTTACAGTATAAATCTATAAATTCGCACTGCCAAATACAGTGCAAATAACTCCAAAGAGAGTTCATGCCAAGAACATGTACAGATCTTTGCAGAATTCACTAAATGGGCACATTTGTGTAAACTTGGAAGGCGCATACCTACAAGACACTACATTTAATAACTTTAACCACCACTTGAGTACAAAAGCACATTTAAGATATGGGAAATATATATGTCTTACCCCAATTACTGTTTAAGCCTATTAAACCTAGCTGAAAACCTCAGTGTATTAGAGGAACAGTAACCATTGGTGGGAATGTAAACTGGTTAACCCATATGGAAAGAAATCTGAACTCATCTTAAAAAACTAAAAATGCAGGGCCTCCCCTGGTGGCGCATCAGTTGAGCGCTGGGCTGCGAAGCTGCCGGCAGCCTCTGCAGCACCGGTTCGATCCCCAGCCACCAGCAAGGGTCCCACATGGCGCGCAGGCCTCTCCTGATGTGCCCACTGCTCCCCTCAGCAGTGTATTTCGTCTGTCTGCCTGTTCTGTTCCCGGCTCTGGCTCTGGTGAATTCTCTCACCCTCCTGTGCTTCTGACTGTACCCTGTGCTTGTATAAATAAATAAATCTTCAAAAAAAAAAAAACTAAAAATGCAAAGACCACCAGCAATACCACTCTTGGACCTCTATCCAAGGAATATGAAACTATCAATGTAAAAAATCTCTCTTTCTTAGTAGCACTATTTACACCAGATAGGACAGGGAAGCAGCCCACATGTCCATTGATAGATGATTATATCAAGATATGATATATATATATATATATCTCCACACTCTGAAAACTATTTAGCTAGAAAAATACATTTTCCTTAAAAGTTTGCTTATTTTATAGTATATAGTATACAAATAAGATAATAGGAATAAGATTTTGAAGAAATCTGCGAGGAAAAAAATTAAAATGACCTATAATTCTAAGACCAGATACAGTTGCTACTATGATTTCTATTAGCTCTATAAAGGTATAACTAACAATATAAACTGCACTCCTTTAAATGTAGTTTTTGTTTTTTTTAAAGATTTATTTATTTATACAATCACTGGGTACAGTCAGAAGCACAGGAGGGTGAGAGAATTCACCAGAGCCAGAGCGGGGAGCAGAGCAGGCAGACTTACGAAAACACTGCTGAGGGGAGCAGTGGGCGCAGCAGGAGAGGTCTGCGCACCATGTGGGACCCTCGCCGGCAGCCGGGCGGCCAGGGATTGAACCGGTGCAGCAGAGGCTGCGGGCAGCTTCGCAGTCCAGTGCTCAACCTCTGTGCCACCGGGGAGGCCCTACTTTGATAAGTTTTTTTAAAGATTTATTTATATATGCGTGTAAGAACTGGGGTACAGGCCAGAGGCAGCAGTGCAGAGGTGAAAGGATTCACTAGAGATGGAGTGGGAAACAGAACAGGCAGAATGACTAAAATAACACTGCTGAGGGGAGCAGCAGGCAGGACAGAAGTGGTCTGCTGAGCCATTTGGGTTAGCTCCTTGGTGGGGAATTGAACTCGTGTGCAGTGGCAGAAGATAGCTTCACAGTGCTGAGACTTAACCCCTTGCGCCACCAGGGAAGCCCGTTGATAAGTTTTTTTTTTTTTTTAAGATTTATTTTATTTATTTATGCATACAAGAACTGGGGTCTAGGCCAGAGGTGCAGGGGATGAAAGCAGGCAGCACAACAGGTGGATCTACTGAAATACACTGCTGAGGGAGCAATGGGTGATAGAAGAGAGGTCTCCTGGACCATATGGGTTAACTCCCTGGCTAGGGATCGAACTCATGTCAAAGTGGCTGGTGATCACTTGCTAGCTCTGAAACTTAAAACCTGCACAATCAGGGAGGCCCAATTTTCATAAGTTTTGACACAGACAGCTTTGCAATGGTACCACAATCTAGATGAGAAACTATCACTTAGTTGCAAAATTTTCTTCATGACCCTTTGTAATTTCTCCTTCCCTCCCTTTACTGTCACCCCTCACTTCCATGGCAAATAATATTTTTTTTCTGCCAATATAGATTAGGTTGCATATTCTCACATGTTATTAGCCTTTTTGTTGTTGTTCTCAGCTCTTCCATATTTCAATATATTTGTCATCTTTCATTTATTTTTGAAAGTTTTTAGTTTTAAGTGCAATATTCTTGCATATCTGTTGTCACATGTATTCCAAATATTTCCTATTTGTCATGCTATTTCAAATAATATTGCATTTTTTAATATTTTAATACCCAGTTACTTGTTTATATTTTTATGTTATATGTTGGAACTGTGCTAAACCCACTTTTAAATTTCCAATACAAGTAGTGTGAAAGGAGAAACTCAAAACACTAATAATATGCAAAAATTCAGAGTGATACAATGTGTGCATTGTAGCAGCATGAATGCAGTGTCTTGACAATACACACATTATTAGAGAATTAGCAAAGACCGTGAGCTTCCAAGACCATTTAACAAAATATAAACAGAAACATACTTTCATATGATTGCTGAATAAATGATGGAGTGATTCATGTGAAGGTTGATTACAATAGCATTTTCTCCAGATGTGACAGTTCATTAATAGTCATTAAGAAAGTAACACAGTCAATTTGTACATTAACTAAATATTATTAAGACCTTGTATCAAAATCAAAATCACACAAAAAAAAATCAAAATCACTAAGGGGGAGACCACCTAAATGATAGCTACCCTGAAAAATCAATTATTTAAATAACATTATTTAAATAATTTGAATAATAAACTGCTTTGTCAATTTTTGGAAAGAGAGAAAAATGCAGGCAAGAGACAGCAAAATCTGAGAAAGTTTTAATTTACCATGAGACACAAAATCAGGCAGAAATGGTGACATGGGGATTATAGAAAAACAGAACATTCAACAGAATGAGGGAACTCAACACTTATTTTGTGAGGATTGGGGGCAGGGTCAAGATTCAAAACCCTAGCATATTTAACCTGAAGCAATAATTATATCTATGTCATAGACATGGTATTTTCCCTGATCATTTCTTATCCCATTGTTTCACCAAATTGTAATCCATAAGAAGGAAAGAAGCTATCTTCTAGCTACCTCTGCAAGAGGAAAATACAGTCTATTAATAGTCAATCCTCAGTGGTGGCTTTACTGGATTAAACAGCATTTGACAGTATAAACAAATTAACAACCATTTTAAATTCATTAAAATAAAATAACAGTAGGGGAAATACGTAAGATAACAAACATCCTTAGAAATTAGTTGAGGATACAGTACCATTAAATAAGATGAAATCTACAAGTTTCTTGCCATTTTTCAAAATTTTAAAGGTTTTGTGTTCTGTGTCCAGATTGGTGGGAATATAGACTGGTCCAGTATGTAAGTTTACAAAATATTAAAAGTAAAGCTAACTACGACCCAAAGATCCCACTTTGATGTATCTACACACAAAAAATGCAAAAGCAGTAATTCTAAAGGATGAAAAAAGTGCTAGGAATGTTATTACAAGTATAAATAAGATAATTCCTAATACTTGAGGTAAGCTTCAGAGACAGAGTTCCCATGTATCAAACCAAAGACTCAACTAAAGAAGTCATCCTTTTAAACCAAACGGCCTACTCAGTGATCTTAAATAACTGAGTTTCAACTTCTCCAGAAGTGTTAATCAATATATAGTACAGTGTCCCCCTTGTGCCTCAGGCGGTTGAGCTCAGCGCTGCAAGGCTGTCCGCAGCCTCACAGCTGCCAGGGAGATGCCCACATGCGCGGCAGACCCCTCCTGTCTCGCCTGCTGCTCCCCTCAGCACTGTATTTTGGTCAGTTTACCTGCTCTGTTCTCCACTCTGTCTGGCGAATCCTCTCACCCTCCCGCACATCTGGCCTGTACCCCGGTTCTTGTAGGCATAAATAAATAAATCTTTAAAAAAAAAAGATACGGTACAGTGTGGTAGGTTATACAACGACATCTTGCTTAGCTAAAAGATGATTAAGGTCTGTTACAACTTTGATCAGAGTCTAAAGATTTTTGTTGGGCAGCTATTATTGTTTTAGCAGCAGATCCTGTAATGTCTTTAAGAGTTAGGGAGAGATTACAGCTATGAAGGTCAATAAAATGTAAGGGTCTGTAACTTATACAAGTGGTTGCATTTTGTCTACATTGGCCTTTCTTTGCATAGGACTGAGAAGCAAGTTTCTTTTGGTTACTCAGAGACAGAAAATGAAGCACCAGGATTGGGAAGTCTGATACAGTAGGGTAGACTTTTGCAGGGAAATTCAAGCAATGGAAATCCAGAAAAATTATGATAAACTGAATTATAGATTCATATGTGGTAAATCCAAAAGTCAGAAAGGCTATCTGTCGTATGTTTATATGCTAATGATTCTGACTGATAGAAAGGTGGAGGCAATTGAAACAAATAACTTAAAATTAACAACTAAAAAGTACAATTTGTTTATGAAAACGTTGATAAACAGGCATGCAAAAAGCAAGGACAAACAAAAGTGTGGCTATACAAAGAGTCCCCACCTAAATCAAAGGTAAAAGGTTACCTTGACAATATGCCTCTGAAAAGTTTATAAATATAGTTATCAAATTTGAGGCAATTTGAGATGTTTATGGACACCATGCTCTTAGTCCTAAAGATTCCTTCAGTTATTGGCAAGAAACTCGGGAGACTCTTGCTCTGAGAAGAGCCCCTCCCTGAGCTGGATGGATGCCAGGAACTATCTGGACCAGGTCCTGCCCACTCTGTATGCCAATGTCCTAAGCTTTGCCAATAGGTCTGTTATCTTTCCACTTCTGCTGCCAACAGAATTTGTATGCTCATATTATTGAAATGGGGATTCCCCTTAATATAGTCTTGTGATTACATGCATTTGGCTTGAGTTGTAGGTGAAACCTTCTTGGTAGTTAGCAATCTAGAAATCTAAAACCTGGTAAAACATTATGCCCCCTGTAGCAATGTCCTGAGAGAAATGAATGAGGGTATTATGTTGCCAAGTCAATGACTTGATGGCTTTTCAAATGTGTTCTTTGAGATATGTAAAACATTTCATTCACAAAAATCTTTTTTTAGGATTAATAGTGACAATTAAATGGTCCACACACTTTCCCCCAGCTTTACTAACATATTAGAATATAACACATATATAAATTTAAGATGTACAAGGTGACATTGAAAAGTGATTACAATAGTAAGAGTTGTTAACACCTTAATCCCCTCACATGTGCATATAGTGATACATTTAAGATCTATTCTCATAACAACTTTCAAGTGCTTAGAGAACCATGAATTACAGTTACCACATTATAATTAGAACCACAGAACATATTCATCTTATAGCTGTAAATCTGTATGCTTTGACCAATATTTCCCCCCACCTCTCTGCCTATGGCAAGCACTACTCTACTTTATTTCTGAGTTCAGCACTTTTCACATTCTCATATAAGAGCCATCATATTTGACTCTCTGTCTGACTTATTTCACTTAGGACAATACCTTCAAATTTTATCCATGTTATGTGAAGGTTATGATTTTTCTTCCTTTTTATGGATTTAATGGAATAATATTCCATTAAAGATAGATAGAGAGGCCTCCCTGGTGGCACAAAGGGTTACGCACAGCACTATGAAGCTATCTGCAGCCATTGCAGCACAGAGTTCTATCCCCAGCCAGCCAGGGAGCAACCCACATGGTGCAGCAGACCTCTCCTATCTCGCCTGCTCTCCCCTCAGCAGTGTATTTCAGTCAATCCACCTGTTCTGTTCCCCACTCTGTCTCTGGTGAATCCTCTCACCCCCTGCATCTCTGGCCTATACCCCAGCTCTTGTATGCATAAATAAATATTTTTTAAAAAGATAGATAGATAGATAGCTATAGAAACTTATCATATTTCATCCATCATTGATGTCTATACTTCAATTGTCCCCATGTCTTGGCTATTATGAAGAATTCTAGGACTTCCCTGATAGCACAGGTGTTAAAGACAAAGCACTATCAAGCTATAGCCAGACACTGCAGCACCAGTTTGATCCCCAACTGGCCAGGGAGCAACCCACATGGTGCAGCAGACCTCTCCTATCTAGCCCGCTGCTCCCCTCAGCAGTGTATTTCAGGGATCTGCCTGTTCTGCTCCCTACTCTGTCTCTGGTGAATCCGCTCAACCCCCACACCTCTGGCCTATACCCCAGTTCTTGTATGCAATAAATAAATCTTTAAAAAAAAAAAAAAACAGAGAATTCTGCAGTTAACATGGTAAACAAGATGTCTACTCAATACAGTGTTTTCATATCTCCAGCTATACACTGTAGGGTAAATGGTTTTCAGGCTTTTCTGCCCTCCCAATATTAGGATTGCCCTGCCTGATGGAGCACCTGTAGTTGTTACATTGTTGTAAGGTATCTTGTTTACTTCTGAGGGCCATGGGAGGAGAATTGAGACAGTCGCCAAGAGAAGCAGTGAAGAAACAGGAGAGAGGCAGGAGACAGAAGGGGAGGAAGAAAGCCAGAAAGAGAGAGAGAAGCCCAGAGTGAAGACTTGCCAGGGGCTTGGAGGCCTGTCAGCCTTCTGGCACCCTGGCACCCCAGCCTGCTGTGTACCTGGTTGCTGCACTACATATAAAGCTCAATAAAAGCCTGAGAAACCCACTGAGGGCTCCAGGACCCTTCTTTACCCCATCTGTGTGGATCATAGATATCCTGCTCAGTGGCCTTCTGCCCCTACAACACCCAAAAGTGGAATCATATGGCAGGAATTGGGAGTCAGACATATACTGGGATAGTCTGGCTTTGGGATCTGTGGTGAAGTCTCATGTTCACATCATTCTCCTTCCACAGGGAAGGGAAGGGTTAATGGGAGTAAGTAAATCTCTTTCCTATCCTCCTCAATGTGCCCTTTCTTATTTTTGTGTTTCATTCAGGTTCTTTAATATCACACCTGGAATCTTTGGCTCTTGTAAAGGTAACATCATAGGCAGATAGTTATTCAAAGTTATGTTATTCAAAGTTATGTTTCTGGGGGTGAGAGGAATGAGCATTTGAAGTTCCTATGCCACCAGTTTTCAGCCCACATTCTTAAATAGTTCTTATCTGAAAGCTGAGAACAAAAGTGGCACGGAAGATGAATTACTGCAACCACCCAATCAGATTGTCAGTTTTCCAAAAGTTTGTACTTCCTTCTCTTGTAACTCTAAACAGTCCACATTTACCTACTAAATTCCTTTCAGTGTGTCTGCACTTATTTATAAAAGAGCATTCATCATTCAGCTTGTTTTGCAGATTTCCCATTTTCCTACTGACCCACTAGTCAAACCACCAAATCACATTTCTCCCACTTTCTATCTTTTTCTTCCTTATTGATTCTGCTTTTCCTTTTATTCATTCTAAACATACCTTTTTTGTGTTCTCAAAGTAGGCAGTAACAGCTCAAATTCCACCCATCAACAGAACAGCAAACCTTAGAATGGACAAAGAGAAAAACCTGGCAGTTGTGTTTTATTTACTTAATTCATGTTTTGAATGGACTCTGTAGGGCATTATCTCTACAAATCTACTGTATATAATATTGAGTTTCAAGGTCACTAAACACTATTGAGCCAGACATAAACTATGTTTTTCTTGCCTTTTTAATCCATCTTATTTGTTTACATTCTCTTTTTTACTCGCACTGCCATCATTACCCTGTCTTCTGTATCTTACTGCTTCCAACAGTCCTCAAACTGCATTTCCAAGGCACCCATGTCAATAGAGACATTGTTAGGAGATGAGAAGATGAGCAGAGAAAAACACTACATTGGTTCTCCTGGTGATGTGTTTTACTATGACAACATCAGTGAGTGGCACTGGAAGACAACAGACCAATGCAGAAAATTTCAGGTTTTACACAGTATGGTCACTAGGACAGACTCTTGCATTACTGCTCTGGGACTTGACCACTACTTTCAGCAAATGGCTAGCAAGTATAAGTTCAAGGATTTTAGCCCATGGGGATAACAGAATTCTGACGTGGTCACATTTTCTTATTTCTTCTTCTCCAGCCTTGGTATTTCTTTCTTTGCTATTTTTACCCTACCAATAATTTAGTAAATCATTTTCTGCATTAAATTCTCTTCTATTTGAAATACCTAGAATTGCTTCTATTTTCTTGACTGAACTCTAACATACCCAGCTTCCATGATGACTTTTTCTTAACCTGGAGTAAAATGACAACAGCAATTTCAGCCAACAATCCAGATATAACCATGTTCACAGAAAAAATAAAAAAAGATCTCTTTCTACAACTCTGTCGTAGAAGTGAAGCATCATCATTTTCTCCCAGGAAATCTATAACAGATAACTTTCATATCACACTGGATAATACTACTCTTAATTATACTGCATGAAACAGACCCCAAATAATATTGTCTCTAAATATAGACTTTTTCAGGCCTCCCTGATGGTACAAGGGGTTAAGCACAGCACTGTGAAGCTGTCTGCAGCCTCTGCAGCACAAGTTCGATACCCGGCCAGGGAGCTGCCCACATGGTGCAGCAGACCTCTCTAGTCTCGGCCACTGCTCCCCTCAGCAATGTATTTCAGTCAGTCTGCCTGCTCTGCTCCCCACTTTGTCTCTGGTGAATCCTCTCACCCCCCCATACCTCTGGCCTGTATCTCAGCTTTTGTATGCATAAACAAATAAAAAAAGGATAAGACTTTTTCTTTCTCTCTTGTTTAATTATTTAGATTCAGACAGTGCAACACCAGTACAGTATCTCTGGGGTTGTACAACATAGCGTGTAGTTCAGGTTTTATTCCATTATTCCTTGGATGTGGCCCTAATCCTCATAATCCAATTTGGTGCTCCAGACATCATATCCATATTGACTGCATCAGGACAGAGGAAGTTGAGAGGAAAGAGCATGACCCTCACTATAAGGATAGTCCTAGAACTTCCACAAATCACTTTTGCTTATATACTGTTGACTAGAACATAGTCATATGGTTACATGTAACTAAGAATAGTGGATGTAGGGTAAATTGTTTTCAGGCTTCTCTCCCCTCCCACCACTAGGATTGCCCTGCCTGATGGGGCACCTGTAGTTGTTACATTGTTGTAAGCTGTGTTGTTTACTTCTGTGGGCCATGAATGCAGTATTGACATATTGGCCAAGTGAAGCAGAAGCAGGCCAGAGGCAGGAGAGAGAAAGGTAAAAGGAACAGGAAAGAATGCTAGTGAAGCCCAGAGTAAAGACTTGCCAGGGGCTTGGAGGCCTGCTGGCCTTCTGGCCCCTGGCACCGCTGCCTGCTGTGTACCTGGTTGTGGCACTACATGTAAAAGCTCAAAAAAAGCCTGAGAAAGCCACCGAAGGCTCCAAGACTCTCCTTTACCCGTCTGCTCAAATCATAGAAAACCAATTCTGTGCTCATCCTGCCCCTAGAGGCAATAAAAAATATCTATATCATTAACATATGTGCGTTCAGGTAAAATGATATTCTTTTAAGGTGTAAGAAGACAACAGATACCATGGGTGTAGGTAAATAGTTTTCAGGTTTTTCTGCCCTCCCACCATTAGGATTGCCCTGCCTGATGGGGTACCTGCAGTTGTTAAATTATTGCAAACTGTCTTAATTACTTCTGTGGGCCATGGGAGGAGTATTGAGAGAGTCACCAAGAGAAGCAGGAAAAGATGCAGCAGCAGGAAAGAAGCAGAAGCAGAGGAGAGAGGCAGGAGACAGAAGGGGAGAAAGAAAACCAGAAGAGAGAGAGAGAAGCCCAGAGTGAAGACCTGCAGGGGCCTTGGAGGCTCTGCCTGCCAGCAGGCCTCCAAGGCCCTGCACCCCCTACTCCTGCCTGCCAAGTATCTGGTTGCTGCACTACATGTAAAAGCTCAATAAAAGCCTGAGAAACCCACTGAAGGTTCCAGGACTCTCCATTACCCTGTTTGCTTGGATCATAGAAACCTGCTCTGTGCCCTACCTGGCACTACAGTGGGGAAACTATTAGTTTCAGCTATCTATACCCTCTGACCAGTTAAATGTCAATGTGCACCCTTCTTTCTACAAAAAAGAACATTTTCACTCTCTTCCTAAAGGAGAAAAGCACCAAGTCCCATCACATTTGTGCATTCAGCAAGAAATAAATCCTTAGTGATTCAGTTCTGTGCAGAACATTAAAATGTAGCTCCTCATCAGAGTTATCTATAAACTAAAATTATGTTTTCTAAACATATAATATACAGTAAGTGCTCACATTTGAAAAATTCCAGTTATTTTTACATGTTGCTGAGAAGCAAAAGCAATATTCTCCTATGTCTACGTAGAATCAATTCTTTCATTAATCAACATGGCAGCTGCAAGAAATTCTGTATATTATTCTCCATAGTCAAATTTACATGGACTTTAAAGAGATTTGTATTTTCACAGACTTTTATAAGCCATTTCCCATTGGTGCAAATTTAGGGGCCAGATGTTGTTTAAAGTCAGGTTTGTGAGATGTTTGCAAAATAAGCCCCTAAAAAATATGGTAATATTGTGATTTGTTTTCAGTCAGCTCCATAGATGAATTACCACAGCCAAGATTCTCATCTAGTGACAACTGCTAAGCCTCAAGTCTCTGGAATTGTGTTTTCTGACCTCTGTTTTTTGTTCATTTCATTCTATCTCAGTTCAACTCTCTGGAAGCCCTCAGTATGGGTTTGGCTGGTGTTTTAGCCTAGGCCTTCCCTAAACCCAGCACAGAATCCAAGAATTGTCTCATGTGCAAGTAGTTTATCTGAGAGTCTTTTGGGTCCAGAGAGCAACTAGGAAAAGGAATTTACCAGAGAGTTGAGAATGAACTAGGCAGGGCTTTATTAGTTAGAAGTTTGTTCCTGAGGATCCAGTGACAAAAGGAGAATTTTATTTTAGTCTGACTCCTTGACAAGAGTTTAGGAGGAGACTTTTAAAAGGCAGGTCTACCAGGCAGGCAGAGAAAAGCAGCATCAAAGCATGTTCTGGGTTGGGCCACACCCAGGCATGTGCAGACAGGTTATATTTCAAGAGCACACATGGGGCTCTCGGCATTCCCCCTTCTGGAAATTGTGAGATAGTCATTAGTCAGGATCTAATGCTTTTTGTCTAACATGGCACCATTGGTCAGTATGGTAGACCAAGTTGTTTGGACAAGATTTTGGGCTAGGGCCTGGCAATCCATAATTTAGTCTGCTGTTCAAACAGATAGTTGAACAACTCCGCCTAGGTCAGCCTGCCATTCAGTTATCTTTTTCAAACAAGGCATTGGGCAACTTTTATCCCACTGGCTCTCAATGTCTTTTACAGAGGTTGTCTCCTTGGCAGGGAGCAGATTTGAATGCTTGGAGACTGAATAGTGAGGCAAACAATATGGTTTCAGTACGTGTCTGAGATGACATTTTATGTGAAGCTTTCTTGAAAGATGAGCAAGACTGCAGCCATTTTGAGAAATAACTGCCATCTCAGAAGGCCACAGCTAGGTTTCGTTTCGGGGCAAAAAACATAAGCCAAGGGTAAACAAAACCTAGCTGGCACCATGAGAGCTATCCAATCACGGTGGACCCTGCTCCAGGTGTGAAAAGTTCCCGCATCCTGTCAACAAAGTACAAAAACACCTGGTTGCTCTGGGAGAGGGTCCCTCTCTTAACCTGATGAGACTGCGGTGTCAGTGTCCAGGCAGAGTTGGGCCCTAGCTTAAGCTAGCAATAAAACCTTTTTGCTTTTGCATCTCTGGCTCCGTGTGGTCTTTGGGAACCCCGGATGGAGTTGAGGCGCCAGCTCCTAACATTCTGAAGAGCCTCATAAAATGATTCTCAAAGCTTTTCAGTACTGAGAAGATAAGCATTCAGTCATTAGTTCACATCTACTATTATTTGAGGGTCACCCAATTTCTTTGAGTTATTATAAGTGTTCAGGGAGCTTCCATAAGGGTCTCAAACCAAAGAGCTTCCTGGCCTCCCCTGGTGGCACAGTGGTTGAGCGCTGAGCTGCAAAGCTGCCCGCAGCCTCTGCAGCGCCGGTTCGATCCCCAGCCACGGCACGGGTCCCACATGGTGTGATAGACCTTTCCTGCCGCACCCGCTGCTCCCCTCGGCAGTGTATTTCATTGGCCTGCCTGTTCTGTTCCCCTCTTTGGCTCTGGTGAATTCTCTCACCATCCCGTGCTTCTGACTGAACCCAGTGCTTGTATACATAAACAAATAAAACTTTAAAAAAACAAAACAAACCAAAGCCCTTCCATAAGGGTCTCTGGGGGCAGGAAAAGAATAATATTGATAGATGCATTGAAGTAGGGTATTATTTGGTAAGTGAATTCAAGACTATCCAGAATTTTTCACTGTAACTGTAACTGGAGAGAGATGATATTGAAAAGAGGTTAGCCAGGGGCCTCCCTGGTGGCACAGCGGTTGAGCGCTGGGTTGCGAAGTTGCCCACAGCCTCTGCAGCACCTGTTCGATCCCTGGCTGCTCCCCAGCCACTGGAGGAGGGTCCCGCATGGCGCACAGACCTCTCCTGCCGCCCACTGCTCCCCTCAGCAGTGTGCTTCGGTCCTTCTGCCTGCTCTGCTCCCTGCTCTGGCTCTGGTGAATTCTCTCACCCTCCTGCGCTTCTGACTGTACCCAGTGCTTGTACAAATAAATAAATAAATCTTTAAAAAAAAAAAAGAAGAAGAGGTTAGCCAGTGTATGGATGGTGACTGATATAGGTAGGGAGGTATTGTCCATAATCAGATCTTTTCTGCTAGACTAGCTCCCATTGTCTTAACACTTAAAGGAGGATGCTTATAAAAGTTTTGTGGCCACAGCAAAGGCTACTGCTGTGCAGGTATGTTTTGTAATTTTTTATATTTCCGGGAGAAATAGAGTTGGACATTTCTACATTGCACGTTCCTAACTTACCAGATTCGCCATCAGTTTAGATAGCAATCAGGCAGGTAGCACCTCCTTTATCAAGTATCATTGTCTTTCATTTCCCTTTGGATATTGACTAGCTCTAGAACTGAGTTTAGAGACTCCTCTTAAGATGTGGGACATATACACCATGGAATATTACTCAGCATTCAAAAAAGATAAACACATGCAATTTGCAGCAACATGGATGGAGCTGGAAGGGATCATGCTCAGCAAAATAAGCCAGAAAGAAAAAGAAAAACACCGGATGGTCTCACTCATAGCAGGAATCTAGAAAACTTAAATAAGGGACCAGGAAAATGAATAACTATAAGAAAGAAAATATCAAAATCAACAAACAACTATGAACCAGAGACACTCTATGGGGGATGGGGAGCAGGGAAAGGAGGGCTTGGGGTCAACATAGGGGGTTGTAATTGCATGGGGAATATAAAAATAAAATTTAAATTAAAAAAAATAGATACTCCTCTTAAAGAAGTCCTAAAATAAACAGCAACAAAGAAGGGTACTGATATTTCCTTCCACACAGAAGAGTGGGTTAGGCCTGCTCCATTGCTGCCCTTCAAAATGTGGCAACAATTTTGCCACACTAAAGCAATTATCACTAACTCTCCAGGTGATCCATGAGTTACATGTAACTCTTGGAGGGTCTCTAAAAAAGAGAAGAGAGCTAATGTCATGGGAAGAAGAAAAATATCCCACACAGGAAACCCAAGATGAAACAGTTAATGAAGACAGGGGAAGACTAGTAAAGGATAGTGGCACAAAGTCATGGAAGTGAGTGATTCAATGAGGTAAAATTTCATTGTGTCAAATGCTCATAACAGGCTGTATAATTAGTTCTGAGAACTGACTACTGGGTTTAGCAATGTAATGACTATGAGTCACAAAGATGAGAATCTGTCTTATAAGAAACATATGAGCAACTTAAGATGAGAAGCTTCTTAATAAATATAAGGCCATAGGTTGGCTGTTTTTTTCGAAAGACTGTCAATGGCATGGAAATTTTTTACACATTCTTCTTAAAAATAGCAGAGTCCTGACTTTTTAGCATAATTGTGATTTCTACAACAAACAGCACTAACAAGATTAGTAAAAAAGAGTAATCCTGAAAATGATATTATCTACTAAAATACAATTTCAAAACTCCATATATTGAAAATAAAGCTATTATTTACAGGAATACTTGTTAATAAATATTTGTCAATGCTTAAAAAGAGCACCAACTCTTACTTGTTAAAATTATAAAAACCATTTATATAAACTAGTAAAATATAACAGAAATCCAGTCAATATATTTGGTATATGTGGTTCTTGGATTCTTGTGTGAAAGAATTCAGTCTCCCTTCAGCACAGAGCAAATTTATTAAGGAAAAGACAGACAGACACAAATGGACAGTTCTTTAGGGGTGGAGCTGCATATATGAAAGGCAAGATGTAATCTTCTATACTGTTCTTTGGTGGGATGTATAACTTTGTGGGATTTTTTTTAAAAAGATTTATTTATTTATGCATGCAAGAGCTGGGGTACAGGCCAGACATGCGGGGGTGGGGGTGAGAGGATTCGCCAGAGACAAGAGTGGGGATCAGAACGGGCAGACTGACTGAAACACACTGCTGAGGGAAGCAGGGGGCGGGCGAGACAGGAGAGGTCTGCTGAGCCATGTGGGTTGCTCCCTGGCCGGCCAGGGGATTGAACTCATGCTGGAGAGGCTGTGGATTGCTTCATAGAGCGGTGCTTAACCCCTTCTTAATCCCAACTTTGTGGGATTTTATCATTTTGTGGTACTCACCACTCCGTGGAATGGGTTGGTTTCCTGTGATAACTCCTCTTTCTTCCCAACTCTGAATCCTGCCCTTCTATAGCTGTTTTAACAGCCCACAAGCCATTTCTGTAACAGGGTGGTCCCCAGGAAAGGGGGAGGTTCCCTGCCCCACCCAAGGGAGGGTGGAGCTGAGCAGGGAGAGGAGAAGCTGCAGAGGAGACTGAGGAAGGAAGCAGGATGGAGCCAGAAGGAGACCTGGAGGAGGCACATGGAGCCTACAGACATGTGAAGAAACTGCGCTTGTCTTTTGGTCGTGGACTGGGTGACACAGATGTGGGTGAGACTCATGGGGAGGTGACAATGGCAGCTTTTATTTTGATTTTGATTTTGCTCTTTTCCTTCTGGGCTTGTCTGGTTGTTTCTGACCCTTTTCTGTGGGTCCCCACTCAAAGATGCTTTAGACTTGTGGCAGGCTTTGGGGCCTTGCTCTGGGCCAATCCCATTTGGATGGAGTTTTACCCACGAGGGGACGGGTAACTTTGGGTGCTTGATTTAGAAACTAGATTCTTTGCCTTTCCTGCATTGTTTCCTAATTGTATTAAAGTTCCTTCCCATTAAAACCTCATGTTTTGTATTAATGCGACAATGGCAGAACCCTATATAGAAGAGGCAGGTTTGCAGAGTTTGGGCTGCCCCTCGCCCTGCCCTATAACATTTCTACCTCCACTTCCAGTGTCTGGCCTTTTGAAATTTACATGCTAAATTGTCTACATTAAGCTGCTATCAAATACATAGAAGATTGGAGTTATAGTAATAAGTAATGTTAACAACTTCATGAAGAAGATCAATAAATCATCATCCTAAATTCTGATTTTCTAATATTCTTCTTAGTTGGTCAAGAATATTGTGATACTCACATCCAAATTTTTCACTTCCATGAAAAATAACTATCACCATTCAGTATTTGGAAAAGAAGAATAAATATATTACTACACAGAGCCTAATCAAAAAACAGTAAGATTTTGTGTGTGTGTGTAGTGTGTATTATAACAGACTTCGAACAGAACTTTTACATGATTATGACATATGTAGGCAGTTAGTAGAGCTGAATTACTACATGCAAATAACTTACTTGGACTCTACTTTTCTTTTTTTTAATGTAAAGGACAGACTGGGGGGCCTCCCTGGTGGCACAAGGGGTTAAGTGTCAGCACTTAGAACTCTCCATAGCTACTGCAACAAGAGTTAGATCCCGGGCCAAGGAGGTGACCCACATGGTGCAACAGACCTCTCCTTGTCTCATCTCTGCTTCCCTCAGCAGTGTATTTCAGTCAATCCGCCTGTTCTGCTCCTCACTTTGTCTCTGGTGAATCCTCTCACCCCCCTACCCCACCCCCGGTACCTCTGGCCTGTACCACAGCTCTTATATGCATAAATAAATAAATCTTAAAAAAAAGAAAAGGACACACTGGTTTTTCCAGGAGACTTCTTAAATCCTTTAGTTACATGTTATTCATTACAATTAGTTTCATTTAACATCACAAAAAGAACTCACTATCAGGCTCTTTTATTATCTTCTTCCTCTCTAGATGATTACCTAGGTCCATTTTTAAATGGAAGATATTCTCTAGATATTTAAATGTAGGTCACCTCTTCCTGTCAAATCTCAGAAAGGAAGGAGGCTTCAGTTTCCCTATAAAAAGCTGTTCAGCTTCTCTGAAAGAGAAACTAACCCTGTTTTCCTTCTATTTTCTTTTGTCTTTCTCCCCTACATTAACATTTAGCTTCTTTAACTTTTTACTGCCTAAGGATAATTTGTTTTATTCTAGGTCATTCAAAAATTGCACATTAGGAAGTAAACAGAATCAGTAACCTTTAATTACTAAAGTAGAATGGTTAAATATTTAGGGCATTGCTCTTAAATAATATAAAATTTCAATCCCTCACTCCCTCAAAAAGCCTTTTTAGGACTAACAGTTCAATGAAAAACAATAAACAAAAATATTTTGGTGACTCTTTTCAGAGAGTTTAATGTTTTTAATTCATGTTGGTGAATATAAGGCATATATTTGTGCTAGGCAACTAAAATTAAATACTATTCAATAATATTTTAAATAGTGTTATTAATATTAGAAAATCTTAAAATTCATCCTTAAGGTAAAATAGACTTTTGTACTTTATAATGAAAACACAGCAAAGCATGCTGATAGAGAAAATTAATTATAATGTCAATGAATATTATTCACTTTATTTGATGCCAGATGCAATACTAAGTACTTACATGCATTTTTTGTAATTAACTCTAAATATCACTACTTTTAACATGTGTATTTTATAAATGAAGGAACTGACACACAGAGATAAATTACTCGCCGAAGGTACAAAGCTTACAAGGAACAAGTTTAGACTCAACCTTGGTTTCTCTTAACTCCCATGTTCTAATCATCCTGACTGATTAGAAATAGAATTTGGGGGCCTCCCTGATGGAGGACAAGAATAGAAAAACTGGAAAGGAGGCCTCACAAGACTAAAACCTGACTCACACAAGGAGGTGGGGGTTGAGGGGAATAACATGACCATTAACCCAGCTGTAGAGGTCGTGACCCTTAGGCACCAGTGCCTTATCACAAGGCATGAGACCCAAGCAGGAGCAGACTGCTACAGGGAGTGGAGCACAGGCCTGCGGGTAAAGACATGGAGATTGGGCCCACCCTGGAATCTCTGGTCCCTTCCTGGTTTTGCCTAGTTATCCCAAATCAGCAACAAAAAGGCCACTACATGGAGGAGTGACCCCTCCCAAAGAGAAAAGGACTGTATCAATGCAGTCTCTGCACAGGCTGGGGCAGCACTCGCACTGACCACCTCTGCCTATGCAGGTGCTTCTTTACACCAACTCTCTCCCTCTGCAGGGCAGCAGCCTACTGCCTGCCCGTGACCTGTCCCATGCCAGGACATCTCTTCACTGACTTCCCTCAATGGAGGCCGCTCTCCTCAAGGCCACCCACCTGCAACCATGCAGGCCTCTCTTAGCAAAACCTGTCCCTTTCCCTTTCCCTAATAAACCTGTTCTTTAAATATGACTAACATCCCTGTCTCATGGAGAAACTCACCTGGGGAACTCACCACGTGCTCCTGAAACGGGAGCTCTGGTGAAACCTTTCCCAGAGTGAACCCAAGGACCCCGCAGCTCCACAAAATTCCATCATTTTGGCAACCATGAAGAGACTCTTCACATCATCTGGTGCCAACATCATCCCTGGTGGCACAAGGGGTTAAGCGTCAACACTGTGATGCAATCCGCAACCAACTGCAGCACAAGTTCGAACCCCGGCCAGGAAGATGACCCACATGGTGCAGCAGACCTCTCCTGTCCTGCCCACTGCTCCCCTCAACAGTGTATTTCAGTCAATCCACATGTTCTGACCCTCACTGTCTCTGATGAATCCTCTCAACCCTCCCCCACCCCACACACACACCTCTGGCCTACACCCCAGATCTTGTATGTATAAATAAATAAATCTTTTTTTAAAAAAAGAAATAGAATTTGAACTTGAAAGCTTAGGTTCCAGTTCCTAGTGAGACTTCATTACCTTTCCTCATGACCAAGGAAAACTTGTCTGCACTGCTATTATTTCAAAAGAATATTCTGGAGGAAATGGATACTAATTTCTGAATTTTCTCGAGTTAGCATTGGAAAGAAAGCAAAGACTAAACTAGTTGCATGACCTACATGTGTGCATTTGTATAAGTTCATACATTATAAAAAGGAAAATACAACTTACAAGAGAAAGCAAGATCTATGGATGTATTTATGCAAATAGTAAATACATGGAAAGCCAAGAGTCTCCACTGCAATTAGCGACTATTTTTCCTTTATCATGAATCAAACTGAGTATATGTAAATTTTTCTGTTTTCATTGAGGAAAGCATCTTTATTTTAGATAATTTTTACTGTAATACATTCATTTAGAAATTTAGTCAATATTCTTTAAATGAAAAAAATAAAATTTTTCTTAATATTCATTATATATGCTATGCCCACTATAGTATATATACCATTTTATACATAAATGTATGCATTTACACACAAACATTTGTAAATATATATTATATTCTCAAATAGTAAAATTTTATATTTGTATATATTTTGAAAATTACATTCACAAGATTTTATTCTATTTTCAAACTTAATATTTTTATTCTTAATATTAAAATAAATATAATTTTGCTATTATTCTCATTTTCAAAAATTTTACAATCATGATTTTAGTAATTCCTAGATATAATCTAATTTGTGATCTAATTAGAAATCCTCATAAAGATATGCTTCAAATGTTGAAAAATCATTTTTCAAACTAGTTATGGTATAGATCCCAAGAAAAAGAAAATAATCTAATTTTTGGAGGCAGGAATTTCTGATAGATGCTAAAATTGGGGTGGAAAAATAAAACAAGAAGCAGAATAGAATATTTGAAGAAGTCTCAAATTATACCTCCAGGAAAATACTTAATTGCAAAGAAAAAAATAGAAACTTTGCAGCTATTATAATTATCAAGTCATCTAAGTTACCACTACCTATTAAAATACATGGATTTGGGCCTCCCCTGCTGGCGCAGGTGCTGAGCGCCGGGCTGCAAAGCTGCCCCCAGCCTCTGCAGCACCGGTTCAATCCCCAGTCGCCGGGGATGATCCCACATGGCGCACAGACCTCTCCTGCCGCCCACTGCTCCCCTCAGCAGTGTATTTCGTAGGTCTGCCTGTTCTGTTCCCCGCTCTGGCTCTGGTGAATTCTCTCACCCTCACGTGCTTCTATAAATAAATAAAAATAAATCTTTAAAAATAATAATAATAATTAAAAAATAAAATAAAATACATGGATTTCTTGTATTTCCTAAAGTGGGAGACTGAAAAAGGCTAGCGTCATAGTGATGCTCTTGTTAAGAAATAAATAAGCAAATTCTAACCATGAAAAAGTAACAAACCCAAATTGGGAAATATTCTCCAAAAAAACTGGCTGAAAGTCTTTACTAGTTCAAGTTTATGAAAATCAGTAGCTTTCTTATATGCAAACAATAAATCTGAAGAAGAAATCAAGAAAACCATCCCTTTTATAATCTGAAACAACAAAAATCAAGTACTTTGGAAAAAAACTAACAAAAAAGGCAAAGGACCTATTCAAGTTTACGGTGAGAGACTGAGGAACTAGCCAAGACTGGAGATCAGAATAAGGAAAAATGTCAAATAAATTCAATAAGAGATCATGGAATTGACATGGGCCAGATGACAATAAGCAGCATTTTAATATGAGTTCTATAAATTTGTTAAGAGTACTTTGTCTATACAAACTTTCTAGCTTCAATAATTATGTTTATATAATATGTTAGCATTTGGGGAAACCAGATTAAGGGTAGATGGGAATGCCTACTGCTGCTTTTTTAAAGTTTTTTTGATAAATTAAATTTGATAACAATTTTGTGGAAATTTACTTTAGAAATGTCTAAACTCCATTTTCATTATTTATGAAGGAAAACTTTGTCTCAGAGTATCATTTAATAGGGAAGATAAGATTTATACATGATTGATCCTACCATTGATAAGTTGTCTCACAGGAAACAATTAAATATGAATAGCCATTTCAAGACATTGTAAAATTAAAAGTCACAATAAGTGGAATGTATGAACTACAAAAATTTATGAGGGTTTGGAAAACCATAGAATCACATAATTTTCTCACTGCAAATTTCCTTAGAGTTTACTTTTCCAGCTCCATAAGCTTGAACTGTTAGCCTTCAGAATGAGGGGAACCGAGACCCCTAAACCTGCATGCTCTAAATGCATTCTGCCATCCGTCCCATAGAGATTAAACATATTCTTAGTGTGTAAGACTTCAATAGAAAAGAACTTTAATGGAATGTATGCAATAGAGAGAATAGAAAAAATATAGTTTCCAAATTAAACACCCAATGCTACCCATCTCTTTATGGGCAAATGCCTAGCCAAGCAGGGTTGGCCCAAAGCAGGGCCACTGAGACCTGAAAGCCTGCCACAAGTCTAAGGAACCTTCTAGCAGGGAATCAGAGGAGAGGGGCAGAAAGAATCAAGCACATCTAGAAAAAAAAACAGCCAAAGCAAAATACACGTCAATATAAAGGCTGCCATTGTCAGCCTCCCACATGTCTCTCACCCACGTCTCTTTTCAAGTTTTTCCTTCGATGTCCCCCAAGTCCCTGGTACAAGTTCAAGGCCTAGAAGCAAGCATGGCTTCTTTTGCACACATCTCTCTGCCCCTTGCTCCTCCTCCAAGTCTTCCTCCAAGTTTTCTTATAGCTTCAGAGGTTGCATCTTAACCCCTTATGCCCCAGGAAGGCCTCCAGGGTATTCCTTTTGATGGAAGTTTAGTGTAAAAAAAACTGGCATCACAAGACCAGAAACTACAGGTGGGGACAGAGATGATTTTAATTAAAACAGCTATAGAAGAGAAAGATCCTTAGGAAGGAACTCCTTAGGCTTAGACTGATTGCTATAGAGTGTATCCAGAGGCGCAGACCAGAGGAGGAGATAAGGAGATAGAGGGCCATTAGAAAATTACCAGTCCTTTTGTTATAGGGCAGCCCCGATAAAAAACGGGTTGCCTGACTGTGGGTCCTCACCCGTGCGCTTCAAAGGACTTATCAATACTCTACCGCAGGCAGGCACACACGAAAGGTTAATAAAAGGTTTATTTACAAGGGAAGGGGAAATGATAGCTCAGGACATCCTTTCCCCCAACACTTTTACTGCAATAATGCCTTACAAAAGAAGAACACTATATGAGTTTGGTTTCTACCCTGGCACAATTGCAGTTCTCCTGCCTATCTGTGTCTACGCAACTATATCTCTCTTTTTCTCTCTCTCTTTTTTTTTTTTTTTGATGCTTTTCCTAATAAACCTGTCCTTTTAAAATGTAACCTTTGCCTGCCTTTATCTATGCAAATGTTTTCATTTCCTGGGTAAACTTGCCATGCCTTGCTGAAAGGGGAATTCTGCTGAAACTTTTCTCAAAGGTAACCCAAGGATCCTGCTTATAGAACTCAACATCTCTTCAAAATGACATCATCTTGGGCCTCCCCTGGTGGAGCCGTGGTTGAGCACTGGGCTGCGAAGCTGTCCCTAGCCTCTGAAGTGCCTGTTTGATCCCCACCGGACACGGAGCAACCCACATAGCACTGCAGACCTCTCCTGTCTCACAGGCTGCTCCCCTCAGCAGTAATTCAGTTATTCTGCCTGTTCTGTTCCCCACTCTGTCTCTGGTGAATCTCTCACCCTCCCGCACATGTGGCCTGTACCCCAGTTCTTGTATAAATTAAATAAATCTCAAAAATAAATAAATAAAATAATTCTCCAAGGCCACAATATTTGTACTTCATTTTTTTTTTTACCTCCTATAAAAATTATGAGATAAAAATCAGGATGACAGTAGTTACAGAATCCTCCACAAGGGGGCAAACAAGCCACATATACGCAGGTAGCAATACCTTAGCAATATTTTAGTAGTTTGGAGAACAGAATTGAAATGGAGTTTATACCAAGATTTGACCCATATTAAAAAAGAAAAGAATACTAGAATATCTCTTTTAAGATATCTTTTTTTATTTTTACTTTTTATTTTCTATTTTCAAAGCCAGAGGAAATACATCTGAAATTTGGAATATGGTATAACAGTTTCGTGAATGTCTCTTCAGAGAAAGTGAAGTACTCAAACATACTAAAATATCTGCTGTACTTATTTCTATTCTGAAAACATGGAAATTAAAAAGTAGTTTTGAAAAATACACCTCTAGGTCCTCCCTGGTGGCACAGTGGTTCAACACTGGGTTGCAAAGCTGCCTGCAGCATCTGCAGCGCCAGTTAGATCCCCGGCCACCTGGAGAGGGTCCCACATGGCGCGCAGACCTCTCCTGCCGCCTGCTGCTCCCCTCAGCAGTGTACTTCGTCACTCTGCCTGTTCTACTCTCTGCTCTGGCTCTGGTGAATTCTTTCACCCTCCCGCGCCTCTGACTGTACCCAGTGCTTATATAAATAAATAAATCTTAAAAAAAAAAAAAAAGACACACACACAAAAAGAAAAACACAACTCTAATGCATACCTCAAATGACATCGTTGACTCAAGGGTCAAGAAATTATACACAGGAATTCACCTGAAATGAAGGGGGAGAGTTTCTGCATAACAGTATAAGTGATGGGAATTCTAGTCATGTTGTTAGGGGAAAAAGGCTGTCCCAAAGCTAATTCCATACAGGCTTTGTGGACTCCACCCCCACCCCAGTGTTAGGGGGAAAAGGCTGCCCCAAAGCAAATTCCATACAGGCTTTGTGGACTCCACCCCCACCCCAGGTCAAAGCCAAAGACACTGGGAACTCCAAATCCCATCACCACTAAAGGGAAGGTGGCTGGGACCTGAGGGTGGGGTTAAGCAGCCAGGTGGATAAAAAAGGCAGACATGTGGGCTTTGGGGCCCTCTCCATTTTGGGGCCCTCGGCCAGCTCGCGGAGTCTGTCTAGCTCTGAGAGTGACTTTGGGTTTCCAGGTCGTCGGATCGGGTAGGACGCATTAAAGACTTTATTTCCCTATTTTCTCCCTGAGTTGTACATTTTCCTTATTTCTTTTTCTCTTGTAAATAAACCTTTTATTAACCCTTTTGCGTGTGTCTGTAGTAGAGTATTCATAAGTCCCTTTAAAGTGCGCGGGTGAGGACCCACAGCCAGGAACCCGTTTAATATCGGGGTTGCTCTATAACAATGTTTGCTATTAACATCATTATATGAGGCAGGATTTTTTAGTTCTTGCATTCCAACATAAAGTTAAACTCAAGTGTAGTACTCAAGGTATGATTCCTCAGTTCTCTGCTTACGCAAATCAGAGCCCATATTCTATCATTAAAATCACTTTTCTGTGCCGACTCAGTGAAATCCCTTGCCCTCACTTTCATTCGTATTGACCATGCAAAATGCCAATCCTGATGAAATAGGAACTTATACCAATTCAGCACCTGTGCCACACAGTTAAATATGACGGAAGAAAAATGAACAACATTGCTAATCGGCCTAATTTAAATGAATACTTATTAACCCTATGTGAACTTGTTATATAGCGCAAAGAAAACGTGGACACCAGGGCTAACAAGAAGCAGGTTTAATGCACTGGTGCTGGCTCAGCGGATTCATATCCCAAGACTGGGCCCCGTCTGTAGGAAGTCAGGGGCTTACATACACCTTCAGTTTCTACAAGGTTCCGGGTGAGTTTGCATTGGCAGCTACACATGATTAGATAGGTCGTGGCTACATACCAAGAGGTAATTCGTTGCATACCAAGGGTGAGTAAAGGATCAGTGATCATGGGAACCCCCCCCCCCAGGTCCATCCTGCCTCATGGCGGTGTATGGTCTAAGATTCATATCAGGAAATGAGTTGCATACCAGGAACTGAGCAAAAGGTTATTACTAAGGTCTCCAGGCTGCTTATTCCAGGTCACCATGCTTCAAACTTAGTACTAAAAAATTGATTACTTGTATTCAGTTCTCTTTCCTCCCAGTCTAGGCAATAATTTCATGACTTCTCTTTCCTTACATTTTAAACACCTCTTCTGCTCTCTAAATTCTAAGCTGTTTTTTTATTTTCAATGAAAATAAAATTGCAAACAAAAGAATCTCCAGAAGTTACAAACATGAAGTCTACCTGGGTCTATCTGAAATGACATGCTCTGCCTTTCCTCCCGTTTTGGCTGAGAAAATACTTGTCCTCTTATCTAAAGCCAAACCCTCTACTCTGCACTGGCTCTGTTTCCACTTGCCTAATCAAGGATTCCTCTTTATTTTTGTTACAGGGCAGGGAGAGGGGCAGCCCAAACCCCACAAACCTGCCTCTTCTATATAGGGTTCTGCCATTGTCGCATTAATACAAAACATGAGGTTTTAATGGGAAGGAACTTTAATACAATTAGGAAACAATACAGGAAAGGCAAAGAATCTAGTTTCTAAATCAAGCACCCAAAGTTACCCGTCCCCTCGTGGGTAAAACTCCATCCAAATGGGATTGGCCCAGAGCAAGGCCCCAAAGCCTGCCACAAGTCTAAAGCATCTTTGAGTGGGGACCCACAGAAAAGGGTCAGAAACAACCAGACAAGCCCAGAAGGAAAAGAGCAAAATCAAAATCAAGATAAAAGCTGCCATTGTCACCTCCCCATGGGTCTCACCCACATCTGTGTCACCCAGTCCACGACCAAAAGATAAGCGCAGTTTCTTCACGTGTCTCTAGGCTCCATGTGCCTCCTCCAGGTCTCCTTCTGGCTCCATCCTGCCTCCTTCCTCAGTCTCCTCTGCAGCTTCTTCTCTCCCTGCTCAGCTCCACCCTCCCTTAGGTGGGACAGGGAACCTGGAACCTCCCCCTTTCCTGGGGACCACCCTGTCACAGATTCACCAGTGAGGAACAGAATAGGAGGATTGGCCGAAATACACTGCTGAGGGGAGCAGTGGGCGAGACGGGAGTGGTCTGTTGCGCCAAGGGGGTCACCTGCCTGTCCTGGGATCAAACACTTGTGCTGCAGTGGCTGCAGATAGCTTCATAGTGCTTTGTCTTAACCTCTTGCACCGCCAGGGAGGCCCCTATATGTCAACTCTTAAACAGTAAAAAAAAAAAAAAATGAATTATTAATAATGTCTAAAGAAACCACTTCTGTTCTGTTTGTAGTACAGTTGCTTTCTCTTCTTTCATTGTCTTTTTTCTGTTGTATCTACTGATACTTTTCAACATCTAATACCAATCTTCATATGAGTGCTGCTTTTGTTACATCATATTAGTGTTTTCATATAAATGGCAGGAAATTCTTAGTTTTTATAATCACTTGAATGCAACTCTATTTCTATTACTTAAACTTTGCTATCCTTGAAAGTCATTTGCACATATTGTACAGTAGGTTTTTTTGTCAAAAAGCAAGATTTCAGTGGTATGTGAGTAATTATCCCATGCCTAGAAGCTACCCGCGACCACAGACAAGTACTATGATTAAGGAAATCCTACTCCTATGCTGTGTCAGTAGTCAACATTATGCACAACAGTAGTGATCATCATGCATGCACTGAGTGCCCAATTCTTTTCTAGTAGCCAAATTCCAGCTTTAAGCAGACCCCTGTGGTGTCATGAGCTCAGGAGACCTGACAATCAGTAGGTGACAGATGCTGAGCACAAATCACCCTGACAACTCCTCTCCAAAATGCATCAGAGGAGCTAATCTCTACTAAATTGTTAATGGTAGCTAATAAGATAGTTAATGCTCTATTACCCTTCCTGATAATGTATTTGCATTTATGAGTCTCCTCTGGAAGCACTCCCTAATCCAAAGGAGTATTCTAACACTGACAGCTTTAGGCCCAGAAGTGTCTATGACTTTGTTTTCACATTGTCCCCTGCTGAGACTCATGATGTCTTTAGGCTATTTGATCTTTAATTCCAGAATATGGGAAAAGAAGCACTGCAGACCTCAAAGCCATGATGTAAAGACTAGTGGTGCAATAAAAAGAGTGAGGTAGTAAAAAATTGCCCTCTTCCATCTCTCTCTAGCTTCTACTCATTCAATTAAATTATCTTGCATATTGATCTATGTCAAGTTCTTACTACTAATAGTAAGTACTATAAGTTAAAATATTTTAATACTACTAGAAAAACAACGATGTTGGAAGAATAGTGTTAATAAAGTTGATAACTGCTATGCATTGCACTTGAACAAATAAATAAGTGGATAGTTTATGGTGACAGTGAAATTTACCACACTGTACATATAAACAAGGGGAAGAAACTAGAATGTTCTCTGTTAATAGATAGAATTGGAGACATCAGTATGTATGCATATTTAGCTCAATATAAATACCTATGGTTACATTTAGACATTCTTAAAGATATGTTTATGTACATGGGTTAGTATATACATATATTTCATTGTTTTCTCAGTTAAGAAAGCCTAAACAAAATTACATAGATTTTGCAACAAATGTGCTTAGGGCCCATGGTTTCTATCACCATTTTCTTTTTTTTTTCTTTTTTTAAAGATTTATTTATACAACCACTGGGTACAGTCAGAAGAGCAGGAGGGTGAGAGAATTCACCAGAGCCAGAGTGGGGAGCAGAACAGGCAGAAGGACCGAGGTATACTGCTGAGGGAAGCAAGGGCGCAGCAGAAGAGTTCTGTGCAACATGTGGGACCCTCGCCGGTAGCCAGGGATCGAACCAGCGCTGCACAGGCTGCGGGCAGCTTCACAGCCCAGCACTCAAATGCTGCGCCAGCAGGGGAGGCCCACCATTTTCTAATAAAAGGAAATAGGGCCTCTGGGAGAAAGAATTGATTCCAGGATTGGGGCAGAAAATACACAAGATGAGCTAAGAGTGTCTTGTGGTGTCAGATAGCAAGGAAGATTTAAAAAACACACACACCACACACATCAAAGTTCAAAAGGAATATGTCAAAGTGTAACAGGGTGGTCCCCAGGAAAAGGGGAGGTTCCAGGTTCCCTGCCCCACCCAAAGAAGGGTGGAGCTGAGAAGGAAGAGAAGAAGCTGTAGAAGAGACTGAGGAAGGAAGCAGGATGGAGCCAGGAGACCTGGAGGAGGCACATGGAGCCTAGAGACATGTGAAGAAACTGCGCTTGTCTTTTGGTCGTGGACTGGGTGACACAGATGTGGGTGAGACCAATGGGGAGGTGACAATGGCAGCTTTTATCTTGATGTTGATTTTGCTCTTTTCCTTCTGGGCTTGTCTGGTTGTTTTTGACCTGTTTCTGTGGGTCCCCACTGGAAGATGCTTTAGACTTGTGGCAGGCTTTGGGGCCTTGTTCTTTGCCGATCCCATATGGATGGAGTTTTACCCACGAGGGGACGGGTAACTTTGGGTGCTTCATTTAGAAACTAGACTCTTTGCCTTACCTGTATTTTTTCCTAGTTTTATTAAAGTTCCTTCCCATTAAAGTCTCCTATGTTTTGTGTTGATGCGGCGGATGGCAGAACCCATTTAGAACAGGCAGGTTTGCGGGGTTTTGTGCTGCCCCTCTCCCTGTCCTATAACAAAAGGAGCAAAGAGCCAACCGAAACAACTTGCAGCAGTCAAAGCTGGCACAATTTGAACAAAATAAAGTAGCATTGGATTATAACTCAGAGCATAAAATAATCCATGCATCTATATGAATATAAATAAATGATTGATTTAATTCATATTTGGAGAAAAGTTTCACATAGTAACCGCCTTCCAACAAGTACAGGACTGAAGGGATAGCGAGGTATCTTTATAGCAGGGACATCTGAAATATTAGGTGATCAAGATCAACATTATAAATCACATTGATAGTACTATACCTTTGGTATGCTATGAAGATGTCTCTTGATCTCTATGGCTGTCCTCCCAACAGACCATAACCCCACTCTTTTTTTTAAGATTAATTTATTTATGCATACAAGAACTGGGGTACAGGCCAAAGAGATGGGGGGTGAGAGGATTCACCAGAGACAGAGTGGAGAACAGAACAGGAGGATTGACTGAAATACACTGCTAAGGTGAGCAGCGGGCAAGTCAGGAGAGGTCTGTTGTGCCATGTGGGTCACCTCCCTGGCACAGGTCAAACTCCTGCTGCAGTGGCTGTGAATAGTTTCGTAGTGCTGCAGCTTAACCCCTTGTGCCACCAGGGTGGCCCTTATAACCCCATGCTTATCTTGAGAAAAGCATCAGACAGATTATAATAGTGAGACATAAAAACAAACAAAAAGACTTGACCATTACTACTCAAAACTGCCAAAGTTATCAAAAATAACAAAAGTCTTCAGAACCATAACTTCAAAACTCCCAGAGGAGACTAAGGGGACACAGTTAAATGTAAGGTTGAGTCATAGGGCAAGTGGAGAGCCCTTAGGGTCTGACTAGACTAGGAAAAACCTGGGAGGAAGAAGAAGGGCCCAGAGATAAGGGCAACAAATTCCAAAGGGTACAAATTGAACACCCCCAGGACTAGAGGCAACAGGACATTCCAGAATTAGGATGATAAAGAAAAGCATACTCCACAAAGAGACTGGTGGCACTTTAGAATAATTAGGGAGAGAAGGTGTATATTCCCTGAGGCACAAATCCACTGCAGCTTCCTTGCCCTTCTTGACCTGGTTCCACCAGCCTGGGAGTTGCACTTTAATTTTGTTCCTTTTCTCCTTAATAAACTTTTTCTTCTCTAAACAAATTTGCCTCTTCTCACTTGCTTGCCTGAATGTCTGTGAAGTTCCTGCTGCCACTTTGTGAGACACCAACCGGGGGTGGTCTAGTGGTTGGGACACAGAGCTGCCACTGCAGCCTGGGATCTGTTCCTGGCTAGGAGACTAGGCCTGAAAATCTGAAATTACGGTATTCAATGTGATATCCTAGATGGGAGCATGGAACACAATGAAGGATATTATAACAAAGAAGTTCAAACATAAAAACTTTAACTAAAATATCAATTATAATATTAGTTGTAACAAAGTTACCATGCTGGTATAAAATGTTAGTAATAGAGGAAATTGTGAATGATATATATGGGAACTCTACTATCTCCTTAATTTTTAGTGCACATCTAAAATCATTTCTAAAAATCTAGAGCTGATTTAAAACAAAACAAAAAAAGATAATTTAATTGTAACATCAGGGTAGTGATATTTTGAGATATCATTGAAAATTATAATAGGACTGATGACAAATTTTTTTTAAAGATTTATTTATTTATGCATACACGATTAGGGGTACAGGCCAGAGATGCGGGGGTGGGAGGGGGTGAGAGTATCCACCAGAGACAGAGTGGGGAACAGAACAGGCAGAATGACTGAAATACACTGCTGAGGGGAGCAGCAGGTGAGACAGGAGAGGTCTACTTCTGTGGGTTTCTCTCTGGCCAGCCAGGGATCAAACTTGTGCTGCAGAGGCTTTGGATTGCTTCATAGTGCTGTGCTTAACCCCTTGTGCCACCAGGGAGGTTAAATTTGATGACAAATTTAACAGGTACTTTTCAAATATTATTGTGGTTTGTTGTCTCTGTTAATATTTAAAGGAAATGCTAATTTTCAGTTATAGGTTAATGAAAAGAGAGATACAATATTCCCATCCAGATTCCACATACCCTTTAATACTGATCAAGAAATTCCTGTCCTATGGTTATATTAATAGCCTAATGTTATGAAAGTGAGGCTCAGAGGGATGAAAAAGATTGTTCCGACTTTCAAAAAGTATACATTCTATGTCCAAGGTTTCGTACTGAGCTTCCCTGGGATTCTGTTTGCTACACAACCTTCTAATTTTGGAAATGCTAAAAAGGTTATTTCTCTGGCTTTGTGCAGTACATTATGTTGCTAGACAAATCCACATAGTAAAAAACTGGCCTGAACTAGTAATGGGCAAGTCCAAAAATAAGGCAAATTGAACGGTGGAGCTCCATTTATACAGAACCCTGATTTCAAGAACACTCTCTACATGGGAATGAATCCTCATTGGGAATAGAAACCCTGGCTCAGCTGTAAAGAGAGCATATCCTTGAATTTTTTTTTCCCTTTAACCCCCCAAAACTGCTGATCTCGTCAGCAGAAGTGGGAGAAAATGAGAAAGAAGGAGGGAAGGGTGGCAGGAGAGAAGGGATAGAAGCAAGAAAAGAGGCAGAGAGAGGGGGGAGGCGGGATAGAGGGAGGGAGGGAGAGAGGGGGGTGGGGACAGTAGCTAACCTTGTTAATTCCTGGCGCCAATGTAAAGAGGGAAATTTAAATAAAGGTGCTTCTACGCTCCTATTATTCCTACGGCCAAATCAGATAAATTTTTTCAGAAGGAAAGAGATACAGCCATTATTAATGTGTGGATTCTGCTTCAGGGTTTCCAAAGGCTAAAACTGTCACAACAGTCAATCCGATTTGGGGGTGGGGGGGGAGTGGAGGACAGGGAACATGGCTCTCCCTAAGAGCATCACTAAGTAGCAGTAAAATCCTGGTTTGACCCTGTTTCCTTGAGTGCTTTCTTTGGTCCTTCCTACTTCTCACTCCTTTGGGAATTCCCAGTTCCCTTGCGTAGGCGACAGGGCCAAAAGTCCCAGCTTTCATAACACACAAGGGTTTGCCAGTGTGTGGATGGGTGTCCATGTGTGTTCATGTGTGTTAGGGGAAAGTGGAGCATGCCACAGGGAGCTTAGAGAGACTGGCTGCCAGTGCAAAACATGTTCGGAGTGTTTGTCTGTTTATCTTAAAAGACAATCCCATTCTCAAATTCAGCAAAATGAACAATACTGATAAAGCAGAAGAGGGTGGGAAACCCACACAGCCGACTGGAGCTGTCCATGCTGCGGCCGTGACAGGGGAACCCTCAGAGGAAGGCCCTATGCAGAGACAGTCTCTCCGGCGCTTCTCTCTTGGCCCACGCTCTGGAGACGCTTCCTCCGGAAAATCATCAATAGAAAATAAATCTAAAAACCCCAAGGGCCACCGGTCTTTGTGTAGTTTTTCCAGGCGCCCTTCCCAGTGACTGCGAGAGGCCCCTCTCCCCCCTGCGGCTGGCGTGGAATGTGGTGATCCGGTCCGGGGCGGGGGATGACTTCATGCAGCCTGAGCTCCGCGGCGGGAGCAGCTGCAGCAGCTGGCAGGTGGGGCGGGGGCCGCGGGGTTGACCAGGCACACGGCCCGGCGCGGAGGCTCTGCAGCCCCTGGGCAGCGGGCGCGGGGACCGGTGCTGACTCAAGCCGGGAAAGGTAAGCAGCCCGGCTATTATTAGCTTCGGTCACATTGCATGGCGCTTTCGCTCGGTTAATAATGGGGTGTGCGATACAGAGACAAGGGGAATGCCCCATCTGCATTCTGCCATGGGAACGGGAGCCACAACTGGAACTGAAATGTTAATCAGCCGAGTGCTTAAGGTTGCAGGAGCTGTTACAGGGCAAACAAAGAGGGCGATCTGGCGCTATACTCTTAAAGATCAGGAAGCTTTTCAATGCCAGACTCCCTTAGGCATTGAAGAGGATTCAAAATGTGAAATAATTTGAGTTACACTTCATCAGTTTTACCTTTAGCCTCCACTTGGTTATTTTCTGATTTTGGAGCAGCAGGTCCTTGGCAGCTGCTTGGGGATGTCATCAGAAATCCTCCCTCTTTCTACAACCTCAGATCTCTCCCTTCCCAGTTAGCATAATGGGTCTGTGCTCATTTCAATGTCAAGTACCTACTTCAGTAGTGATCCTTTAGAAAGAATTCTTATTTAAGGGAACAACTTCTTTTATTTCCTGTAGTTCAGCTTGGGTTGAGCAGCACTTGTCTCCACTTCTCCATTCATTTACCATCGTCTCTGCCAATCATTTCATTGATTTTTTTTTTCCCCCCGGGGATGTTATGCCCATTCACGGGTCAACTTTTGTCAGTTTTTATTCTACAGCTCTGTTTCAGAACAGAATTTGCCAAGGATCTAGAAAGGGCATTGCTCTACACCAGTTTTGGCATTTTCTATGCATATGTATACTGTTACCTGTGTCCTGCCCTACTCCTGTCCCCCCCATGCATGGCAAGCAAAATCTTGCTTTTAGCTTAGCACCAACATGATTTCCTATAATTTCTCCCTTCGTTGTAGTCACTGTCTACCAGAAGGGTTTGAGAGGACAGTATCTACACCTACATATTTTGCTTCTTGTGCATAGGTGGAAGTACAAATGTGAATGTCAGTCTATCCAGTTTTTCTTGAAGCATTCTGGCTCCTGCTGGTTTATGAGGCACCTAGTTGGGTAAGATTTGGGGCAAGTCCTGCCCCCAAATCAAGCAGTGCTTTTGACCTAGGATTCCCCAAAAACCTCCAGCAAGGCTTTCCCCACTGGGAGTCTGAAATAGAGCTTCTCAATCTCAGCTGGATTGGGTTGTTTGAGTATCCTCAAAATCTTCCCGTTTAGGAAACTCTACCTCTTGTCCTAGAATTTCTCCACAAAACCCCTGCTATTGAGCTCCAATGCCTATTCCTGTTGCCACCTAGGGATGTACATTTGAGTAATATCCTGTGAAATGGTTAAGATGGCTGTGGTGGGGATTGCAAATGTGCCACTTCACCAAGGAGAACAGTTGCAGTAAGCCAGACTGTGAGGTGTCTGTGTGCCAGTATTCTATTTAAAAGGAGATCTGTTATCTTTAAACTTGAAATTAGAGAGACAGTCTGACTCATAGCCATGTAATTTTATTTTAGCAAATTAAAACAGAAGGTCAATTAGAAAGGGGTAGTTTTTATAGCTAAAAAATTGACCTCTATTTACCTTCTTTTTCGAACATTTATTTTAGATAACAACACATCAATATTGCTTTTCTGATTTCAAATTCTCTTCTAATGAAATACACTTTAGAAAGATTTGAGTTGGTTTCTTTGTCTCCAACTCAGAATATGAGGTAGAAGGAGCAGAGGGGGTGGGCAAATCACACTTCAAGTGACCCACTCCAGGAAATATTACCTTTGATTATAAAAATCTGACGGCCAATTTAATTTTTGGGGTGATGCTATTATTATTGTTACTGTTGTTGTTTGAGTGTGGTTTGGGCTTGAAATATAAAATTTTCAAGATTCTAGAATTTGGACTCAGGCACATGAACTAGAGGAGGGAACAAAGAACAAGAACAAAACCTTTTATTCTACCGACCTTTCTACCCCAATCTTAAAATATTTGACTATATAAATAATTATTCTTTATCATAAATGATAGCATATATTAAAATAATAGTTCACTTTTAAGAAATTAGCCCAAGGTATAGGAAATATCAATACAATTTAGTGCAATTGATCTCAAGTACAGTAAAAATTCCTGTGATTTTAAAAAGCATTTTCATATTTATAATACTGCATGAGAATATTTTAATGATGATTAGAATTGAAAGTGTTTATTACTTTGTTTCTCTAAACTGAATTCTTTGGCAAGAAATGAATCAAGGTTAAGGAACTGTTGTCTAAATAGGCATCATACCTGCTATTTTACAGGTGAAATGAAGTAAGTTATGGACGAGAGTTGGAGATGCCTCCTTTTTTTTGAAGAAAGAAAATAAGTCAGAATTTTTAAATTTTCATTTAAGTGCAAGGGAGATAATAATTAAATTTAAGAGATTTCTTAAATTAGACTAGTATGTTTAAAAACAATTTCTGAGGAGCATTTCTAAATTCAGAACACTAAGAAGAAATATATGTATGATTTCATGACTGAGACTGATTTATGACTTTATATTGCTCTTTTAAATGTTTCCTAGGAAAAGGAAAAATTAATTGCCCGTTATTCAGAAATGGAAGCGGGATAAACGTAGAAGAATGTACAGTATTAGATGATAAGTGAACTGAAGGTGCTTTGCAGGTTTGACAAGATTGTACTGAAGTCAATCTCCTACTTCCCAATAACAATAAAAAAAAAATTTAGTAGATTAACTGGCCAGTGTTATCATAATTTAGCGAGTACAAATTGAGGAGTGAGAGTTGCTCTCTCATAACAAAAGCCATTTTCTGATGCTGCATTACTGCTATTAGCTACAATTGAAATAAAGATTTTTGGAAAATAGAAAAGAAAAAAATGCTAGGAATAATAACATTAAGGAGACAATGTCATTTCTATTCAACCAGTGCCTCCACTGAGAATGGGTAGAAAAGTGCTATTTTTAAAAGTAATGACCAGTTAATTACCAGACATCTGTAACATTTCACCCAGCTTATTACATCTTCTATGTTAGTTTTCATTAAGGACTTGTGTTTAAAAACTAGTAATAGGTAATATTATTGGGTACTATGATAGCTCTTTATCAAGTATCTTGCTAATCCCCTTAAAGTACTCAATGACCAACCTAAACCAAGTAGCCATTCATTCCAATTTGTGCACAAATATTATAATTATTTTTTAAAGATTTATTTATTTATGCATACAAGAGCTGGGGCACAGGCCAGAGATGCGGCGGGTGAGGGGATTCAACAGAGACAGAGTAGGGAACAGAATAGGCAGACTGAAATACACTGCTGAGGGGAGCGAGAATGGAGAGGTCTGCTTCACCAGGTGGGTTGCTCCCTGGTGGGCTGGGGATCAGACTCCTGCTGCAGAGGCTTTGGATTGCTTCCTAGTGCGCTGCTTAACCCCTTGAGCCACCAGGGAGGCCCCAAATATTATGTTTAGATGCCTTTATTTGTCCCTTTCATCACCCTGCTATATATGAATCCTTGTTCACATCAGACACTTTTCCATCATACTCACCTTCCTTCCTATACCAGATACATTTTCTTCCTTTTTTAAATTCCATGGTACTTTCTATTTTGGTCTATCCTTTTGGGTGAACAGGTTTTGCTCTGCTAAAAAAGCCTTGGAAAGGGTCTATGACTGATAAGATTTAATACCTGCAACTCATAGTCCTATGCCCAGTATGTATATGTATTGTAGTTATTCAGCAATTGGATTTTAATGAATAAACCAGTTATTATTTCCCAGGGGAAATAATAGTCTACCTATTCTTCTCCACTAGACAAGTTTCTAATATGTTTACAAGCACCAAATTAATTGTTTAAAACCCTACCATAATAATAAGTATAGTGAAAGTACACTTAAATAATTATAATCAACAGAAATTACTGTGAACTTACATGTCCTCATATATTATTACGTGCTTCATACATATTAAAAACGTGGTAAGCATAACAAAACAAAACTTGAAAGAAAACGTTGTACCTGCTTTAGATAACCTTGCATTCTCTCAAGAAGAGTAAGCACGGGAAGACAGCATATCTATGAAGCAATTACCTCCTTTCACAGCACCCTGCTGCATGCTTTCAGCTATGGGATCTAATTTCAACCTTCCACTATATGGTAATTTCACATTGAAGAAACTGGGATTCATAGATGTCGCCAAAATGACAAACATTGTTTCCCTATCACCACACTGCTCTTTGAAGTATAGCAGAGTGAAGGAAAGCATTATAAAAACATAACGTCAGAGCCATCAGTATATTTTATTTTAATTTACTTATTTATGCATACAAGAGCTAGAGTACAGGCCAGAGTTGTGGGGGGTGAGAGGATTCACCAGAGACATTGTGGAACAGAACAGGCAGACTGACTGAAATACACTGCTGAGGGGAGCAACAGGTGAGTCAGGAGAGGTCTGCTGCACCATGTGGGTAGCTCTCTGGCCAGCTGGGGATCAAACTCGTGCTGCAGAGGCTGTGGGTTGCTTTGTAGTGCTGTGTTTGTGTTTTACCCCTTGTGCCACCAGGGACACCCCATCAGTGTATTTTTTTTGTTTGTTTGTTTAAATTTTTTTTTAAAAGATTTATTTATTTATACAAGAACTGGAGTACAGGCTAGAGGTGTGGGAGGGTGAGAGGATTCACCAGAGACAGAGTGGGGTGCAAAACAGGCCAACCGAAAACACTGCTGAGGGGAGCAGCGGGCGAGACAGGAGAGGTATGCCACGCCATGTGGGTATCTCCCTGGCCAGCTGGGATTCGAACCCACGCTGCATAGGCTGCGGACAGCTTCACAGCTCAACCCGTTGTGCCACCAGGGAAGGTCCTACCATCAGTGTATTTTAAATTGTTTTATAATTAATCTTTCCAGTGCTTCTTAAACTTTTAGGTCTTAAGAATGCCTTCAATAATTCAAGAAAGGTTATGCACTCACTACTCAAGTATATACATAAATATGTATACACATAGAATTTTGCATACAATTGCAGGTGCTTAAGGACCCACTAAAACCTACCTTAGCAAAGGTAGGGGTTTGTTCAGGGTTTGCTTTGACAATATGTGTGTCCTTTATTAACCAAGCTTTTCTGGTACATGAAATGAGGTTCTCCTTCTATTTTTCTCCCTGCTTTAGGGCCTGAAGTGAGAACTCATCACAAGCACTGGCACAATGATTATCTCATTGTGAAACTAATGATTGTGGTCAGTGAGACTAATGATTCAAACACCCTTGATTCATGAAAAGGGGATACCAGAGAGAGTTCAGAATGTTATGCATTCCAAATGATTTGTTTAGGGTTTTCCAATCAAAACCATTTTTACAAAAAAAGAAACAGTTCTCTAACTTACAGTATGATCCTGGCAAATATGCAGAAGAACATTGCCAGCAGTTGAATGTTGAAGTCTACTTGGAAATATAATCAGTTTTCTTAGGGTGGATTTATATATGTCTGCCTCAAACTTACTATTTCTTTCTGTAATACTCTCTGGAGTTAATGCATTTGTTTTTGCCAACTAAAGTAAAGAATGGTAAGTTATGTTCATTCCTCCCGAGATCTAAAACGATTGCAAGTATAAAATTATGTTAAAATTCTTCATTAAAATTATTTTTTTAATTTTGTTTTTATTGACCATTTATTTATTTATTTTTAATTTTTATTTATTTTTGCATGGGGCATAGGCCAGAGGTGCAGCAAGTGAGCGGATTCACCAGAGACACTGTGGGGAGCAGAACAGGTGGACTGACTGAAATACACTGCTGAGAGGAGCAGCAGGCGAGACAGGAGAGGTCTGCTGTGCCATGTGGGCAGCTCCCTGGCTGTGGATAATACTCATGCTGCAGTGGCAGCCCATAGCTTCATAGTGCTGAGACATTACCCCTTAAGCCACCAGGGAGGCCCTACTTTAAAATTCTTAACTGATACATGAAACCACCAATACTATCTAATATGATCCTACTGATACTAATATTCAAAAGGGTGAATAACAAGAACACTAATTTAGTAATAACAGAGATGCACAGAGGGAGCAACACAAAAACTTAAGAAGACAGCTTAATCTTCTACTGTCTATATTTCCCAAAATGTGTAAATAACTGCATATGATCCTAAAATAAATACAATTTAATGAAAATTATTATATTTAATATTAGATAAATTTGTGCTTTATTTTATAAATTTTTATTATTTTGTTTGACAAAATATACATAAAATTTGCTGTTTTAATTATTTTTTTTTAAGATGTATTTTATTTATACAAGAACCTGGCTACAGGCCTATGCGGGAGGGTGAGAGGATTCAGCAGAAACAGAGCGGCTAACAGAACAGGCAGACTGACTGAAATACACTGCTGAGGGGAACAGCGGGCCAGACAGGAGAGCTCTGTGGCGCCATGAGTTGCTCCATGGCCGGCGAAGATCTAACTGGAACTGCAGAGGCCGCAGACAGCTTCATAGCGCTGCGATCAACTGCCTGCGCCACCAGGGAGGCCCTGTTTTAACTATTTTTAAGCGTAAAATTTACTGATACTAAGTACATTCACAATGTTGAGCCACCATCACTACTGCCAATTTTCAGAACTTTTTCATCAGCCTCCAAAGAAACTCTGTACCCAATAGTAATTCTTGGGCCTCCCTGGTGGCACAAGGAGTAAAACACCGCACCATGAAGCAATCCATAGCCTCTGCAGCACAAGTTCCATCCCCGGCCAGGAAGCTACCCACATAGCGAAGCAGACCTCTCCTGTCTCGCCCACTGCTCCCCTCAGCCATGTATTTAGTCAGTCTGTCTGTTCTGTTCTTCACTCTGTCCCTAGTGAATCCTATCACCCACTGCATCTCTGGCCTGTACCCCTGCTCTTTTATGCATAAATAAATAAATCTTTTAAAAAAAGTATATTAAATAGTAACTCTTCATGCTACCCTTCCCTTCCTTCCACTTCAGTATTTCCATTTTACTTACTGCGTCTGTAAATCTACCTATTATATAGATAGCTCATGTAAGTGGAATCATACATTATTTGTTCTTTGGGGTCTTAGTTCACTTAACATAATATTTTCAAACTTCATCTATGTTATAGCATGTATCAGCATTTAATTCCTTTTTCAAAGCTGAATAACATAAAACTATTTTAATCATTTTAATTATTACAGTTTAGTGGCATTAAGTACATTCACTTCACAATGCGACTCAGCCATCATCACTATCTAGTTCTAAAAGATTTCCATTACCTCAAAAGGAATTCCATTTTTGTTAGCAGTTACTACTTATACCTCTAGCTCCTAGTTACAGGTAATAAATCTGCTTTCTATCAATTCTGGTTATTTCATATAAGTGGAAGTATATAGTAGTTGACTTTTTGTGTTGGCTTCTTTTTTTTTTTTTAAATATTCGACTAAGTTTCATTTCTTTTTTTTTTTTTCTTACTTATACAAGCACTGGGTACAGTCAGAAGCGCGGGAGGGTGAGAGAATTCACCAGAGCCAGAGGGGAGAGCAGAGCAGGAAGCACACTGCTGAGGGAGCAGTGGGCAGCAGGAGAGGTCTGCGGACCATGTGGGACCCTCACCCGTGAGGCCGGGGATCGAACCAGCGCTGCAGAGGCTGAGGGCAGCTTCACAACCCAGCGCTCAACCGTTGCGCCACAGGGGAGGCCCTGTGTTGGCTTCTTAAAGTTAAGATAATATTTTCAAAGTTTATTGACATTGTTCTTTCCTTTTTATGACCAAATAATATCTCATTGCGTGGATACACCACATTTTTGTTTATCTATTCTTTGAATAATATACATTGGTACTGTTGAGTTAAAGACTATGCAAAAACATTTATAACTTGATTACCTACACAGATTATATAAAAATCATAAACTTTTCAAAAGATAGCATATCTATATTTCTGTAACCACTTCAAATTATTTTGAAAAATGAATGCAAGTAATAAAAAGTAACTGATTACCATAGTCTGAGCAAAGAATTTTCTCACTTTTTTATTGCTAGTTCATGTAGGAAAAATACTACATATAAGTATTAAAATTTTTAAGTCTTTCAATGATATATCTCATTTTAAAAATATAGTATATCATAGATATCACTAAGTTTTATAACAATGTAGAAAGTTAGAAACATCTCTAGTTAGTGTCATTTTAAGTTCTAGCAATGGGTCATTTGTATCAAGACTATCTAAAATTTGGTCTATTTTTTAGTTCAATTTTGTGTACCTGGATTACAGTACACTTTAATTTTGTTCTTGGATTTTTTGTGTGTTTCTCTTTAGTGTATCCTTTTTAATTTATCATGAGGCAGGAAAATAAAGTCTAATGAGGAAAGTGTTTTATTTAAGCTAAGAGACAGAATCTTGGAGTATTTGAAGTATAAACAGAATTTGACAAGTCTTTGAACTCTCTTCTCATAAGAGGACTGTCTTGATTTGCACTGTCCAAAAGAGGAGAAGCAGAGAGCTTTCTGGAGATTGCATCATGTTTTACTCAAATTAGACATTAACATGCTAAAAGGGCAAGGAAGAGGCAACATGTTTATAGCATTTTTGAAAAGCTACTGAAACACAGAAGTTTTGCAAAAACATAGGCATACCCTATACATTTCAAAACAGTATTTTAAGATATGCCATTTTGCTGGTTGATTGAATGGAGGAACCTACTAATAAACATTTCTCCCCCTCTTTACCTTTGTTCTTGTTGCTGAGTAAACCCTCTATACAAAAAGACAGCAAGCATATAAACATTATGATCTTTGCCTGAATAAGCAACAAGCCCACATCTTAAACAATGCAGTAGCCATGAGACAGTATAGAAGAGTCAGTTTTTGGTCATTGCTGTAGTAGGAGCAACACAATCTGCTTCGTTTTTCCTGTTGTATACTGTAAAAATTGGCTGACTAACCAGAAAGTACTCAGCAGTATTTTTAGGGCCATTTTCACACTCTTTCACACTCAGATTCTCTAATAATTGACATGTTGTGGAAAAAAAAAAACCCACCAGAATGTTAACACTCTCTGTCCATTCAAAAATTTAAATCTGCTAGGAGTTGCCGAAATAATATGAATCTGAATTGGTGGATAAAGAAATGGGATCACGAGAATAATCTGTCAGATTCACCAAGTCCAAAATAAGGTTTAAAGACTATCAGATTTTAAATATTGAAAAGATTTAAATGCATTAAAATGTGACATATATAGTAATGTATGAATGTTTTAGAAATATAAAATTATATGTTTGGGCTTTTAATTATAAGGTATGCTTAGTGGAGAATAATATATTTTAGGTGGATTTTTTTCTGAAGACATTAGCACATTTTTTAACATCATCAAAAAGAAATTGTGATAAATCATTGCTCATTAAGTTAATCTATTACTTAAAGGAAGTGAGTTGTTTTGCACAAAAACTTTGGCTTCATCGAATTCATGCTTACCTATAGTAGATCAAACTGAAATAAAGTGGTACTGACATAATTAACTATTGTGACACACCCACATTTACTAGAATTAGCTATAAGTACAGAAGGGTTTTATAATAAATAAATAGTATGTACTTACTGAGTATCTCCGTGAGACGTGGCTAGTGATCCTGTAAAAGAGAAATCTAAATTACATTTCTTTCATCATATCCATACTAGAAAATAATAGGACTGCAAACCCACTTATGAGACAGTAGCATTGGATGTATTTTATAAATGTTTAGATTTCTAAGGGGGTTATCAGTATCATATACTATGATAAGGGTACAATAAATGTAAACTGTTATTTTAAAACAAGAACATAGAAATATCAAGAACATAGAAATGTCTGCAACTCAAGTGGTTAGTTTGGCACACGGCTTTATTATACGCGTTAATGAAATATTTGTTGAACAACAAAATGAATTGATACAATTTAATGTGGAAAGTTACTCTTCTAATACAAAATAATTGGTACTCTATACAAGTTCATTGCAATTATTTTTGTAGCTGTTCTCGGGATGAATTCTGTATGGGGCTACCCTCTTCCTGTATGGTTCTTGCTCATCTATACTCTTTTCCCTCTGAGATTTTGGTGAAATGGGAATTAGAGGTGACAACGCATCAAAGTTTGAGACTCAGTATATGTAATAAACAGTTCAAGACACTCATCCAGGCAGAGATCACTTATTCAAGACAGGAAAACATATGGCATTACCCTTATTTCTTCAACTATAGCAGATTTATATTTTTAGAAAATTCAAAATGCAAGATACAGATTTTAAAAATAAAATGTCAGTAAGCGGATTTCTCATCTACATGCCTTTTTCAATCTCTTTGTCTTGGTGAAGAATATAGAGGAAGCAAAATATCAGTCTATTGAAAATTTGTCCCACCTTTATGTAGATTAAAAATAGAATAATGGGGTCTCCCTGGTGGTGCAAGGGGTTAAGATGACACCGATGAAGCTAGCAACCTATGAAGCTACCCGCAGCCAGTGCAGCATGAGTTCGATCCCCTCAGCAGTGTATTGCAGTAGATCTGCCTGTTCTGCTTCCCAATCTGTCTCTGGTAAATGCTCTCACTCCCCACATCTCTGGCCTGTACCTCAGCTCTTGTATGCATAAATAAATAAATCTTTAAAAAAAAATAGAATAGTGTGCCTGTAATATCATTATGGGACTTCATGAAAACATTTTCACAACAAAAATTAAATCTGACACTAAAAAGACCACTGAATAAGAGTGGAAGGATTGGCATTTTAGTCATAGTTTAGGGGCAAAATTACCAAAATTTTCAGACAAAAAATACCAAAATATATGAAGTCTGCATTAATAAATGGAAAATGAAATAAAATATCATAATAGTCTTATGAAAAAAGTGATTAGGTTGATCTCAAAATGATTAAAATTAATGTTTTTTGATCAATTTGATAATGCTGTTATTCTTGGAGCTTTTAGGCATTTTAGGTAAATTTCAATCTCAATCAAAAAGCTCCAAACATTATATTCAAGTGTGTTGATCAGTGGTTATTTCTCTTTCTCTGCTTATTTCCATATTTTTTTTATATATTTTGGGAAATTTTGACTTCCACTTATGTCCAAATGATGTCTTTCATGAAGTGAATTTGTGCCCTGAATTCCATCTACTTGGAATCTCACCTCTACCATTTTCTAGCTGTGTGAATTAGGGTGAGTTACTTAGCCTCAGTGAGTTGTTTGATACTTAAAGCAGGAAAATTACAGGATTGTTAGGCAGGTTAAAAACGGAAACAGAAAAGAGAACTTACTGCAATGTCTGCAATATAGTAAAGCTTAAGAAATATTTTCAATGTTTATATTTATCCTCATGAGCAACTTATAACCAGACCTCATTACCCAAATATTTATGAACTCTTTTTCCTATCTCTGCGTGTCAGTTAAACAAGTCTTGAAGTGACTGAACCTCAAGGGAAGTTGCCCCAGTGCGGCCAATGTCAGTGGTAGGAGAGGTTTAGGCCACCACAATGCCTAATTGTCGGGCTCTGATCCAGCAGTAGTTGTGGGAATTAGACTTCACTTCTATTTTTAACTCTGTGAATAGCTGATTGGATGATCTGGGAAAAGTCAATTGGCTATTAGTTCTGCTTTTTATTTTCTGTCTGAGTAGTACCATGTGTCAATCACTCCTTTTATTGGCTCATTATCAAAAATGCTGTAAGGTTGTTGAATAAATATGTTGATTTCCGAAGCAACTGCTGTATAAAATGGAAGTACCTTCGTTAAAAGCAAAAATTGACATTTTTTTCCAGTTACTGTGTTGTAGTTCTTGGAAGAAGACAAGTTTAATTTATAAAGAGTTTACATTAACTTCCTCTAACGAAAACCTTTGAGGGTTCCACTAGCTATCTCTTTACCAAAATATATTTTCAATGTGTAACTATAGAGAAGTAACTCGTTAATATAATTCTGTTGTCCAAAAAGGAAAATTAACTTGAAATTCTGTTGTACATCATATAAAAGAACTTTATTATAGCCTATGATCTCTTTTTATTTTACTGAATCTCAAAGAATTTAGATAGAACATGTAATTATTTTAATATACAGGATCTCATTTATTACTGGATACTACTGATTAGACTCAATAGGTAGCAACACTTTTAAATTTTGGAAATAAAATAAGTATAAATTAATGTGAAAACTTTAGTAACAGAAAAGTCAGTCTATCAAAACTGCGTTAGTAGTACATACACGGGCTCTGGTATGATAACCATTTTTGTTGGTCTTGAAAACCACATAAACTTGTTTTCTTATAAGACTTTATTATTAATATGGGCTATTTTTGTTTAAGGAGACAAGTACAAAACCTGACTATATCCTTACATTAATATACCAGTCATAGATATTCATCACTGAGAAAATTGTGGTGATAAACAAATCCAGTAAAATTTGCAATCAATTTTTCAGTTGGAAGAGTCTACTTATGTGTCACATTTAACTTTATTCTTTGAAATAACAAATTTTAATCATAGTAGGAGTAAGTTTTTCCTGTATCTCCAAGCTAATATTGTTTTTTTAAAAAGATTTATTTATTGGGCCTCCCCGGTGGCGCAGCAGTTGAGCGCTGGGTTGCGAAGCTGCCCACAGCCTCTGCAGCACCGGTTCGATCCCCGGCTGCTCCCTGGCCACCGGAGGAGGGTCCCACATGGCGCGCAGACCTCTCCTGACGCCCGCTGCTCCCCTCAGCAGTGTACTTCGGTCCTTCTGCCTGCTCTGCTCCCCGCTCTGGCTCTGGTGAATTCTCTCACCCTCCCCCGCTTCTGACTGTACCCAGTGCATGTATAAATATAAATAAATAAACAAATAAATAAAAAATATTAAAAAAAAAAAGATTTATTTATTTATGCATACAAGAGCTGGGGTGTAGGCCAGAGGTGTGGGGAGAGTGGTGGTGAAAGGATTCACCGGAGACAGAATGGGGAGCAGAACAGCAGATCTACTGAAGTACACAGCTGAGGGGAGCAGAGGGCAGGTGAGACAGGAGAGCTTTGCTGTGCTATGTGGGTCAGCTCCCTGGGGTGGGGGTGGGGGGTATGGAGGGTGCAGGAGTTGGGGGGGATCCAACTTGTGCTGCAGTAAGTGCTGAGACTTAACCCCTTGTGCCACCAGGGAAGCCCAAGCCAATATTGTTAATCCCCTTTTGAGTATTAGATTAATTAGCTACTCACAAAAGGCTTAAGTCATGAATTTGGGAAACAGATTCAAGATGAAATGTTATACGTGATGAAAATACTGTTTTTAATACAGATGTGCACACATGTACACATATATATTAAAGTGTCTATATTTTATTTCTATTGTATTTAGTCAACTATGTGAATATGTATGCATATGTACATATGTATGCTTTCATGAACATTTTCCTGCTATTTCAAGCAGTTGATTACTTTAGAGTTAGATTTCATTTTATAAAAACAAGTTATTGAGAAACATTTGAAGAATTTGTTTCAAGTCAAGTTTTGAAAAGAAAATTTATTCTCACTAATTGTTTATTTTTCAAAAGTTAAAAGAATATATTTAAGATTTCAGAATGATTCTTTATTATGTGAATAAGATTATAATTGATCTACTATAGACTGCTATATATGTTGATTTTATATATATAAATATTTTAAATTTTATTAAATTATTACTATGTGACTATGTGAGAAAAAACAATATAGTTGTCTTTCAACTTGGAAAATGTACTTGTTCCATATGATTATTTTTTATCCATCACATTCTCTGGCCTTTTATCTGCCTTTCTATTTTGAGAAATAAATTTTACAATGCATAAGAAATTTTATTCTGTATCTGTTTCATGTAATAATTTTCCAGTGTCACAGAATTCTAATTTGAAATGTTCTCATTTGAATACAGTATTTCAGAATAGAGACTTGTCCCTTTGTGAATTTCCTATTCATTAGGTATTGTTCACTTTTTATGCTGCAGAATGAGTAAGGCAAGAAAAGAAGGAACTGTTTGTACTATAAAACATTCTGATTTTTTCTCTATACTTAATAAAAAGTACTTTCATAGTAAAACTGGAAACTGGAGAACAGCAGTTACATGGTCCCAAATTAGAGCATACACCCAATATACTGTAATTTTTTCAAGTTTTTACTTGAAAACTTGAAACTAATATAGTGTTTTACATAAATAATTTATTAATGTGTTTATTTCAGTCTTTCTCTTTACTCTAACCAGGTACTATACTATTCACTAAATATTTTTATACTTTTTTTTTTTTAAAGATTTATTTATTTATTTACACAAGCACTGGGTACAGTCAGAAACGCGGGAGGGTAAGAGAATTCACCAGAGCCAGAGCAGGGAGCAGAGCAGGCAGAAGGACCGAAGTACACTGCTGAGGGGAGCAGCGGGCGGCAGGAGAGGTCTACGTGCCATGTGGGACCCTCCTCTGGTGGCTGGGGAGCAGCCAGGGATCGAACTGGCGCTGCAGAGGCTGTGGGCAGCTTTGCAACCCAGCGCTCAACCGCTGCGTCACCGGGGAAGCCCTCACTAAATATTTTTAAATGGACGTTTATTGATTAGTGATGCCTATTTTTAGTTCTGCTTAATTTTACTTTATTTTCATAGCACTTTTATAAAGAGGTTTGTATTAACAAAGACCATGATTTGGAATGCTGAGTTTCCTCCTGCTTTATGTCTAATTAGCTCTGCCATGTAAAAATGTTTTGTTTTTTTTTTTAAAGATTTATTTATTTATGCATACAAGAACTGGGATACAAGCCAGAGGTGTGTGTGGGGTTGGGGGTGAGAGGATTCACTAGAGACAGAGTGGGGAACAGAACAGGCGGATTGACTGAAATAACCTGCTGAGCGGAGCAGCGGGCAAGTCAGGAGAGGTCTGCTGTGCCATGTGGGTATTTCCCTGGCTGGGGATCAAACTTGTGCTGCAGTGGCTGCGGATAGCTTCATAGGTTGCGTCTTAACCACTTGCGCCACCAAGGAGGTCCGTAAAAATGTTTTAAAGTCCAGACTTCTCAGTTAGAAAATCTTAACACAATAAAAGCAAAGTTTTTAAAATTAATTCTGGGGTATATTTCTAATATATTTAGAGTTTCTATGCTAAACTTCATTTTGTTCATTTACAAAATAGTTTGCGGGTAACCCTTACTATTAAGAATTTTATGATATTGAGAGTTGGAAATCAGATATGAAACAAATTCTGTGGGCCTCCCTGATGGTGCAGTGGGTTAAGATGCAACCTATGAAGCTATCCACAGCCACTGCAGCAAGAGTTCAATCCCCATGTGGGTCAGTGAACAACCCACATGGCACAGTAGGCCTTTCCTGTCTTGTCTGCTGCTCCCCTCAGCAGTGTGTTTCAGTCAATCCGCCTGTTCTGTTCCTCACTCTGTCTCTGGTGAATCCTCTCACTCCCCACACCTCTGGCCTGTACACCAGTTCTTGTGTGCATAAATAAATAAATATTTAAAAAAAAAACAAATTTTGTGAAATAGTAAAGTGAGAAGAAAAGTATGTTAATAGATAAGGCATATTCAATTTGGTTTGAATATCACATACATAGAGGGAAAAGTTGCAAAGAAAATTTAAAAATCAATTATCAATGGTTAAGGAGTAGAGAGTCAGGGTGGTCTTTACTAACTTTTCATACCAAACTATGCATTCAAAATTCATGAATTTTGAGTTAATGAATACCAAATTCATTCAATGGGTACATATTACTTTTAGACCTGTTTCAAAGAAACATGCCAGTTTGAATGTGTTTTTACATCAAAAGATTGCTAAGTGTTGCAAACATGTTCAGATTTCATATAGATTTCTGAAAATTTAGGCTGTCCATAAAAATACAGAATATATTAGAGAAAGAGTACTCCCTTGTCCAGAAATATCAATGATAAATCATTTTGAAAGCACTGTGTAAGTTTCAGAGCATTTTTATATCCATTATCTCTTGGACAATCCCATGCTCTAAAATTGCTAGAGCAAGGATTATTTTTATTTTGGGGGGTGGAAGAAGAGATTAAATTTCTAGTAGTTTCCCAATTTTCCCCCTTAAACAGTGCATACAGTTATAATTGGCAGGATGAGAATTGAAATCTCTTTCATGCTATGGCCAATCTAGTTCCTTCTTCCATGCTATAGGATCTGGATATGTTTAAGCGAGAAGCATAAAAATGGAAATAGGCCTGGATCTACTAAATTACAAATGGGCATATAGATTACATTAGGCTTTGAACCATATAGATTGAGAAGGACATGTTGAATAAGTTTCTAACTTTAATAAAAAGATAAATCAGGTTTGTGCTTTTTTTTTTTTTTACCGTATTCCAGTTTGTGTATCTTTGTGTCTACCACCATCTTCTCCAGAGAACTGTGCCTCCTACCTAAAGGACTGCATGATTAATAAACAAACATTAACAATTCAGATGGATTACCTGGGCTAAGTAATATACTAATCCTAGTATACATTGACACAATGCTGACATTCATAAAATTATATCATTTTATTTACACACACATACACATTTACTAGGTCTAAGTTATGTAGTAATTTTTGTTTCAAACAAGAACATTATGTATATAATTTGCAATCTAATAGCAATATGTGTTGTTATAATCTATCAATTTGAAAGGTAATAACTAAAATTGACAGAAAATTCTCTATTTTAAATACATTGGACAATATTAATGCATTTCCACTAAGTTTCTATTAAGGATGAACTTATTTTGAACAGATCATTTATGAGATTTGTCTCAGTATTTTTATGCTTCTGAAATATCACCACTATAATCTGCTATTTAAAATAGTCTGACACCTACTGAGTATTCTTTCACCTCCTACAAGAAAGCAAGAGGAAAAAAAGAAAGCATTTATGTTTTAAATTTTAGTGAAGTTTCTCGATTTAAAAATTAGTCATTTGCTGTCATTTGAATTTCAGGTATGCTTATAAGAACTTGAGGCTCTTTTTGTGTGACTCTTCTGCAAAGTATTCACATATATCACCATTAATTTCATCTTTCACTTGTGATTAATAAAATCAAAATTTTCTTTTTAACTTTTTCTTAGTTCCCTTAATTTCTAATCGTCAGTGTTTTCTCAAAAACATTATGGTTTTGGAACGTGTTTCCATAACAGATAGTTCCAGGAAATGTGATTTTGGTTTTCATTAAAAAAAAATAAAATAAATGAATGGAATGATTACTGTAGCAATTCTTTTCTCCATTTAATTAGATATGCACACCAGTGAATGTTAAATTTTCAGACTATGACTACAAATACTAAATATTTTACATAAGCAGAGAAGTGAAAAATAATACTAAATGTGCTTACTTTGTGCTAAAATCTGTTCTAAAACCAGGTAGTTTCTCCTTAACAACAATTTTAAGAATTAGGCATCATTATAATCTATTTTACATATGGGCAAACTGAGGCAGAGACTAATGGAGTAAATTACCCTTCACATGGCTAATAAGTCAAACAGCATTTAGAACGAGTTTGTTTGCATTCCCAACTCCTATTATGAATATAAGGGTTTTGACCCCTACTGTTTATTATATGCCTGTTTACTTATTTTGTAGAAAGAAAGGAAGGCAAAGAGGGAGATAGGGAGGGAATTAAAAATAAAAGGGGGTAGTAAGACAAGTAGGCAGGAGAGATGTCAAAATTTTACCACCTTGTAGATACTGTGTATTACAAATTAATATAATGAAGTTTAAAGTTGTGTGGAGATTTTAATAGAATAAATACTTTAAAATTTTCATGAATAAAGTCTTTGGTAACATCAAATGGAGACAATAAGTGAATTTCTGTTTAATTATAGTCATAATTGAAAAGGTTATAGTAGCCTCACATTTGGAACAAAAACAGTTTTGGCATTTTTCTTTTTTTTTTTTTTTTTTTTTTTTTTTTTTATTTTTTTTTTTTTTTTTTTTTTTTATAGAGGCATGCTTTATTTATTTGTTTGCTGGCTTGTTTGTTTGTTTTTTTTATACATGCACTGGGTACAGTCAGAAGTGCGGGAGGGCGAGAGAATTCACCAGAGCCAGAGCGGGGAGCAGAGCAGGCAGAAGGACCGAAGTACACTGCTGAGGGGAGCAGCGGGCGGCAGGAGAGGTCTGCACGCCATGTGGGACCCTCCTCTGGTGGCCGGGGAGCAGCCGGGGATCGAACCGGCGCCGCAGAGGCCGCGCGCAGCTTCGCAACCCAGCGCTCAACCGCTGCGCCACCGGGGAGGCCCATTTTTGGCATTTTTCTTAGTAATAACCCTACCTTTCCTTAAAATTATTGCCATGTATTTTTTGACTCCTAACATATTCAGTTTATTACATTTTAGTACTTATATTTTTAAAAAAGTTCATAAAATTTAGTAAGGTTTCAAATTAGACTTAAATCAAAAGAAAGTTGAAGCATATTTAGAACCGAGAGCAAAAGGGACTCACACGCTGCCCACCCCAAGACCACTGTCTATTTCCATCAGATTTATTCCATCAAGAAAAAAAGAACTATTTTATTGATCAGATTTAACGGAATTTTCACCATTTGCATTTTACCATTATGTACATTCACTGTGCTTTTTTTTTGTTTGTTTTTAAAGATTTATTTATTTATTTATACAAGCACTGGGTACAGTCAGAAGCACGGGAGGGTGAGAGAATTCACCAGAGCCAGAGCTGGGAGCAGAGCAGGCAGAAGGACCGAAGTACACTGCTGAGGGGAGCAGCGGGCGGCAGGAGAGGTCTGCGGGCCATGTGGGCCCCTCGCCCGGTGGCCGGGGATCAAACCGGCTCTGCAGAGGCTGCTGGCAGCTTTGCAACCCAGCGCTCAACCACTGCGCCACCGGGAGGCCCCATTCACTGTGTGTTTAAAGGTACATTGCCTGCTCCCATTAGAGCAGGTAATTTTGAATAAGAACATTTGAAACCTAGAACTCTTTCTTCAATTCCATCATAAGAGTGGGCTTAATCCAGAAGAACAATGTAAATTGTCATTCTCTGGCTATTTACATGCAGATAAGTCGAGCTCCACCCTGAGCTCTGCAAACCTTACATGCTCTCCCCTCAGCTTCTTCCTTCAATATTAGATATTGGTAACATACCCCAAATAAGCCTTTATCGCACCTCTGTATTAAAGGTTATCAGAGAGTAAATTCCAACTCTCAGACATGTTCTATGTCTTAAACAGGTAACTTGTAGCTATAGCTAACATTTACTACAGATTATTCATGGCTCTTATGCAATTAGAATCTATGTCTATTTTCAGTGTTTTAAAACTAGGATAAGTCTGGATTTTAATCAACATAATTTAGGAATTATATTATGTGTTATGTATAAGGCACAGTCCTATCTACTAGCAATAAGAATGTTAGAGAGGTTAGAAATCACACTCTAATTTTAAGCAACATTATTTTTTAAAGATTATTTAACATCAAAATTCAAACAGGAAAGGTGTCATACACTAAAAAGCAAATGTCTGTTTAACATGCTGGGTTGGCATTTGGGGGAGAGAAAATAGCTAGTAGGAAATTTTACAAGATTCGTTATGTATGATCTCTTCAGTTGAACTTTATTTTATTTAAAATGAGCAGCATTCTTTTCAAACTCCATGACAGTATTAATAAAGGTAGGGTGACTTTACTAATGTGTAATAATTTTAATATTTTGAAAAATTAAGCTTCCTGTTTTAGAAATTAGGATTTTTCATGGTGTAATATTCAAACATTTACCCATCAGTTTTACTTCATGCCCCCAAAATTAGATGAAACTTTCCAATTTTAAGTGACAAACTGGTATATTGTCTGTTGATTTTATGTTTTATCAGATGGTAAGATAAATGAGAGGATTTATGTCTTGAAAATACAGCAGTTTGAGTTCTGAAGCTTTTGGTTGATTGGTTAGTATATGTTAGTATCACAAATTCATCTGAAATGACATAAGGCATGGTCAAGTTATTATCATTCAATCCAACACAAGGTTTTGATAATTTAGTAGTTTTTAATGACATTTATCCTCCTGGTCCAAAATAGATTTCCTCCAAGTCTCAAAGTATTTTGACTTATTTATACATCATACATTCAAAAATGGTTACTGATCACATTATAATATTCCAGATACAAAGCTGGTGAGTTCAATATGACTAAGGGACAGTTCTGGCTCTCAAGGATTCCCAAAGGTAGTGAGCCTTTGCTACTGACTCTACAACTATCGTTGATCCTATTCAACCAGAAGTAACAGGGAGTTAAGTAGCATTATTACCATAACTAAATGTAGATTGGATTAGATGATTTTTTAAAATTCAGATTTAATCAAAGAAAGTGTAAGAATGTTCTTTGGGCTTTTCCCTTAATGAGTGCCATTATCTATCCTTGAAATGTAATAATAGAAGTTAGTAAGTAAGTCATCTACAGTCCTACAGGAACCAAAATGAATGTTTTCTCTTTAGTCATTGATTTTTTTTACAAACATGATCAAGGCATTATAGCTTTCCCTGCCAAGAAATTACTAGTAAACAGTAGTGATGGTAGATGTGGGCTATTTGATGCCATGAGATTGACAAAAGTAGTGAGTTGCATTTTGACTACTTGTCAAACATGACATCTTAGAACAGAAAGTGTCATTTAAATATAAAGAACATTCTCTATTGAGTTGTTAGTCATTCCTCTGAGGAAATGGCCTATCAAGTAATATGAAGTAATAGAGTATAGAAGAAATGTCATGATATAATATTGATTTTTGCTTAAGGCTTTATAAATTAACCCTACATTTCATTTTGTGGTTGGTTCCAATCATGTGTAAATTGCAGTGTTAAAAAAGACTGCATACTTTCCTAAACATTTCTCTCACTCTTGCTCCCCTCCTTTTACAGCACCCCCCCGACACACACATAAAGATCAATGATTTCAAACTTTCAAACTTCACTGTGAATCAGGTTTATGAAAGCAAAGATCAAAGATTTGAGGGTGGAAAGGGTATAGACTTGGGAGTGGGAGAGCCTTGGAATTGGCATTTGTAATAAGTACCTGTGCTGCAGCTGTAATTTGATGAACCACTATTCAAATGAAAAGATTTAGAAAGTGGAATAAGAAAGCTGAAGACTGAAGTGAACCTCTTATCTTTACTGAGCTTCCCAAGATATAGGCATTGTCTTTGGGTGCTTATTGAAAGTTCATGGTCAACTCTGTGCGAGTGAGTGGTCTAGGACAGCAAGGAAAACACTTCTGAACTTGCCACTCTTAACTCTTAAGTTTACATTTAATGGATCATATAATGAATATCTTTTTTTTTTACTCCAGTCTTTTTCATCTTTAAAATTTAATGGCAATTTCTCTTCTTTGTTAAAAACAAAATACACACAAACAAAATCCTGCAGAGACTATTAAGATCATATTTGGGATACATTTATTTAATATTTATTTTATTTATCTATGCATACAAGAACTGGGTGTAGGCCAGAGGTGCAGGGGGTGAGAGGATTCACCAGAGACAGAGTGGGGAGCAGAACAGGCAGATCTACTGAAATACACTCTGAGAGAAGCAGTGGGCCAGACAGGAAAGGTCTGTAGCACCATAAGCGGGTTAGCTCCCTGGCGGGGGGGTTGAATTCAAGCCGCAGTGGCTGGTGATAGCTTGATAGTGCTGAGACTTTAATTCCTGTGCCATCACAGAGGCTCCTTGGAATATATTTTTAAACTCATAAACAACTTGCTTATTAGTATTTGAAATTAGGAGTATATATATTTTTCTATTATAAATGTATGACTGTTAGATAATACCTAAATGTTCCCTACTGGACATTGGTTATGAAAAGAAATACCACAACAAACAAATATAATAACATAAAAATAACTATACTTAGTTAAATAAATCTATTAAAATAACACAGAAAGAGGCGTCCCTGGTGGCAGGGGTTAAAGTCTCAGCGCTATCAAGCTATCGTCAGACACTGCAGCATGAGTTCTATCCCCAGCCAGGAAGCTAGCCCACATGATGAGGCCGACCTCTCTTGGGCCCCTCAGCAGTGTATTTCAATAGATCTGGCTGTTCTGCTCCCCAGTCTGTCTCTGGTGAATCCTCTCAAACACACCCCCCACACACACATCTCTAGCCTATACCCCAGTTTTTCTATGCAAAATAAATAAAATTAAAAAAATAAAATGCTTGCATATGCCTTGGCAGGTACACATACTACTTACTCTGCAACACACATGTGCTATTCCATCCCTGATATATTTATCTTCATATATTTGTCTCCATCTGGCAAACAGTATATTTTTGCATTGTTTATTTGCTGTCTCATTCCCAATGAGAATGCAGATTCTGAAGAGGGGTCTTGTTTTTTTCATGCAGAAAGTACAATAAACACTGGCATATAGGAACTACTCAGGACATTTTTTGCAAAAAATAAAAAAGAGGTGATACATATATGGTTATAAGATTATCCACTGCAGATTGTTGTGTCTTTTGTGCTACTGGCTCAAAAGAATCTTACACTTGAGTCATACTAAATGATTTGCAGTTTTTTAGAATTACTATTGCTCCTTTATGCCTCCTTGCTTTAAATTATTGTGCTATTGCCTCTTGTGTAGAATGTTCTTTACTGAAACATTTGTGTTGTCTCTCACACTCCTACATTTTCTTCAAATTCAGGTGTCCTGGTTTCCAAAAGCATTTCATAATATATTGTTCTTTCTCTGTGTCTCCCTTCCCACTCCAGCAATATATCCTGCTTTTCACCTATTCTTCATACATATCTGTTTAGTTATTATGGACCACTTGAAGGCAAGAACCCTTCATTAATTCTGGCATCAAAAGCAATGACTGCATAATAATTACTCGTAAATAATGTTGCAAAAAATGAGCAACAATTCATTTATTTATTTTTTACTCATTGATAACTACTTTTTGTTGCTCTAAACTTTAAAATTGCTTTGGGGGATATAAATAAGGAGTGTTCCTGAAAGTCAAGAGAATGAACACTTAGGACAATAACCAGCCTGAAGATTACCAAGTCAAAATCCCGACTAGCTAAAATAAGTTTTAAACAAGGAAATGGAGAGAGGCATTCAAGCTAATTTGGGGGGTCATAGGTAAAACTGATGCTGGTGTCCATACTGCCAAGAAATTAAAAAAAAAAGAACACTCAATACTAATGTAAGTGTGTAGTATTTCTCAGGTATGTGGCAGTGTATCATGATAAAACTTTTCAGAGACTCTATTTCTGGATTTTAAATCCGGCATTATTTGGTGTGTGTTGAAGTAATACATTGATTTTATCATGTAACTAGTCTAGAAACTATTCCCATAGAGAAGAATGATTTGTTTTAGTCCACTTGTGCATTTATAACCAAATACCACTAACTGGGCACCCTACAGACAACAAAAATGTATTGCTCAATTCTGGAGACTGAGAGTACAAGATCAAGGTAACAGCAAGGTGACCTTCTGTTGAGGGTCCTCTTCCTGGTTCATAATCTGCCACCATCTCTTATGTCCTCACATGTTGGAAGGAACAAAGAATCTCTCCAGAGCTTCTTTATAAATCTAATCTTATTCATGAGGGTTCCACCTTCATGAATTAAGCACCTCCCATAGGCCATACTTTCTCATACTATCATGCTAGGCATTAAGAATTCATCATATGTATTAGAGGGGGAATAAATGTTCAGATCATAGCATAAGCTTAAGAATCAAAGTCTGTTGTTAAGTTTATAGCCTGAATGACAGATGTAACTTATAGCTTAGCCTTGCATGTTTGATAATACAACTCAAACCCAGAAGGATCCTGCACATTATTGAGAAAAAAAATGACTGGCATTATGAATAAGTGTGTTTGTCTTGGCAGAAAGGTGCTATGTCTATTTGTCCTGCATCTGTGAGAAAATTATGCCTGATGGCACAAGAGACCTTTTAAGTCTGAGAAATCTAAAGCGAAAATAATAGATAAAAATTGCAGAGAAATAAGGTGAGTGACTACTGAAAAGCAGCTGTGGTTTAGTGGTGTCCTGGAAATCAAGTATAATTTAAGTTGAATAATGTAGCATAGAAAATTTGAAGGAAAAGGTTGATGAGATCAAATTAACAGGCAAAAGAAACAATTTCCTCCATAGTAACATTTTTGCTATATCAAAGAAGAAAGTATCACATGGCACAATATTGAGAAAACAAGTAATATAATTCCTTTGTCAGATGGCTAGATCTCAGATGAAAATGAGAACCCATCTCAAAGTAAGGGGAGGAATCATTGTCTGGAAATGACAATTACAAAGAAGAAAAAATACCTAGATTAATGAGCCAGTTGGTAAGAAATTGCTTGAGTTCTTCAAGCAATAATTGAAAATAATTTTTGAGTTTTTCATAAATAATTGAATCAAATTATTTGTGTTCCTCAGATTTATTGTGAATTACTAAGTATATGCTCACCATAGTACATATTATTTCTAACCTGCATTATGTAAAATGCCTGTATCTCTAACATCAGTATCTGATTATACAACGGTTGTCACATTTTTAATAGGTTGTAAGAAAAGTAAACATGAGAGTGTGTGATAGATACCCATGTAGCTCACAAAGAAAAATATTTATTACCTGAAGGGCCTCCCTAGTGGCACAAGGGGTTAAATCACAGCATTATGAAACTATCCTCAGCCACTGCCGCACAAGTTCGATCCTGGCCTGGTAGGTGACCTACATGGAGCAGCAGACCTCGCTTGACTCGACCGTTGCTCCCCTCAGCAGTGTATTTCAGTACATCTGCCTGTTCTGCTCCCCACTATCTCTGGTGAATCCTCTCACCTCCTCCCACCTCTGGCCTGTATCTTGTATGCATAAATAAATTAAAAAATATATTATCCTGAAGGATTTAAATTGATTAGAGAAATCCTCAGATGAGGGCCTCCCTGGTGGTGCTAGGGGTTAAGCAACACACTATGAAGCAATCCTCAGCCTCTGCAGCACAAGTTTGATCCCTGGCTGGCCAGAGAGAAACCCACAGAAGCAGGCCTCTTCTGTCTCGCCCGCTGCTCCCCTCCGCAGTGTATTTCAGTCAGTCTGCCTGTTTTGTTCCCCACTCTGTCTCTCTTGAATCCTTTCACCCCCCACATCCCTGGCCTGTACCCAGGCTCTTGTATGCATAAATAAATAAATCTTTAAAAAAAATAAATCCCCAGATTATACATACAAAATTAATGTGAATATATGTATACACATACATGTATATATGTATGTGTATGTGTCAATGAGTGAGGAAGAACTACAGTTTCCATGCTGTCTTCTGGCATGCCACTCTAACCCCAAATCATATGTTCAACAATCTGGAAGGGAAGCTCTGAATTTCCTCCTTCAGAAGAGGGCTTTATGGAGACAGACAGGATTGATTCACTCATTGACCACTGGCAATTGAACTCAAATCCAGTCCTTCCCTCAGTTCATTGGGTGGAATTAAAAGTTCCAGTCCTCAATATAGGGGAACCAAATAAGACATCAGTGTAAAAAACAATAACAGTACTGGGCCTCCCTGGTGGCGCAGCAGTTGAGCGCTGGGTAGCGAAGCTGCCCGCAGCCTCTGCAGTGCCAGAGGAGGGTCCCACATGGCGCGCAGACCTCTCCTGCCGCCTGCTGCTCCCCTCAGCAGTGTACTTCGATCCTTCTGCCTGCTCTGCTCCCCGCTCTGGCTCTGGTGAATTGTCTCACCCTCCTGCGCTTCTGACTGTACCCAGTGCTTGTATAAATAAATAAATAAATAAATCTTTAAAAAATAATAATAACAGTACAAAACACAACAAAGCAAAAACAGACAATTATATATCAGAGACATGCTGCAGGGGAGGAGGAGGGAGAGGGATCAGAGGGAGGCAGGAAGGAGCCCAGGGGCTGAGGAGATGGTGCACGAGTGCATTGGTGAAGGAAACTCTATGGGGATTACACCTGAAGGAGTAGGGAGACGCAAATATTGTTTCAAAATGAACAATGATGTAAAAAAAATTTAAAAATTATAATATAAAAAAAAAGAAAAAAGACTTTCTAGTCCTCAAATAACTTGTTTGGGGACTGTTAATCAGCCCACTCCCTTAGGTATTTTCCTTTATCAACGTAACAAGAGACACCTCCTTTAAAATTAGGAAATTACAAGTGTTTTGGGGGAGTTGTGAGTCAGTGACTGTGATGAAGACCAAATATGTATGAGAGGTGTACTTTGGTCATCTGAATGAGTAAATACATATTTTTTATAACTCACAATATTACACAAGTTCACTTCAGTTTTGCAACAACATCACAGAAGAAAATAAAGTGAAAAAAAAAAGTGAGATAGACTGATTATGGAAGATACATGAAGGGAATGAATATAGCAATGAAAGAGCATATAAATCTTTGAGAGCTCTAATACTAGGAAGAAGGTGAGAAATAGAAATGTAGGTATCAGGATGTCTTCCATTCTCAGCTACATTTCTCTGCTACTCATGCTGCTGTCCATACTCACCAATAAGTGTATATTTCTGATTTCACAAGAGAAACTTAGTACCAATAGACCAACAAGTATATGTAGATGTGTGTGTGTGTGTGTGTGTGTGTGGTATATTTATATATATGGCCACATCTCTTTGGATGGTAGTACTTAGGTCTATTATTTGTGTATGTAAAACACTTCAAACATGTTTCTCCCATTCAAATGCCCAAAGGGACAAAACTGATTGGGCCAAATTAGAGCCAAAGAGAAGGGAGAGACTGGTGCCAAGCTGGGGATATAATTTTCCTAAAATTGCAATTACATTAAATTAAGAGCAAAGAAACAAAGTACTTAGAACTCACCAATTTTCAACCTGTTATTTCTTTCCTATTAACCATACTTCTTTTTCTGGCAGCTGAAGGGGAAGGAGGACCCCTTTTATTTGTTATCTTCCTTGAAACTTCATTCCAACCCAGTTCAGTCCAACCTCAACATCCCTGCACTTCCCTATCTCCATCTACTCTCCAAACTCATCCTGATATAAATAATATTCTTAATCAGTGTTTTTGAGCAATTAATATATATAGTAATATATAAGTATATTATGTTTTGGAGTGTGTGTTTAATATATATGTATCAATTACTATTTATTGGTGACATTTAACCTTCACAAATACTATCAACATTTTATAAACAAAGATGGAGAGATTTAGAGAAGGTAACTTGTCAAAAGTTGCACAGTTAGCAGGTCTAGGATTCAGACACCAAGAGTTTGGCCCCAGAGGTGATATTTTTAATCAGGAAGCTAACTTCTCTTGGAAGAAGCTAACTCCTATTTGAAGGAAATAAATGTCAGACAGTGGCTTTCTTACTTATAAAAGATGTTCCAGGGAAAGTTTAACAGAAAAGTATTGCTGTTAAACCTTTCTACTTCTGTAATAAATTAAACACCACCAATATTAAACAAACTCTTTAAATATAGTCTTCTGATTATTTCAGAAATCTCAGGAAATTATTTATATTTTCACAGTTTTTCTTTAATTTCACACCTTAATAAGAAGAGATAATAGGGCCACCCCTCGTGGTGCAGGTGGTTGAGCGCAAGCGCTGTAGAGCTGTCCACGGCCTCTGCAGCGCTGGTTCGATCTGGGCCTGGCCAGGGAGGGTCCCACATGGAGCAGCAGACCTCTCCTGTCGTGCCTGCTGCCCCCTCAGCAGTGTATTTCGTCAGTCTGCCTGTTCTGTTCCCCGCTCTGTCTCTGGTGAATCCTCTCACCCTACCGTGAATCTGGCCTGTACCCTGGTTCTTGTATAAATAAATAAATAAATCTTTAAAAAAAAAAAAAGAAGAGATAATACTAGCTTCTTTTAAATAGGTTTATGGTATGGCAATTTTATATGCCAAGATGCAGAAAAACATTAACTTTTATGTGAATTTTTTTTTTTTTTAAGATTTATTTATTTATACAAGCACTGGGTACAGTCAGAGGCGCGGGAGGGTGAGAGAATTCACCAGAGCCAGAGCGGGGAGCAGAGCAGGCAGAAGGACCAAAGTACACTGCTGAGGGGAGCAGCGGGCAGCAGGAGAGGTCTGCGCGCCATATGGGACCTCCGGCGCCATGTGGGACCCTCCTCCGGTGGCCGGGGAGCAGCTGGGGATCGAACCGGCACTGCAGAGGCTGCGGGCAGCGCCACCAGGGGAGGCCCTTTATGTGAACTTTTAATGAAAATTTTTGTTAAAACATTCAAAATATGTATTGTATGATATTTTATTTTATTTTTTAAAGATTTATTTATTTATTTATACAAGAACTGGGGTACAGGCCAGAGATGCAGGGGGTGAGAGAATTCACCAGAGACAGAGCCGGGAGCAAAACAGGCAGATTGACCAAAGTACACTGCTGAGGGGAGCAGTGGGCGTGACCAGAGAGGTCTGTAGTGCCATGTGGGACCCTCGCTGGCTGGCCGGGATCGACCGGCACTGCAGAGGCTGTGGACATCTTCACAGTGGGGCACTCAACCGCCTGCACCACCAGAGGAGGCCCTGAATGATATTTTAAATAAACATATCACTTTCTCACTATTGACTTTAGTGTACTATAATTAGTATTTTTCTCAGATTCATTCATAATTATTCAAATGAGTGATAAAGTCATGATTTGACACTGGTTTTTAGTAATTAACTTCCATGCTACTAATGAATAAACTAAGCTTTATTTATCCTTAATATGTTTTGACCTCTTCAGTACAACTGAATATAGATTTTTATGCAAACTAAACTAGCTTTCTCTTTCTCTATTATGAGAAGAACTAGTCTGGTCCTTATGTTAATGCCATCTTCTGACTTTTTTTAAAGATTTATTTGTTTATGCGTACAAGAGCTGGGGTACAGGCCCGAGGTGTGGGGGTGAGAGGATTCACCAGAGAGAGAGTGGGAAGCCGAACAGGCGAATCTACTGAAATACACTGCTGAGAGGAGCAGCGGGCAAGTCAGGAGAGATCTGCTGCGCCATGTGGCTCACCTCCCTGGCTGGGGATCCAACTCATGCTGCAGTAGCAGCTGATTGCTTCATAGTGTTGACTCTTAACCATTTGCACCACCAGGGAGGCCCTCATCTTCTGACTCTTTCTACCCTCTCTTTGTTCCTCTGATTTGAATTTATTGTTAGGAAGTAATGCTGGCCATCAATTTGTTCAGTTCACACATATACATCATATACCTACCTTCAGAACCAGTGCCTCTTTGTACCTTCCTGAACAAGCTTCTTATCAGCTTTTTTTTTTCTTTCTGTTCAGTATTTATCTTCATCTATGTTATGACTTCAGTTTACTTCACATGTCAAAATTCAAACTTCCAGAACTCCATTATAACAATAATTTGGGGTGTCCCTGGTGGTGCAGGGGTTAAAGACACAGCATTATTAAGCTATCACCAGCCACTGCAGCATGAGTTAGAGCCCCAGCCAGGAAGCTAACCCACATGGCACAGCAGACCTCTCCTGTCTCACCCACTCCATACTCCATCTATGGTGAATCCTCTCACACCCATCCCCGCACCTCTGGCCTACCCCCAGCTCTTCTATGCATAAATAAAATACATCTTTTTTTAAAAAATAACAATAGTCAGGTTCAAATGAACTTGTATGAGTTGACCAGAAGTTAAACTGCTGTAAGCTTGTCAAAGTAAGTAATATAAAAGACCAATAATAATCTGCTCTGCAAATAAATAAATGATTAACACTAACATTTATAGTTTCACCAGCACAGTCTCCTTTCCAATATTTATTGTATTTATACTATATGCCGGGCACTGATTGACTTTGTTTTTTCTTTAATTATTGAGAATATTTTCAAAATTTGTTTCCCAGTTATTGAATGACAGTTGTGCTGTTATGTACCCAAAACAAGATGCCTCTCCTGTCCAGCCTCTCTTTTGTATTCCCATTCATATATCATAGTTAAGATTATGTTACTTTTCATCTCAGTCCTTCTAATAGCCTCTTGTTTAGTAACTTCCTATCTGTGCCCCATCTGTTAATATTCAGCAACACTCTTAAAGCAATTTCAAGAAACTATGCTCCTAAGTAAGTAGTTGCTTGCTTTGCTTAATGACACTTCAGAGAGCACCATGTTGGAGGGGGGGGCAGTCCCTGCCTGCTGCCTTATGCTCAAGGTATCAGAGCTGGAAACTGCCTTCAGAAATGGAGAGACCCAGCACAGAAGTGGAATAAGGGCCATAGAAAAGAATTATGAACTTTTTAATAATTTCTCAGAAACTATACATGTACACATACAAGTACACGAAATTTCCAGTGAGATTTGAAAAAGATACTCAGAAAAAGATACCCAGGAGAAGAACTCTAGTTCTAGATAGTCTAAAATTTACTTGTGAATAATGCAACCCAGATAGCTGTGTATTTGAACCAAATTTCTTAGAGCCCTGATAGTGTTATTTCTTATAAAGTGTCCCATCATGTGCCTTTGGCCTTTATAACAGAAAATTGCATAAATTACTTTTCTAACTACCAGTAGAGATCCTGATTCATTAAATCCTTTACACACAGACTACAAAAATGCACACATTTTACTCAGTATTCCACAGGTTTAACAGATATTTGGAGTCCAAGGTAGAATTCCACGAACTCCAGGCTGACAATGTTCTATTAAAAAATAAGCTAGATTTCTGTTCCTTTCTCCTCAATAAACATTTTGTTTCTCTAAACAAACAAAAATAATAATAAATAAAAAAATAAAAAAATAAGCTAGTTCTTTGGAAAGCAGACTGTTTACAGTTTTTTAACTCAGTTTCCCAGTTACTCTCTCTTAAGACTTCATCAATTTTTGGGCCTCCCCAGTGGCGCAGCGATTGAGCGCTGGGTTGCGAAGCTGCCCGCAGCCTCTGCAGCGCTGGTTCTATCCCTGGCTGATCCCCGGCCACGGGAGGAGGGTCCCCGCATGGCACGCAGACCTCTCCTGCCGCCCTCTGCTTCCCTCAGCAATGTATTTCGTCAGTCTGTCTGTTCTGCTCCCCGCTCTGGCTCTGGTGAATCCTCTCACCCTCCCGCACTTCTGACTGTACCCAGTGCTTGTATAAATAATAAATAAATAAATCTTAAAAAAAAAAAGACTTCATCAATTCTTATGATGTTTCTTCTATATCTTTTGTGCTAACATGAAACAAAGCAAGGTATTTTGGGTTCGTTCATGCCTAGACTAAGAGGGGGGATGAAGAGACTGGCATGGTGGGGGCAGTGATGATGAGAATGAGAGAACCATGTCCAAAGTGGATGACGTTTTCCTTCCTCATTTGTCTGAAGATTGTTTTCAATGCTAAACCCAGGACATTCTAAATTTTACTGTCACTAGGGAATTCATGTTTCCTTTCATAAAATTTTGTTTGCTCAAAAAATGCTATGCAATCTCATTGACTACTGAATCACCAACGCAAATTCCTTTCACTGGCTCTCCCGGCACCTCATCTATCCCAGCCCATCTCTGTAGCTGCATCACCTCCTCTTCCTACACCTAAGTCCTTGCTGTGATCTAACTGAACACATCTTTGTTCTCTTAAGTGCTGGTGAGTTTTCTAATTTAAGTGTCACTTCACATTCTATTGACTACCAGGAATTTCATTTTCTCAGCTGCAATGCGTATTAAAACTATTTTACTTTAACATTTTTTCAGCTAAAAAGTTAGATCAAAACTATTATCAAATGACACCTAACAATGGTTATGTTGTTATGAGTGGCATATATTATATTCATATATTTTGACATTTAACCTACCCTGTAGGTTCTCATAATACCTTAAAATATACTTTGTAGGTGATGATCTCCTTGCCTGAATTCTCTCCTTCTTCCACACTTCATCTGACTGATAACCCTCTCCTTGTAATGATCCTCTTTGAGGAAGACTATTTTCTGTCCTTCTCATGGGTTTCAATAGCACCTTATGGTGAGTTTGTTATATCACACAGCATTATAACTCCCACATTATTGCCTCATTACATCATTGTGTCCCCAATTCCTATATAGCCTCTATCATTTAGGAAGCACTCAAATGAATGAAAGTTGCTAATATATAGGAATAACTGGTGTTGAAGAGTTAAGTCCCAATAATGATTTAAAGTAATAAAAATAGGGCCTCCTGGTGGCACAAGGGGTTAAGCACCACAATATGAAGCTATCCACAGCCTCTGCCGCATGAGTTCAATCCCCGGCTGGCCAGGGAGCAACCCACATGGCACAGCAGACCTCTCCTGTCTCGTCCGCTGCTCCTCTCAGCAGTGTATTTCAGTCAGTCTGCCTGTTCTGTTCCCCATTCTGTCTCTGGTGACACCTCTCACCCACCTGCCCCGCACCTCTGGCCTGTACCCCAGCTCTTGTGTGCATAAATAAATAAATATTTTTTAAAAATCATAAAAATACTTATAACTCTGCAGTAAACCCAGGATTTAAAATCTAAAATGGGGCCTCCCCGGTGGCGCAGCGGTTGAGCGCTGGGTTGCGAAGCTGCCCACAGTCTCTGCAGTGCCAATTCTATCCATGGCTGCCGGCAAAGGTCCCGCGTGGCGCGCAGACCTCTCCTGCCGCGCCCGCTGCTCCCCTCAGCAGTGTACTACGGTCCTTCTGCTTGTTCTGTTCCCTGCTCTGGCTCTGGTGAATTCTCTCACCCTCCCGCGCTCCTGACTGTACCAGTGCTTGTTGTATAAATAAATAAATACAATATTTTAAAAAAATTAAAATCTAAAATGTTTTCTGGCCTCCCTCATGGCGCAAGGGGTTGACACAACCTATGAATCTATCCACAGCCTCTGCAGCACAAGTTCGATCCCTGGCCAGGGAGCTACCCACATGGCACAGCAGACCTCTCTTGACTCACCTGCTGCTCCCCTCAGCAGTGCATTTCAGTCAACCTGTCTGTTCTGTGCCTCACTCTATCTCTGGTGACTCCTCTCACCCCCCCGCACCTCTGGCCTGTACCCCAGTTCTTGTATGCATAAGTAAATAAATCTTTTTAAAAAACTCTAAAATGTTTTCAGAGGTCAGGGAATTAATGTAAATGTGCAGTGTGGACTGTGAGAAGACAATGGAGAAAATGGGTTACTGTTTACTCCTCTTTAAACATATTCAGTTATACATCTTTACAAATACTATAAATATTAGCTAAACAAATCATAACCTTGTTTCACTCAAGTATTTCCTATTAAATATTTCTAAAGAAAACATTCCTCATGGGCCTCCCCTGATGGTGCAGGCGGTTGAGTGACGCGCCGTGAAGCTATCTGCAGCTTTTGCAGCGCCGGTTCTATACCTGCCGGCTGGTGAGGGTCCCACATGGCATGGCAGACCTCTCCTGTCGCGCCTGCTGCTCCCCTCAGCAGTGTATTCTGTCAGTCTGCCTGATCTATTCCCCTCTCTGTCTCTGGTGAATCCTCTCACCCTCCCCCGCATCTGGCCTGCACCCCAGTTCTTGAATAAATAAATAAATAAATATTAAAAACAAAAAAAAACATTCCTCAGAAGAAAAAAATGTACATTTATAATATTTTTATATATTTATCTGTAATAAGGAAAAAATGATCGCAAATTAACTACCTAGTACTAAGGATTATATCCAGTATATATTATATATTCATTACTATTAAGCTTATCCCCCAAACTGTCATATATAGAAAATGCTTTCACTGTTAGAAACAGTAGAAGAAAAAAAGCAAAACTACATTTGCTATAATTGTGGACATGTAAAAATATGCATCCTTGTTTTTACAAAAAAGGATTATGCAAAATGGAATTAGCTATATTAGGATGCTCAAAATAGAAATGATTTCTTTTTATATTCAGCATTTAACAATGCTATTATTTTTCAAATCCCAATCTCTGAAAAACTTTGAGAAATCTTTTGGTAGCTTAAAAGATGGCACCTAGCAAGCAAAACCAGGTTACTTTGGATCAGAGCTGAAGAATATGAATTGTAAGCTGAGCTAGAAATACCATTGTCATGGCAACCATGAAAGTTTTCATAGAAAAGGCATGGCTTATATTTCTTTTTAATGGGATGATTAAGAAGATCCCTTTTGAAACACTTCTGATAGAATGAGAGATAAGACACAGTAAGTTCAATAAAATTGGTATTAGCTGGTATAACCTTAAAATCAGAATCTGTATTTACTATGTATAATAATTTTTTAGTAATAAAGTACTTATAATAATGATACTGTAGTGATAATAATTATTATTATCAATAAAGGAGCTTAATAATCCTGTCAAGAGAGATTTAATATAATTTAGGAATCTTCATAAAGACTCAATTAATTATTTGTTTTCAGTGTTCTGTGGTGCATGATATATAACCTCCTGAAACACATGCCCATGGAAATACTAATAGCATCAATAGAAATCATTGTGATGTGTTACTTGGAAAGGGCATATTCCATCAGTCTCATTACCTCATTTGTTAAGCTGAATTGTCATCCTAAGTAATGAGTCTTTACAGTGTCCAAACTTCCCACAAGGATTTATGTATTTAATCCCATACTGTTGGAGGCTAGATCAAGAATGCTTCTTAGATTATTTCATGAACCCAAGTTTGCTATAGTTCGCAAAAGTTGGCCTAATCCATTGGCCATGGTGTTTATTTTTATACAATGAAGACTTCCCCAGTGGTGAATGAAATCCATGGTTTTATCTAATACAGCCAAAAATACCCTAAGGATGCTAATTTTACCATCAAGCTAAAATCATGAATGGTTTCCTTATGTCACTTGGAAAATCTGCTTTGGTGGCCTACTCCAATGATGTCAACCTTTGTGAATCTGGATTTATCATAAATAGCAATATATCCAAAAAACATTTTTATTTTTCTTTTCAAAGATTTATTTTATGCATACAAGGGAGTGTAGGCCAGAGGTGCGGGGGTGAGGGCGGTGTGGTGAGAGGATTCACCAGAGACAGAGTGGGGAGTAGAACAGGCAGATTGACCATTGACCAAAGTACACCGCTGAGGGGAGCAGGGGAACAGTGGATGAGTCAGGAGAAGTCTGCTGTGCTCTACTGTGTGTTAGTTCCCTGGTGAAGGCTCAAAGTCAAGCTGCAATGGCTGCTGATAGCTTCATAGTGCTGAGACTTAGCCCCTTGCACCAGCAGGGAGGCCCAGAAACATATTTTTCATGCCACATACTAACTTTTAAAGTGTTTTATAGAAAAACAAAACAAAAAACAGTCAAATTATCTACTGCCTCAAAATAGAAGGCTATATGGAAACACTATGAAGTGAACCAATATTAACAAGGAGTGGGAACCAGTTTGAAATTCATACAGTTCAGGTCTCAATCATTGAAACTGAATCCTGATTATTGTAATTAGCAATACTTGTTCACTCAGTTCTCAAACCAATTAAATATTTACTATATATACTTTGGTTGTTCTAACCTGCCTACTATGTGACTATTATTTTCTGAAGTCACTTATAAAACTTACTTTTTTTAAATAGAGAACAAAGTTCATGTTATAAATTAAATGGAAGTATTGACTTCTAATTCCCATATAATCATCTGTTCACAAAATTAAGCCCAGATTTTTGAAAATTCAGTGGAATCTGTCTTCTCATTCATACAACAATTTACTGGTCTTCTACTTCATTTAAAAAAACAGTTACTAATGGGTTAAAAAATGTTGATGAAGTTTACTGCTTAGTTGGCATTACAAAGAGTTATCATACATATCATAGTTTAGAATCAGGCAAAAAAAAAAAAGTGGAATCAATATTTGTTAAAATTTGCACATAACTAGGGAGCACAAAATGAAACTATTCCCATTATAAAATTATTTCTTTATAATAAATTAATGTGTCTTTTAATCATCTACGTTTTAACTGAAGAAATATTAACCAAAATCAGTCTGTAAAACCCCTACTGCTTTGAGTCATTGAAAACTGTTGCTAATTTGAGGCTTTCTAAATTTAAAGTCATAAGATAAGTTGAGTAATTGCTAACCTTGAAATTTAACTAGGAAAGTGACAGTGGTAGACTAGCCAGGATGTTGTTTGCATTAGTTTGAATTATATAATCCTGTCCTAGTCAGTCTTTTACCAGACAATAAAAATGTTCTCATCCTCAAATATTATTAAACTGCCTGATAACATTTTCCATATTAATGAGAATGAATTTAAAATATGATGAGAGAATGGGGATTGTATAAATACAGTTTCTTTAACCTACTAAACAACAACATACTTTGCCAAATTTACTTCATTATTTTTGTTTGAACAATTTGAATCTGAAGTACTGTTATTGACCTATTTCTTTTAAAATTCTAAGATTAAATTGGTGTTAAAATGTCTTCATAAAATTATACATAAACTGTTTATATTTACCTCTCATGGATATTAGATAAATAGCTATGAAATATCTGATGTTTCTCAATAGTATAATAATAAAATATTTATTTATTTATTTAAAATATTTATTTATTTTATACAAGAACTGGGGAACAGGCCAGAGGCATGGGAGGTGAGAGGATTCACCAGACACAGATTGGGGAGCAGAACAGGCAGACAGAAGGAAAGCACTGCTGAGGGGAGCAGTGGGTGCAACAGGAGAGGTCTGCTGCGCCATGTGGGAATCTCCCTGGCTGGCTGGGAATCGAACCTGCGCTACAGAGGCTGTGGACAGCTTCACAGCACTGCACTCAACCCACTGCACCACTAGGGAGGTCCTATAATAATAAAGTCATTTCTAAAAGTATCTCTCTCGTTAATTAGGATTAAACTGCACAGATATAATGTTTAATGGCTTTCCTCAAAAGATAAGAACTTACTCTCAAGTATGCAATATATTAATAACTTCATGGAGTTGAGATTCTGTCTTTAGCAGGAAACAATCAGGGCATTTGTGAATGACGTTTGTTTTTTTTTTTTTTACATTGCCTCTATTTCTGTTATATTTCCTATCATGGTTGCACAGTGCAATTGTATCTATAGTGTGCTCTTAAGTATTTATAAATTGAATAAACACAACATAAAGGCTTAATCTGAGCTTGCCAAGTGATGTAAGGTTAATAAAAACTTCAATTCATTGGAATCTAATGTTTTTACAGGATTTTTTGCATGCTTAACTCTTAAGCCATTTTGTTTGGGATTCTGGGCAAATTACTTGATAACATTGGTTAAAAGGAATAGTGAGGAAATTTTAATAGATATCCACTTCCTATTGAGCTAATAGCTATGTGATTGCCAAGTACTTTATGAGAACAAAGGATTAGCGAGCCAACAGAGTTGACTTTCTTAAGAACACTGAACTATAATGTGTATGTAAAGACTGGGTGATTATTGGGGAGAAACAGTTCTGCTAATACAAGCCAAATATATATAACTCCTTCTTTGGCTGTAAAGTTGTCCTAGTCATTTCATGTTTAGTTATTTATTAGCAGATTATTGCATTTTTTAAAAAAGATTTACTTATTTAAACAAGAACCAAGGCCAGATGTGCGGGAGGGTGAGAGTGAGGATTCACCAGAGACAAAGCAGGGAACAGAAAAGGCAGACTGATGCAATACATTGCTGAGAGGCGCAACGGGCAAGACAGGTCTGCCGTGCCATGTGGGTTGCTCCACAGCCAGCAGGAATCAAACCCGCGCTGCAGAGGCTGCAAACAGCTTCACAGTACTGCGCTCAACTGCCTGAGCCACCAGGGAGGCCCCGATTATTGCATTTTTTCAACGATATTACAATGCAGAGGATATGCTTCTGATGAAAGACTCTGCATTCACAATACTTAATAAAAGCAATGATAATTATGAAATATCATACTCAACATATTGAAGTAGTAAAATATATTCTAGATCTCACATAGTAGGTAAATAAATGCATTCCAAGATAATTGAGTTTCCAGTGTATTTTTAAAAGGCATATATTTTATATTAAAGTCATATTTCTATTATACCTTAAATTAAGACTATATACAATTAACTATATACAATTAACATTAACTTTAATGGTCACATATTTACACCAACATGTCTGTTCCTAAATAAGAAAAGATGTATGCATCTGAGTATTTGTATAATTTATGTGATTGACATCTTTTTAAAAGCTGTCCAAGGAAGTTCGAAGTAATGAATTTTCCGTGTAACCTTTCTAAGTTGTCATATTTTTTTGTCAGGTACTTTAGTTAATAAAACTTTTTGGAAAGAGAAAGGGCCTGTATAGCAAATGGGTATATTGAAAGGAAACTTCTAGTTTTATAAAGTTATAATTAATAAGTATCAGATTAGTGTAAATATTTGTATTCATCTTAGAACTAAATTCACATTTGTTTAACCTCTACAGTGATCTTTAGAAATTTTTATTATACAATCTTTCTTGAAGGCAATTTATAATTTCTTACAATCAATTTAAAAATTACGAGAATTCAAAATTTTGACTAAATCCATCTCTTGTCTTAAATTCTCAATGTAGACCCTTGAGGTCAGTTCCTGAGTTGATTTTCAATAATCTGCATAGGAAGAACAGCATGTTGAGTAATTTATAGATGATGAATGTGATGAATTTTTCCAAAGTTTGTTCATGACTTTAAACACTTGAAATCACTGAAACACCAGAAGAATGAGTATAAAGTAATTAGTAAGAATGAATACTTTAGCCTACTTACAGTTTCTTTGAAGCAAAGGAACATTTTGTGCATAAGTGTAAAGAAATTTATTTTTGGAAAAATCATTCTAGTTATGATTAGAAGATGGTGAACTCCAAGTTTTCATTTATTGCTTTTGAAAGAGTTTAGAACCATTGAAAAAAATTCCCTCTAGATATTCATATTGAGTTGTTTTAATCATCAATTACAAAGGGTGACCAAGTGTTAGACATCACTGACTAGAATACTGGGCAAAAAGCATTCCCCCACCATCCCCACCCTGTTCAAAGCATGGAAATATTTTGTCAAAGGACAGAATTAGACAGTCAAGGGAAAGTTTCTTCAACACTATTGCAATAGATAAGAGAGGTTGGACTCAATTCTGCTGAAATAAAAGAGAGGTTGGGATAAACTGATAGAATAATACTAACAGACATTAGTGGGGAGATTGGTCAATGTGATTAAGGCTATTTATGTTTACTAATTGGAACACTTATTGAGGTTAGATTCTTACCCTTCCAAAGGAAACTGGGGTGCTATCTTCCTTGATGTTATATTCCAAAAAGATGGCTCCTGGGTCCTTGAGAAAAATATACATTGATTGTAAGACTGGCAAGAGGCTGGAAGATTTACAAAGTCAAAGGGACCAGAGGCAGAATTTACAATGGAAATTTTTCAAAAGTAAATGCGTTAAGTAAAGGGTATCAGGGGGCTTATAGTCAGAAAGAAAACTATCCAAACTTTAGTCAAGCCAAGGGGAATGTTAAGGCCATCTTGGTCAATCCAAATGGGAACATGGATACAGATCAGTTTCAGAACTCTAGTAAACTCTGTGAATCTACATCAGATTCACTAATCTACATCTACCTAAACTGATCCTCCCTAAACTGATGTAGGTCATTCACTTTACATATTCTCCTGGTGCTACAGGTTTTTCAATACCACAGAATTTGTTGGGTTGGATTACAAGTTTGTATCTGTTTGTTACTTTTTTGACATCGGATTGTAAACTTCATATGGACAGAGATCCTTTTTACATTTGTAACCTCAGAACTTACTGTAATTCTCACCTCTTATGCCTTGATTACTGCCTATTAAAATAAACTTAATTTTAAAAATCCAGAGAAAAGCAGCTGAGCTAGGAAACAAAATATGGGAATTACAAAAGAATTAAGAGCCTCTAGTTTGGGGAAACAAAAGTTGTAAGGGAATATGAGCATATGAATATTCCTAGATGGTATGAACTTTTTTAGAAACTCTTAGAAAACTAGAAGTAGAACAGTGAATATAGGAAAAGGTGCAAGGGAAGCATCCATACTTGCCTTCAGCTTTTTTTTCCAGCTCTGAGCCAAAGTAAAAATGGAGTAAATTCAGGAAAGCATGGTTGACCCTGTTAGTGTGTCTTCATGCACATGCTTAAGAACACAGGACATGACCTGAAAGCAGACACATGATGAGAAACAACAGTAACAGGATTTATTTACACAGGATACACAGGGTGTGAGTAAAGAGAATGCTGAGAAGAGAGAGAGAATTTTTAGGCTGGCATGTGGCCAGATGCCATCTCTCCTACCCCAGATAGCATCCACTGAACATTGGCTGAGGTCAAGTGAAAGACAAACGTGGCAATCTGTCAACTTCTCCAGTCACCCCTCCTCATCAGCAGTCTAACTTCGAAAGCACCAGCAACTTAATTTCCAAAATCCCAGCTCTACCCCTATTTAATAGCAGCTCCTGCTCAAGGGGTTGAGCCTGGAAAGTTCTGCCTTCTACCACTGAGTCAGTTAAGAGCACCATCCACTGGCTCAGCGGTTGCTCCTGTTCTTCATACAAAGCCACCAGGGCCCTCAGCATGTCCCTGGTAACCAAATGGCAGATGCAAAAGTTTTTGACCAATTTGGGTAGGTGGGTACACTGCCAAGCCCCTAGACCCAAGAAGCATCGCCTAGGATACCTGTAGCATATTCTCTACCCAGTTCAGGCACAGGCATGCTGGGTGCCACAGCCAAGGAAGCCTCTCACTGCTCAACCTGCCAGCACACCTTGCAGATCCAGCTCTTCCAGGCCAGTGTACCACATGGACATGTTTCTCTGTACTCTTTAACAGTGAAATGCCTTTGTTAGCTGACACTGTTACCACTGAAAAAGATTGGCCAAGGAAACAACCTTTTTGGTTTTATAGTTACTCACTGGGAATGCTATTTGGTAACTGTCATTTTGCACTGGGGAGGTGATGATAGTTCCCTTATATATTCCTATGATCAGAATAGGTTACTGTTGCTAGTCTCATCTGATTAAACAAATTGTTTAAAGGATATTCCTGAATTAAGGAGGGACATATGAGACAAGAGCAAGCAGGATGGAGATTATAAAATTAATTAGTTTGACCAGAAAGCTAGATATAATTCAAACATCCATGTCAGCTTTATATGGAACTTCTTTCTTTTTGAAAAAAAAAAAAAAAGATTCATTTTATTTATTTGTGCATACAAGAGCTGGGGTCCCAGAGGTGGGAGGGGTGAGAGGACACACTAGAGACAGAGTGGGGCACAGAACAGGCGGATTGACTTAAATACACTGCTAAGGGGAGCAGCAGGTGAGACAGGAGAGGTCTGCTGTGCCACTACATAGGTCAGGTCCCTAGCCAGGAATCGAAATTGTGCTGCAGTGGATGCTGATAGCCTCATAATGCTGACACTTAGCCCCTTGTGCCACCAGGGAGGCTCCAGCAATATTGCATCAAGAGAAAGAAATACATCAATAAAAGGAATATGTATTTTTCTTACTCTTTTGGGGAAACTTAGTGAGTTCCCTGTCATGTGACTGATTTTACCCTTTTCCAGAACAAAAGTGTACTAGGAGGAAGTAAAACCTAGTGCTTTTCCAGTGTACTTTGGCATTCTTCCAACTTTTCTATCAAACACCATTCTGACACTTATATTCCTATAGACCAATGCATTGAAATGAAAAACCCTTTCACAAAACCTCTTAGACTAAAACCTTTTAAACAAAAGTATCAGGATATTCTTACAAGGATCATATCTGAACTGGCATGTTTAAAATAATTATTAGTTCATCACCATGCCCCAACAAAACTGCAAGGTTGCTTAGCAACAGAATCAAGTACCCTTACTTAATAGGTACCTGCATAGGAACAATGCTGAAAAGTGATTGAAGCACTAAAAAGGCAAATTCATGAGCTAAGTCTTTGTGAAAAGACAATGCAACATGGGGGGTATGTTTTTTAGCCTAAGAATTTTTTCTGAGATTCTTGCAGCAACATTTAATACCTAAACATGAACCAATAACATAGAATATGGAACAACAGTACTTTTAGACTCTACATAATTTAGAGCTCTTAAAAAAGGACAGTTTATCAAGGATATCTTGAAAACACATAATATTTCTATGCTGTCCCAATATCTTTAAAACAGCATATATACATATATATATAAACTGCATATATATACTAAAAGTACATTTGATTAAATAAAATTGTTCTATATTTGACATCACATAATCAAATAATAAAAACTCAAAAAGATTATATTTTAAATATGCACAACCTATAATCATATGTTTATACACATACATTATCTATCTGTTTAAATCCCATTCCTGATTTTTTACAAACCTACATACCACTGTCTTTTTGTGAATACATTGACAGTTTTTAACTTTTTGACTAAATAGATTGATTATATTCTATAATAGCTGTAAAAGCTCTGACTTCTATTAACAATGGAAACAAGTCATACACTTGCACTTTTTGATATATAAACACGCAACAAATTCTGTCAAAGACTAAACTCATAATCCCAATTTAGGAGGAAGAAAATCCCTATTCTGATCTGAGTCCTATGTCTGGCTTGAGTAGTTAATTAACCACTCTAGACCACATACTCCTCACCCCTATAAGAAGACCTCAAAGATTCATTTCACTAACACTCCTGAAGTCTGTGTGCATTACTCTTTTTTTCTCATGGGGTTTATTGTTTCACTGAATTGTTTGTGAATCTGTTAGCTTTATGTGAATATTAGAAGTAGCAGGCCTTGTCACCAAAACTGAGTAATAGGCAGAAAAATTTCACTCGACTTATTTTTAGCTTTTTTCCTGTCTGATTATGTGCTATAAAACTGAATTTTAGTTTCTGGAAACTGAAATATTCAAATGCAGTTATAATATTTTGCAGCCCTTTATATCAAACCATTCTGTTTTAAACCAACTAACTTTTTTGCATAGTCTTTAGAAGAAGGTTTAATGAACACATCTGTTTTCCTTTCCTGGAGAAGTTTTCTAAGATCACCCAAAGGTCATCCTTAAACAGTTAGACAACATCAACAGCAAATCTTGGGAAAAAGCCAATATACCAACAAAATAAACTCAGTGAATTATTTACAAATGTAAATTCTGAATAAGCAGCAGAACATAAGAGGGGGCAGGAAGAGGAGAAAAACACTTTATAGACGGAGCAAAAAAATAACTTCTAAAAGCCTCACGATACTGAATTGTTGGTGTCCGACAGCAAACAAACCAGGTGCCCAACAATTGGTAAATGTGCAATTATAAAGAAGTTGGAAACAAGTCTTATTTATGAAATCAGAGAATCACAATGACCACACCAACAATGAGTGCTCTGCATCACTTTAAACACAAAGAGAAATAGATGTGCATATTTTAATTAATTTGGGAGACAACCCAAATGTCAATCAACAGGGGAAGATAAATTGTGGTTTATTCACACAATAAAATACTACTCAGAAAAAAACATCATTGCCACACAACTTTTTTTTATTGAAGTAACATTGTATTTTAGAAATATAGGACCTACTTTCTCAGATGTTATCATACCACAACCACTACCAAAACACCCATAGTCCATCACCACAGTCCATTGTGCTCCTTCACCACTTTGTTCTATCCTGTTCCCTTCCTCATCCCCCTCCAGTTGCCTCTTTGTCTGCAGTCAACTTTCTAGAGTAAACTGTAACTTTGGTTTTATCTGACCTGTTGTTTGCTTTCTATATACTCTGCATATATGTGACACCATCTGGTATTTTTCTTTCTCCTTCTGACTTACTTCTCTTAGTATAATTCCCTCCAACTCCAGGCATGCTGCCACAAATGGCAAACATCTAACATTTTTGTTTGCTGAATAGTATTCTATTGTTTTATACACACACACACACACACACACACACACACACACACAAACAGTGCTGCAGTGAACATGGGAGTTCATGTTTCCCTTCACATTAGTGTTTTTTGTATTTTTGGGGTAGATATATAGGAGTGGAATTGCTGGGTTATATGGCAGATCTATTTTTTTAAGATTTATTTATGTATGCATACAAGAACTAGGGTGTAGGCCAGAGGCGCTGAGGGGTGAGAGGATTCACCAGAGACAGAGTGGGGAACAGAACAGGTGGATCAACTGAAATTGAGGGGAGCAGCAGGCGAGACAGGACAGATCTGCTGTGCCATGTGGGTCACATCCCAGGCAAGCCAGGTGGCCATAGCTTGATAGTGCTGTCTTTAACCCCTGCGCCACCAGGGAGGCCCCTGGCAGATCTATTTTAATCTTTTTGAGAAACCTCCATACTGTTTTCCATAGGGGCTGGCTGGACCAGTCTGCGTTCTCATCAATAGTGTAAGAGGATCCTTTTTTTCTCAGCATCCTCAACAGCACTTGTTATTTCTGATCTTTTTGATATGGGTCATTCTCACAGTTGTAAGATGGTATCTTATTGTGGTTTTAATATGCATGTCCCTGATGATAAGTGATACCTGTTCTGTCTTCCAGGAAAAGATTTTTTTCTCTTGTAAAGGAAGGAAATGCCTTGAAAGGAATTTTGACCTCCTTATTAATGCCTTGAGAAAAACACTATAAACTTCAACATCATTTTATTGATAGGTTAGGTCATAGATGAGGGATGAATCAATAGCAATGACTTCATTAAGTGATCTCCCAAGGCTATTGATTTTTTTTATGGCACTGGTAGGCAAAGGGTTTGAGAGAGAGAAAAACAGATAACAGTAATTGAGCAGAAGATAGAATATGATAGAAAGTACAGGTTTCTTATTCTCTTATACAAACTTAAAATGAAAATGTGAAAAGGCCTAAATTTTATCATTTTGACAGTTATGTAAATTAAAATAAGTAGATCTTAATTCTCATTATGGTTATAAATGCCAAAAAAATTTTGCTTTGAAAATGATTCCTAAATATGTGTGCATTTCATTTCATTTACATGGATCTGGAATCCTTAGTAGTTATTTATCATTATTTATGGAAAATAAAAACTCAGTGCTCTAAAGTTTTATCATTATTTTTAACAAAAGTGGGATTTTATTTTTCTTATAGTCTGTTCTTTGTTAGAAAGTGAGGAAAAATGTAATTACTGATTATAAACAATTTAACTCCTTGATTTGCCTAATGATTATGAGTATGAATTGAGGCTTTCTGTATAATACAGTGACTCTTCATCAAAAAGGGCTGGTGCTAACATGTTCTACAAAAAAAAAATGTACCAAGAGCAGTCAACAATCCTTTTTTGTTTTTGAAGTTTAAAAATTATTGTACTTTGTATGAATTTTATATTTCTTTTAATTTTTTTTTACTGTGGAATTTATGATGCTAGTAGGAATATGATAGTAGGCTTCACATATCTTACATTGATGATATTTATATTTGAACACTAAATTGTTATTGCTGCATAAACTAGGAGAGAATTGTTCTAATAACAAGCAGAGGAGCTGGCAGTAACAATGACTTTCCGTCCTTTGCTTTTCTATTGTTTGTCAGCCTGATTACTCCAGTTGGCCAATTAATGGCAACACAACAAGTTTTCTAACTACTAATTAATGAGCTCTAATTTCACTAGTTTTGTTACTGATAAAGCTCCTGTTAATTTTGCATGTGAATACTCATCTTTTGTCTCCTCCAGTCTTCCTGCTATCAGAAAATCTATCTTACTAATGTTAGAGCTAGGTGACATTTATTATAATCAGAGGAAAAGTGAAAAAGAATGTATTTATACCTCATGGAAATCATTAACAAAACTAGTTTATCAGTATATTTAATAAATTATTTCAATAAAAATATTTGAAACATATGAATAGTAATAGCTCAAGTGATTAAGATTACTAATACTGATACTTGATTCATTAAGGAAAATACTTTGGAAAAGCAGATGGACAGTGAAAGAACAAGAATACTTTAAGCACTGCCTTGGTATTTAGACATTGGTTAGGAAATACCATGAAAACTGTAAGAACAGGTCTTATCCATTTCAAGCAGTGGATTTTTCAGGTTTCTTAATATTTACTAGGTATGTTCTAACGGTATGTATGGAAAGGAGACATAGCCCATGCCATGTGTCATTTAATTTTACCACATGTAACAGATAATTACCTTTATTTTCACATAGAAAACAGACTTGGAAAAATTAAAAAATTACCTAATTCTAGTAAGTAGGAACAAACTAGAAATTTCAACTGCAATACACCTAATCCCAGAGGAAAACTTTTTTCTGTCATTGAAGAGTGAGTCTTTATCTCTTTGAACATGTTGAACTCTATGAACCTTATTTTAGAAAAATGGATAGAGAAACATGAGGTGTGACATATCTTGTACAACTCTCACTACATGACTGGTGTGGCTGGTTACTTCTGCTGGTAGACATTTTGCAAAATTGCTTTCCTCTGAGATGGTAAGCTTTAAATATTTTCTTTGAAGTATGTCAAATAAGTATTTTGCTTTATGGTGAAAGAAAAATGAAAGTTAATTTATGACACCTAAGTGCCAGTGTAGTATTATACGCTGTTCATCAGTCAGGATTCAAGGTAAGATAAGTCCATAAACTGTCCATTATGCTAGAATGTCCTTCTGATGTTTTGAAGTAATTTGATAATTATAAGAAGAGAAACACTGCGTATTGGTCTTCAATATCATGCTGTTAGTCTACCCCAGTACCTTAGACTAGTTCTCATTTCTGTTACCACTTAATACAGAGAGCATGTTTTTATGGCCCTCTTTCACAATCTTTTCTACTCCAAGTGAATCTTACATAAACCCAGACTTTAAAGCAGTCAGGTTAGGCCTGGAAGACTTAGGGTGACTTTCACTTATATGTGCATAATTTAAAATTTTTCAAATAGTATCTTCGTGGTCAGCAGAACATAATGACAAAGAAATTTAGCATTGATACAGAATTTCTGAGTCCAAATACTGCTTACATCACCGACTGATTGTGTAATCTTGAGAATTCAGGTAAGCCCCTTAAAAGCATTGGATTTCTCATCTGGAAAATGGGATAATAAATGCATGGACCACATAGAATTAATGTGTAAACTGGTACATGAATTGGTACAAACATGAAATGGCACATCTTAAGTATCATCACAGTGTTTGGCTTTAGTAATAGTTACTCTCATTATTAATTAATCCACCTTGTATCCCAAACTTATATGGTGTCTAGCGCAGAATAGTTTTTCAGCAAATATTTACTGGACTGAAATTTACAGTTCTGAAATTTAAGCAATTCATCAACAGCAGAGTAGTCACCCCTATGTTACCTATCTCTTCTTCCACAGAAAGGGAGAGGAAACAGAAGCCAACTATCATATTTTCTTTGCTTACTCTAAACCTTTTTCAATTTAGCAATAAAATAAAATTCATGAACCCCAACAAGCTTGATTTTTTTTTTTCAGATTTATTTTATTTATACAAGAACTGGGGTACAGGTGTGTGGGAGGGTGAGAGGATACACCAGAGACAGAGCGGGTAACAGAACAGGCAGAATGACCGAAATACACTGCTGAGGGGAGCAGCAGGCAAGACAGGAGAAGTCTGCCATGCCATGTGGGTTGCTCCACAGCCCGTAGGGATCGAACTGGCACTGCAGAGGCTGTGGACATCTTCACAGGGCTGCGCTCAACTGCCTGCGCCACCAGGGAGGCCCAAGCTTGATATTTTTTTGCTCACACTATTTGAAAATAGTTGGGTTTCCCAAATCTAATGTATTCTAGGTCATCCGTTTTATATCAATGCAGTCTAAATGCAACTTATAATGACAGTCAACGAATTATTATGAGCTCATTGTGTTTTTGAATATTTATTAATGTTCAATCTACACTTCATAGAGGCAAAACTATTTTGTTTTGGGCCTTCCCAATGGCACAGGGGTTGAAGTCTCAGCACTGTCAAGCTATCACCAGCCACCTCAGCATGAATTTGATTCCTGGCCAAGGAGCTACCCACATGGCACAGCAGACCTCTCCTGTCTCGCCCGCTGCTCCCCTCAGCAGTGTATTTCAGTGGATCCACTTGTTCTGCTGTCCACTATCTCTGGTGAATCCTCTTATCCCCTGCACTTCTGATACATCCTAGTTCTTGTATCCATAAATTAATAAAGTAAATAATTAAAAAACCTCTTTTGTTTTTATAGGACACTCAACAGTCAAAATAACCTTTGGAAAGCACAAATCAGATTTTAGCATTGGTGTGCTTTTATACTCTAAAGACTGTTGCAGAGACTAGTACTAAACTACCTAAGGATGCTTACAGATACCATGTGATTTTGCTACTTCTTATATTTTTCCTTGACTTTCACTGTGCTCCATGCACATTTGCATTTTTCAAGCCCTCAGATGTAGCAAACTTGTTGCTCTCTTACAGTTTTGTATTTGTTGATCTTTCTATCTAACCCATGAAGTTGTCAGTTTAAATGCTATCACTGTGACCTTGGCCAAAGAGACCTGCCCCTTAGTGCCACTCTGTTCCATGATCCAGTTGTCTCTCTTTGACTATCTCAATATTTTTCATGTTTACTCTTCCTCCCCCAACCCCTGAGGCATGTGCTTAAAAACAAGGACATGTGCTTCTTGTGTACCAAGGCATCTTCCAAGGTTATTAACAGACCAGTACATGGAAGATGTTTGAGAAATGGATGTTTAATAAATAAGTAAATTGGGAATGAATGGGAAAAAAGTGCAACACTATAATAGGACTATTCCTCTCTCAAAAGAACAGAGTATTGAGAATTCAATCATAAGCATATGACAGTAGTTCATGTTTAAAAGAAAATGTTCCATTGCTTTCTGATATTTCATAAGTTATTAACTTTTTCTCACTTTATGACCAATCTTTCAGACATTACTTAATTTGCCCACTCCAAAGTTACACTCAATGTCATCACCAAACTGATCATATAGCCATGTATAAAATATACCTAACAGGTCCTCCCGGTGGCACAGCGGGTTGAGCGCAGTGCTGTGAAGCTGTCCACAGCCTCTGCAGCACAGGTTTGATTACCGGCTGGCCTCGGAGATACCCACATAGCACCGCAGACCTCTCCTGTCTCACCTGCTGCTCCCCTCAGCAGTGTTTTCGGTCGTCTGCCTATTCTGCTCCCAACTCTGTCTCTGGTGAATCCTCTCACCCTTCCATGCCTCTGGCCTATACCCCAGCTCTTGTATAAATAAAATAAATCTTTAAATATATATATATATGTATGTGTGTGTGTGTGTGTCATTGTCTCAATGGTTGAGTTTTCTCATATGTAATATGGGAATAATAAGGTTTATTTCATAGGCTTATGAGAGGATAAAGTTAAATATTGTCTTTTGTATGTGGTTAGAATTACAGAAGCATTGACTGCTGCTGCTAGTATGGCTACTATGAAAATTAAATTCTGAAAACAATCCTTTCACTGAAGATAAATGAAACTAACAGAACATTTTACCAATCACATTAGGTAACGGGAGCCAGTAAAATGTACCAAGGTAGGTTATGAGGGTGTAAAAATATAAAAGCATAAAAGTAATTAGTTTTGTTGGGTTTTGTTTTCTTCTATAAGAAAGGAAATATGAGAACAAAAATTATCCATTTATTGTGCAGACGTGGAGGTCTCTGGTGATCTCATAAGTTAGAATGTTGACCATTGGCCAAAGGGGCCAGGTGGAAGAAGACAGAAGGAAGCAATTTTTTTTTAAGATTTATTTATTTATTTTATACAAGCACTGGGTACAGTCAGAAGCGCGGGAGGGTGAGAGAATTCACCAGAACCAGACCAGGGAACAGAACAGGCAGATTGACGAAACACACTGCTGAGGGGAGCAGCAGGCATGGCAGGAGAGGTCTGCGCACCCTGTGGGACCCTCGTTGGTGGCCGGGGATCGAACTGGTGCTGCAGAGGCTGCGGGCAGCTTTGCAGCCCAGCGCTCAATAGCTGCACCACCAGGGAGGCCCAAAAGGAAGCAAATTATAGAGTGAATGGGACATGAGAAAGTAGGAACAGTATATGAAGATAACAGTTTTGAAAGGCTCAACCATTGAAGAAGAAAGATAAGCAGGAATCAGGAAGGATTTAATGTTGCATGTATAGTTCTTAGCATTAACATTAAATAACAGCTATTAGTCTAGAATAAGACTTAGGATAAGATGGGTTGAAGAAAATTCAGTGTCATGAAATCCGTGAGAAGATGAGAGAATATGGAATTCCTGGGACATGTAATGCCAATGGCCTTGTAACTCTCATAATAAAAGCAATACAAAGATCAGTGCAAATATTAATGAATTAATGGACTCACAGTGGGCTATATACTCTCTGCTGTTTTCTTCATGAGATACAAGGCAACTCATTTGCTGAGAGCACAGCAGAGGAAGTTGAGTAGACAGAGGAAAATTTGAGGAGAGTGGAAAGTTCTGTTAAAAAAAAAATAGTCCTTGGGCCTCCACTGGTGGCGCAGCGGTTGAGCGCTGGGTTGCAAGGCTGCCTGAAGCCTCTGCAGCACCGGTTGGATCCCTGGTTGCTCCCTGGCTTCCGGAGGAGGGTCCCACATGGCGCGCAGACCTCTCCTGCCGCCCGCTGCTCCCCTCAGCAGTGTGTTTCGTCAGTCTGCCTGCTCTGCTCCCCGCTCTGGCTCTGGTGAATTCTCTCACCCTCCCGTGCTTCTGACTGTACCCAGTGCTTGTATAAATAAATAAATCAATCTTTAAAAAAAAAAATAGTCCTTAAGGGAACTTTGTCTTATAATTATGGATTTGTTTTCTTGATGTCCCAATCTATTGAATTCTGTATAGTAAGATAGTGATTTAATAATCATAAAACAAGTGTCTGGCTTCACCCTTAGTATATTTTACATGTTCAATAAATGTTAAGTGACTGAATAAATGGTTCGCTTGAGATCTTAATCATTTTACTTTTTAAAATTTGTCAGATACCCACAATTTATCAGAAGATTAGGGACTTAGGATCCTAGACTTGATTTAACAAAGGAAAATGTTACTAATATGTGAATATTAGCTCAAATAACTCAAAATAAAGCCATTAACCCTGCAACTTGAATTTTTCCATTTGAACTTCCAAACTTTCATCATTAATACTACCTGCCCACCACAGTATGAGATGTTGCTAGTTCCACCCATATCTCCCCAACACTCATCATTCTAGTACAGACTGAAAGAACCATGCTATCACCTGTAATTTTCTTCCTTAGGGCATGCCAGTATTGTTCAGAACATATATGGGTGTAACTTTCAACCAAGCCCTTGCGTTTCCTGGAATCACTCCCATATAATAAATTCAAATCCTTATCAGGTCCTTCTTCTAGAACTCAAATTAGACAATCCTAAACAATGTATAGCCTCTTAATCTAATACTCTTTACAAAGTCATCATTGGTATAAGTGCCACGGCAAGGCGCATATATGTCGCTTGTCCTAGATGCTAATGTTTTTAAGCAGATAGGAAACATGATTTTGAAGAGAGAAATCATTTATATGAGAATGGCCAGTGGGTAGGGGAAGGAGAGATAGTGTCATTTGTTTTCCATTAATGATTCCATTTATGGACAGATGGTCTGTAAGTTATGACTATAATGTGAGGAGACTGCTCCCTTTGTAACTCAGAAAATTTATTAACAATTAAGTTAGTCAAATTGATAATTTCCTGAAAATCTAGTAAAGACTAAGTTTGGAAGTAAATTTTAAAGAAAATTTGTCTTTTTTGCCTTCATTTTGTGATTTTATGAACAAGTCTTTTGCTTGGCTTCAAGACCCAAATGCAACCTGTATTCTTGTCATACTTTGTGACTACTCAAACTTTTAAACTGTGAATTTCCTTTCAGCTATTATATGTTTAGAAAGTGTATGCTGGATTATTAAGATTTTTTTCTAATATGAAATCTATATTACAGATAATTTTCTTTTCTCTTGCTGTCTCAATTTCAGTTTCCTATATTTTTGGAAAGCCTGGTTTTGCCAAAGCTGCAATTTCTGGTAGAAATCTGAAGGTCTGACTCAAGAAGAAAGAATCCAGTATAGCCAGTGAATTAAGGACAAGAAGGTTTCCAATCAGGTAGAAACACTTATTCTCATACATTCAACCACATTAAATAAAGGGTGCTGATGACTAGATATGATATCAGTACTTGGAAAAAATATATGTATGTATGTGTGTGTGTATATATATGTGTGCACGTATGTATGCATATAATCTACTCTATAAGGAAGCTGCAAACAATTCCCTTGGAGGTAGTGGTGTTTATCAGAGAGTACCTTAGGGGAAACTGAATACAATAACAGTTTGATGTTTTTTTTTCCATTTTTAGCTCACTGTTGCCAAGTACACTTAGTGATCTTGGTGCCTGTGGTTTATTCCCAGGAGGTTAGGCATGTGGGGCAGCAGATTAAACCTTTTGGTATTTTCTCTGAAGATAAATCATTTTCTCATAGGTTATCTCCATAATCTTCTACTTATTCATAAAAATTAGGGGCTCTCATAACATAAGTCTTCTATGTGAAGAATGATCCCAGTCAATGGTATGGGAAATTGATATCATTCTGGTTGGGGAACATCTAGTCTTCATCTTGGCACAAAGTGAATGTGAAAATATAGGAAGGTTGAAGGAAGGAGAACCTGAAAAAGAGAATCTATTTATCTGAAAAAAAAAAAATTTTTAAAAGTGATCTTTGTCCTTGAACTCCTTTATGTGAGAATCTATATTTTCAGGACCCAGCACTGTGACTGACACATGGAAAGTAAGCAACACCTTTTGTTGAAAGGATGAATGAGTTCCCATGATTCTAAAGATAATAATAAATAAGACCAACACAGATCTCATATTGCCAAGGTCTGTGGCAAAATTATTCATGAGGTGAAAGTCTGGGTTTCAGACTTCTAATTGGTTGTCAGAATTTATTCAGTTATTTGTGTATTCAAGAACTGGGATGTAAACCAGAGGTGTGGGGAGTGAGAGGATTCACCAGAGAGAATGGAGAGCAGAATAGGCAGGTCCACTGAAACACACTGCCGAAGGGAGCAGTGGGCGAGACAGAAGTCCGCTGAGCCATGTGGGTCAGCTCACTGGCTGGCAGGGGGAATCGAACAGTGGCAGCCGACAGCTTGCTAGCACTGTCTTGCTAGCACTGTGCCACCAGGGAGGCCCTATTCAGTTTTATTTTTATTTTTTTAATTTATTTATTTATGCGTACAAGAGCTGGGGTACAGACCAGAGGTGTGGGGAGTGAGAGGATTCTCCAGAGACAGAGTGGGGAACAGAACAGGCAGACTGACCGAAGTACACTGCTGAGGGGAGCAGCGGGTGAGTCAGGAGAGGTCTGCTGTGCCATGTGGGTTGCTCTCTGGCCGGCCAGGGGATTGAACTCTGTGTTGCATTGTCTGCAGACAGCTTCATAGGTTGCATCTTAACCCCTTGCACCACCAGGGAGGCCCCCTATTCAGTTTTAATCATTAACATACCATCTCATTACATTTAGGCATAGTAAATACATTAGACTTATTATTAAATTAATCGAATATGGATTGAAAATCCCTCATAAGCTTTAGTGCCTATTGTTTGTAAAATCTGATTTTCAGAGTATTTTTGTAATGAAAAAGTTAAGGGCAATTTCAGAATCACTAGCTACTAAAATTATTTATACTTTTCTACCAGTAGGTAGTATAGCCATATTATTACAGCAGCTATTTCTCTGTAATCTGTTGTTGTCATTATCTACATTCTCAAGGGAGAACAAAAGCCATTTCTTTAAGGAGAGAAATGTAAAATTTAGTATATTGTAGTGATTACAAAACCAGCACACACCCACACACACAGATATGAAGATGAAATAATCTAAAATAGCACCCTGGAACTCATTGCAAAATAAAAGGAAATCCACTCATATTTTATTATTTTATTAATGTGTAATATTTATGTGCTTATTAATAGCATTTTGAGTTTCTCATTGAAGAAATGCTATGTACCATTTTTATCATATTATTTATTTATCAATAACGGATGAGACTACCTCCTTTGCTCCATCCTTTTCCGCTTCCATTTTCTTTAGGAAATGTAGTTATCAGTTGTTTTTAAATTTCTAGGCAATCAAGTGAGTAGTGGCACATAAATAAAGATGCTAAATAATGTAGGCAGCTTCATTATTGAACATAAAGTCCTCATATAAGTGGGGAATAATTGAATAGCGTAAAGATATCTTGTAAGCCAAGATAAAATTTTTTAAAAAGGCTTATGATAAAGACTATGTTCTTTCAAAGTGGACCCCTTCTCTATAATTAATATCTAGAGGTTATTATTGTATCAAGAGGTACAATATGGTACAATGATTGTATCAAGATTTCTAAAAATATTATTGTTTAATAATTGATAGGTAAGAAAGAATATAGTCAGATATACGGAAGTTATGAAGAATAATAAAATCAACTCCTCTAGGGCCTCTCCTAGTGGCACAGGCGGTTGAGCACAGCGCTGTGAAGCTTTCTGCAGCCTCTGCAACGCCGGTTCGATCCCTGCTGGCCGGTGAGGGGCCCACATGGCGAAGCAGACCTCTCCTGTCTTGCCCGCTGCTCCCCTCAGCAGTGTACTTTGGTCAATCTGCCTGTTCTGTTCCCCGTTCTGTCTCTGGTGAATCCTCTCACCTCCACACCTCTGGCCAGTACCCCAGCTCTTGTATGCCTAAATAAATAAATCTTTTAAAATAAATAAATAAATAAAGTAAAATCAACTCCTCTAAATAGACACTGAAACTGTGAACTAGAATCAAAACTGCTCAATCTTCTTTTGGTGCTCTATCCTCATCTTCCATAAAAGAAATTACCCTGATCTTCACCTTATGTTCAAATTTCAGTTAATTTTTAAGTATGCTTTTACTATATATGTGATTTTGAGCTTATAGAGTTCCATAAAATTGGTATCAAAATTTAGTCTGATGTATACAGTTTTCTGTGCTTGCTTTTTTGGCATTCAGCATTTTATTTCTAAATTTCATCCATTTTGGTTTATTTAGTGTTCATTCCTTTTTACCACTGTAATATTGCTTTGTGTAAATGTAAGAAATTCGATTTATTCAGTATCCTATTGATGGTATTTGGGCTACTTTAGATATATTATAGTCAGTACTTCCATAACACTTATTTTAATGTTTCCTGGTACATGTGTCCAACATGTATTTTAGCATATGTAATTCAAAGTAGAACTGCTTAGTTGTAGAAAAATTAAACACTCAACTTTTAAAAAATAATACCAAAATGTCTTCTCATATTATAAAATCAATTTGTAATCTTATTGCTCTACAACCTCAGTAAAAATGGCCAGTCTAGTTGGTTTAAATCTCATTTTGTCATTGTGGTAGTCTGATTGAGTTGCCCTAACAAAATGCCACAGACTGAGTGGCTTTAAAAACATAAAAAATTATTTTCTCACAGTTGTGGAAAGTGGAAGTACAGGATAAAGGTGTGAGCAGGTTTGGTTTTTCTTGAAGCTTCTTTTCTCGGCTTGCAGACAACTTCTCACTGTGTCCTCATATGGACTGTCCTCTGTGTGTATGTATCCCTGGTGTCTATTCCACCACTTATAAAGACACCAGTCATATTAGGTTAGGACCCCACCCTTATGACTTCATTTAAACTTAATTACCTCTTTAACGGTCATTTCTCCAAATATGGTCACATTGATGGCTGGGACTTCAACATATGAAATCTGAGAAAAATTCACTTCATAAAAGTTTTCATTTGTGTTTTCTTAATTACTAATAGACTGAAAGTTCTCTCATTTGTGTAATAGTCGCCTATGATTCAAATTCTGTGAAATTCCAGAGAATATGTTTTGCCTATTTTTCTGTTGTTATTTTTAAACCCAAATAAATTATTAATCTTTTATCAATGATATATAATACAATTAACTCAGGTTATGACTTGTCCTCACTTTTTAAATGTGTTGTGATAGACACATAAATAGTAAAATTAAAGCTCTTAATTTTAATAAAACAAAATTTATTTTTTAGGTTAGTGTCTTTTTGTCTTAAGATGTACTATCCTAGCTTAATGGTACACAGATATTGTACATTTTCTTCCAAAAGTTTTGGTGTCTTATTGTTTATTCTGTATTTAGGCATTAGAATTGATTTGTATGTGATTCAATTTCTTTATTTCCTTACAAATAATTAACTTTCTCAGGACCATTTATGAAATAGTCCATCTTTACCATAGGAATCTTTAATGACTTCTGTGTAATATATGAAAATTTACCTTAGGATGAATCATTTTATCCATAGACCAGCTATATATTTCTGATTTTTAGAACTTCTTTAATATTCTTCAATAAGAGTCTATGACTTTCTCCATAAATTTCTTCTACATCTTTAGATTTATTCCTAGGTAACCTTTTCTTTTTTTTTTTTTTTTGCTATTTTAATTGAAATTTTATTTTATTACTTTTTGTTGTGCTAATGTTGCTTTACAATACTATATATGATTTAGAGTTACAGGTTCACACCTTTTCAATATATGTTAAACACCACTATGACCACCAAAGCACTAATAATTCTCCACTATATCTTTCTCTTTGTTCCTGGTTTATAGAATACAATAGGATTTATTTGTTTGTTTCTTGAGCTTTTTATACCTTATTCATTAAAGATTTTATTAACAAAAAGGGAGAAATGTTTATTATATATTACAGGTTAGCATTGGTCAATAAAACTTTCTGTGATATAGAGATATCATAGAAATATCACAGAATATCTTTATGCTATCCAATAATAGTTATTTTTTTAAGCGTGAATTCAATGAAATTGAGATGTAGTTTTCTGAGTCAAACTAGCACACAATTCAAGTTTTTAATAGCCACATGTGCAATACTGGACAGCATAGCTCTAGCCTATTAGACTGGAATAATGTGATAATGTAGTCCCAGATTTTTGTCTATGTCATAATTAGGTCTTTGATATGACAGTTACTTTTTAAAGTTACTTAATTTAGTTATCTGTAACTTTTTTTTTTAAAGATTTATTTATTTATACAAGCATTGGGTACAGTCAGAAGCACGGGAGGGTGAGAGAATTCACCAGAGCCAGAGCGGGGAGCAGAGCAGGCAGAAGGACCGAATACACTGCTGAGAGGAGCAGCGGGTAGCCAGAGAGGTCTGTGCGCCATGTGGGACCCTCGCAGGCGGCTGGGGATCAAACTGGCGCTGCAGAGGCTGCAGGCAGCTTCGCAGCCCAGTCCACAGCCACTGCAGATGAGTTCAATCCCCGGCCAGGGAGGTGACCCACAGGGTGCGGTGGATCTTTCCTGTCTCTCCTGCTTCTCCCTTCAGCAGTGTATTTCAGTCAATTCGCCTGTTCTGATCCCCACTCTACATCTGGTGAATCCCGCCCCCACCACCTGTGGACTGTATCCCAGTTCTTGTATGCATGAATAAATAAACCTTTAAAAAATAAAAATAAATAAAAATGAACCAATACAACTTTCATCTTCCATGATTTTTGAATTTTATTTATATTTTACCTAAACTCTTTCTTGAATTAAATGTTCATTTGTGTAATGTTAAATTCTGACTGGAGTGAGAAGGGAATTTGCATAGGGAAGTGTCCACAGCAACCACTTAATACAGATAGCCATAATCAGTGGCCGTTGGAGAAAATGTGTGATACAGGAGGATGGCAGCACCAAGAATTTCTTTAGTTACAGAGGTGATCAAATAAGTAAGGATATTAAGTACACATTAAATGGTGTTTTTCAATGTCTGAAAAGGGAGTTAAATATAAAATAGGAAAAAATGTAATATTGAACAGGAATGGAGGATATTAATGTGAACTCATAATTTTCAATATATATGGATATACATTGAAATAAATAGATTTAACATGCATTATGAATATTTAATGATACATGTTTTCAGATGTATAGAAATACTGTAGTTCAGTCCATTGAGAAGACTTGGACAGCTACTTCCCAATACCATTGAATACACCAGTGTTAAGATCTTGTTTTCTAAATAGAATTCTGCAATTAAAGGAACGAAAGTACTTTGGAGAAATAGCTTATTCCAAGTCTACGAAAGAGGAACGTATAAGATGACCCTAGAACACTTTACTGTAGTAATTTTTGGTAATGTTCTCTTTTTTAAATTGATCAGTAAGATTCATAAGAATGAAAATACATTCTTGGACTTATAAATTTTATAATTACATTATCAAAAATACATTGAGAAACACTGATACCTATATTCAGAGTAAATCAACATTTAATTCATAAGAAAGACAAATTTATTTTATTTTATTATTTTTTAAGATTTTATTTTTATTTATTTATTTATACAAGAACGGGGGTACAGTCAGAAGCGCGGGAGGGTGAGAGAATCCACCAGAGCCAGACCAGGGAACAGAACAGACAGACTGACGAAATACACTGCTGAGGGGAGCAGTGGGCGGCAGGAGAGGTCTGTCGCACCATGTGGGACCCTCGCCGGTGGCCCAGGATCGAACCGGTGTTGCAGAGGCTGCAGGCAGCTTCGCAGCCCAGCTCTCAACCACTGCGCCACCAGGAGCGGCCCAAGAAAGACAAATTTTAGAGAACACTCACACTCAGAAACTCAAAAAAGTCGAACATATTTATCCTAAAAGAGGTCTATGATGAGGTAGCAGGGCAGAAATTGTATGTCCAAATAGAAATGTGAACTTTCAACTCACTGTCCATGCCAACTATGTAACAAATAGGTAATTAGTAAGTAAATCCAAACAATTCTTTTTTATAACAGTTTCTTAAATCAACACTTACAATAATGAAAAGCTTATCTTTAGCTCCCAGAAAACTGGGTAGTCATTAGTTAAGGCAAATCTGTTGTCCTACTGGCCTACACCTAGTTATTAATAGCAGTAACACTTGAGAACACCCTTGGAGACTGAACAGACTTTCTAAATATAGATTTTCCTTTCTCTAAGGCTTTCAAGAGAATGTTATCTTTTGTGAAAACTTGGATTCTGTAAAGGGCACATAGACACTAAGGTCAGTGACTTTCAGGCCTAAAAAAGATTAAAATATTTCCTTAGTCTGGGAACCCGCATTTTGGAGAATTAAAGATGGAAGCGCAATGAAATGAAATATTTTGTCCAGCAATCACATGGCACTCAAACCTCTGTCTTTCCATTGTATAATATAATAGATTCTTTGTATCTGCTTATTTTCATGGTCTGCAACACCATTCCTTCTATGCATCATCCCCCTTGTTTCTTTAGGAGGAAGATAAAATTACCTGCAAATTTTAGCTATCACTGCATTTTAAACTTTCTGCTGTTTTGCAAATTATTTTTGAAATGCATTTTCTTCTTTCTGTCTTCGAATGCTTCTGCCTGCATTTATGATCTTTTACTGTTGAACTATTGTATAATAATAAGTATAGAAACACATTCTAGTAGTGGAGATAAGTTTTGAGGGCAACAAGATGAGACAGAGTTGACACACTACAGCGAGATGAGGTTAGAGGAAAGAGAACAAAAATTTGATTTGTTTAAAAACAAATTAGTTGCAAGTTAGAGAAATGTTTGGCCATACCTAATACAATATAGCTTTCCTAGATAACTTTGAATTCTAGATAACTTCTATTTGCTTAGGCACATATTAGGGAGTAAACAAAATGACAATATTTCTTTTGTTTTTGTTCCAGCATTTCATATGTCCTAAAAATTTCCATAAAACCTTTCTTAAAAATAAAAAAGTCTTGTCTTTAAATTATTTTCCTTAATTGCTTTCACTTTAGTAAGTTGATTAATGGCATTTAAACTCAATAGTCGTGATCAGCCCTGTCCCACAATTTGAAAAAGCTATCAACTAGTAGCTGCTTTTGTAACCAATGAAATAAGACTTTCACAGAAATATCATATTTGACAGTGGAGCAAGTAATTTCAAAAGTCACTTTAGGTGATTTATACACTCTGTGGATTTAGAACTTATCTTCAGATAAAGAGCTTTCTCAGCTGTTTGATTAGAATTCTTTGGCGAGTGCTTGTTGTATGTTTTCACAGTATTTGGTTGTGCTATAAAGGTATTCAAAATTGGTATGAATTAATGAAGTTATATGTAAAAATGAAAGCCTAGACAATTAAATAAAAATGAGGTCTTTTAATTATAATTCAATTAAGTTTGAATTATATTATGGACTTTGCAAAAGACATTACTAACTCATAATGCTGAAATAAAAAAATATTCTAATGTCAGTGGAAAATAAATCCTAATTTATGCCACAGGAAATAAATGCAAGAATTTTTATTTGTTAAACACTTACCAAATACTTTGCACTGTGCATATAACCCTATTCTGAAATTATGAGTGCCAACTAGAACAGAAACTCTCCACCCTCTAGAATTTTTTACTGCTGTCAATGAAATGTTTGTATTTTAAGGTCATTTAATTCCTTAGTTCATTACAATTTCTTTATCAGATGTGTTGTTTTATGTTTATTAAAGCCAATGGTCATATTTAGTTTCTTCAATATTCCTGGTACTTAGTTATAATTACAATTACCAATACTGAAAATCAAATTCCATTGTACAGATGTTCAGCATTGACAGTAAAGTGGTTCTGATGTCCTACAAAATGTCATGAGTTCTCCACATAGCAACCTGTCTCCTAACCATAGCACTCATTGTTTATTTCAAAAAGTTTCTTATTTTCTTGATATATTGATTTTACTACATCTTTTCATTCATACTTTAAGGTATTTTGTTCATGGGTTATCTCATTTTGTAATTGCACATTGATTTATACACCCATTATATATGATGTAAATATGAATATATATTTTTTAATGATCCAATTAATACTTTCTTAATTACACTAAAACTTTTTAAATTTATTGCTGTTCCTCAGCATTTTCTTTTGTCTCTGGAATCTATTTCACTGACTTTAAAATTCTGAAATATTCGAAATTCCAATTTAAAGTGAATGTGCTGCAGATCATTCCATTAATAAGTGGATAAGTTATTCTAACATTCAGACATGCAATAAAGATGAAAAACACTAATTATAATACTAAGCAATGACATTCAGTAAAGAGAAATAGTAAGTACTATATAGGAAACTAGCATCTGCAAGGCAATTCAGTTGGCAAAGATTATACATATATTTAAAATATGTTGAGACATAGTCATAGCAACTGTTTTTCCTTTTGGCTGAAAACAGGCACATTGGAGTATTTAAGCACTACTTCAATCAGAATAGCTATTTAGACACTATGCAGAAAATATGTGATCACAGAAGAACAGATATTTACATCTGTGTAAATATGAGTGTTTTTAAATCAGGCATTTCCACTCACTCAGAAGGAAATGAATGCCAAATTTACTTTAAATGCAATGTTGTGATATGCTAAACTGCCATTATTAGACTTTTGCTGTTGTTCTTTTTGTATTTACCAAAGAGTCCCATTGTATCATTTAATCAAGTTAGAAAACCAGAAGCAACCTTGGGATTCTTATAAGGTCCTTAATAAGTCACAAATTCCTTACTCCCCTACAGATAACTCTCTCAAAGTATGCCTGCTCTCTCACTCTTGGGGGCCCACATCTCTGCCTTAGCCTCCTACTGAAATCACTACTAGCTCATTATGAGTAAGGCCATTTTTAAACCTTCCTCAGTAATACGCAATTAGACTTTAGGAAGCTCCAAAATGCAGCTTACCAAATGTAATAAAATGTAACCAAATTTTAGATAACTAAATGAGAACTGTATGACATTACATTTAAGCTATGCTAATAACAGTATTAAAATGCTAATTAAGAATTTCTTTTCCAATTTTGCAGAACTTTTTTTCCTAATTTGGAACCATTTTTTTTCAACTGCCAAATGTTTTTGTAAGTTCTTCTCAATCTCATAGTCTCCAATGTGTGTGGATTTACTGTCACAAGGCTGAAAAGCCTTGAGAATGAGGCACTTGAAGATGACAACCATCTCCTGGATGATTAAACCAGATATGTGGGTGTTGGAATATAAAGTATTTATAGAGCAAACATATAAATCCAGTAAAAGATACTGGTGTTGATTAATAATATGTATGTATTATCAGATGATAGCATTTAAAAGCTGTAATGCAATAAAATATCACTGTTCTGTAGGAATGCAGTAAAATATCACTCTACAGAGCAATGTATGGAAATGATGAGTGAACTGCCTACATATTCAAAAAGAAATATCAACGGTAAACCACCAGCAGAAAATGAAATATGTTTAGTATGCTCTAAAACAAATATTGGAAAATGGAAACTGATTTTGTGAGTGGTTAAATCAGCTACAAATTTTATTACTTAATATTCCCAAACCTTTCTTATTTCATCTTTAAAACAGATAGAAAATACCTATTTAATTGAGTTGTTTGGAGATTTAAAATCAGTAATTCACATGGTCTTTTTAGAGTCATATCTGGCACACATTTGAAATTTTTGTTATTGTTATTTTTGATAAAGCATTAGTAAACAATAACTGTATTCTTATGGTCATTGCTGCATCTTAGAACAGACTAGAAAATGCTACTGAGTTTAATTCGACCCTTTACTGTGATTTTAAAGATGAAAAAGTTAACAAATACTTTGAGAAGAAATATGTCAGTGTTTTAACATTCCTTCTAAAGCACAATACTTATTTGAATTAGAAAAAAAGTCTTAGTTTATTAAAAAGGTATAGATTTTGAAAGTATCTTTCTTTCTTAGACTTAGAATCAGAAAAGGAGAAAATCAGAGAAAGGATTTAGAAAGTATTATATAACAAAGAACGCCAGCCTCAGTCTCTTACGCATTTGTGGGGCTAAAGTTAATAACCCCAGGTCCCACTTCTGACATCAATACTATCACTGACTGCATAAGACATGGTCAAGTGGATTAACCTCTCTCTGCAGTAGCTCCTTCATTTGTAATGTACAAGTGACATTACTTATCATTTGCCAACCAGCAGTACTTCTTCAGTTAATTGACTGTCTCAGCTGGACTGTTGCAAAGATTGGTTAATAAATAATTTTAAAAACCTTTGAAATATTAAATGAATGATGTAAAAAGCCCTAACAAGAAAAGGCCAGAACAAATCATTCCATGCACTAATTTGTTACTTTAATCATTTATTTATTTTATAAAAAACTTAAACAAAGTTAGCTCTTAACAAAGTGTAAAAAGGATAGTTTACTAAGATTTCTTTAGCACTTTCTATTGTTGCTGGGTTTTTTTTTTTTTTTTTTTTGAAAGATTTATTTATTTATGCATACAAGAGCTGGGATATACAGGCCAGAGATGTAGGGTGTGAGAGGACCCACCAGAGACAGAGTGGGGAGCAGAACAGGCAGACTGACTGAAATACATTGCTGAGGGGAGCAGCGGGCGTGTCAGGAAAGGTCTGCTGCGCCATGTGGGTAGCTCCCTGACTGGGGATCGAACTCGTGCTCCAGTGGCTGCAGATAGCTTCACAGTGCTGCATCTTAACCCTTGCGCCACCAGGGAGGCCCTGCTGCTGTTTTTAATTTTTTTTAACCCTCTGTTATAATTGAGAATATACAGTAAAAAAAGTATCATCAAGGAAATAATCATAGTTCATCTCCTTAAATAGTAGAAAATCTTAAAAGACAGGAAAACTGAACAAGAATAAGGAAACATGCTTCCCTAGCCTGAGTTTATTGCTAATAGCGGTATAACCTTGACAAATTTACTTAACCAATAAGCATCATAAGATTATTAAAAACAAATCTACAAAATGACATAAGAGTATACAAAATCCTGTGCCAAGCATTATGAGGGACTCAAAACTCAATGACTCAGATCTCAAGGAAAATATGATACAGGGAGCAGAACTACATGAAAATAATTATGTCTTACATAACGTCAATTAAACACTATAATAGCTATTCATCCTGGAGATAGGGAAAGATTGTGTCTTATCAACTGGATTAGAAAGATGAAGATAATTTTTGGTAATTGGGACCAAAATGCATTACAGTTTGAGAAAACAATATGAAAAAACTATTAGAACATCAGAGACATTGCAAGTATGATTGAACTTTACATGCACAAGGAAGATACTATAGGAAAAGATAGCAAAGAAGGTTGACTTCAAATAGAGGGTCATGAAAAAAAAATTGAACTATTTTGGAGATTCCCAGAACCCACTGAGATTTTTTTAAGTAGTATTTATGTTTTATAAACTTAATTTTGGTAATAATGTTACCAAATGCGAAGGGTACATTGCTTGGTGTGTATTCCCCTCCCCCCCCCAATAGATCAGACCAAACTGATTCACTGTTTCATTGTGGTAAAGAGAGTTATTATTTGAGTCAAGGAGACAAAGAGATAAATCTTTAAATTTCTATCTCTTTGACTTCTTTTTTAAAAATTTTTAAGATTTATTTTATTTATATATGCATACAAGAGCTAGGGTATAGGCCAGAGTTGCAGGGGTGGGGGTGAAATGATTCACAAGTGAGTGGGGAGCAGAATGGGCGAATCTACTGAAATACACTGCTGAGGAGAGCAGAGGACAAGTCAGTAGAGATCTGCTGTGCCATGTGGATTGCTCCCTGGCCGACCGGGGATCCAACTCATGCTGCAGTGGCTGGCGAAAGCTTGATAGTGCTGTCTTTAACCCCTGGGCCACCAGTGAGGCCCCATCTTTGACTTCTGGGTAGACCACAGTATATGAAGGACAATTGATATTATTAAGGAACATGGTTGAGGGGTTTCATTACACAGGCACACATCCACAACCTGCCAGGATATGCTTTTTCATACTTTGTATAATGAGAATGCTGGTGTTCTGCCCTCTGGGGAAGGATGTTTAACATGTTAATGGATGTTAATGAGTCCAAGATTACTACAGGCTGTTAATCTTGTGTCTTCCCATGCTCACCAGGCATAACCCAGTTTCAGCTGGAATCTTGCCTGAGTTTCTGGAAAACAACTGAAAATAGCTTAAGAATTTCCTGACAGTTGTTCCCCTTTGACCTATGAGTAACAAGAGTAAAAAGGATAAGTTGGAATATATTATAATAGACTTAGATAAGTGAGAAGTTAGCAATAGTCAAAAAGAGATTCTTCCTGGGCTTTGGGATTCCTAGATTTTCTGGGCTTTGGGGCTCCTTGGTCTTTAAGTATGGCATGAAAGAATTCAAAGCCACATCTAGGTAAAGGAAAGAAAGGTTTACTAGAAATAGAATTAAAGTGCAACCAGAATCCTGGGAAGAACAAGAGCCAAGGAGGGTGTGTGGGGTGGGGGGTTAGGAGGTTAGGAGAAGAGGGTTTGCTTACTCCTCCCCATCCTGGGTGTATACTACACAGGCACTCCTGGAGTGTCAGCTTATTGTACAAGTAGCAGTTTAAAGTCACTACCCCTTCTATTGTGCTTCCTGGGTATAGTTTTATCAGCCTGCAGGTTGGGGCAAGGAAGAGCATTAGCCAAAGCTGTCATGGTATCAACCAGTTCCACTCTTCCCTTGGAAGAGAGGAGAGAGTTTGTGTTTTTTGGGAAATCTCTGGACTATTAGAGGCATTGTCTTATTACCCCAAAACTGACCAATTTTGAGGAATTGTCCACCTCTGGATGCTTCTTTCTCTACCCTCTGGGTTTTTCTTGGCTGTCCCTGGACTTTATCAGTGCAGGCAAGTGTTTCCAGGCATCCTGTGTATATAGTTGTCTGTTTAATTTTCTTTAGGTGCTGCCCTCCCTACCCTAAGTGTCTAACAAGATGATGAAGGTAGTAATCAGAAAAAGAATGGAAATGAAGATTGTTAAAGAGAACATTGAATCGATAGAATTAAAACAAAGAGCATTTGAGAAATGAGTGGATATAAATAATGAGTGAAATTGAGTGATTGAAGAAAATTCTTACCTCTGTCATTGGTGCCTGAAAAAAAGGTGGTTCTATACACTAAAGCAATGAAAAGAATGAATACTTTGAGAAGTGGAGGCGGAGATACCACAAAGAGACTTCATTTTGAACTTACTGAACTGGAGCTTTTAAGGACATCCACATTGGAATATCCAATAGGCAGTAAAAATTCTCAAGCTAAGCTTCAAAATACTCTAAGAGCCCAAATATATAGATTTGATTGTTATCAACGTACAGTGGCTTTTCAGGCAAATGAGGCAAATGGGATTACAAAACAGAATATAAATGACAAAAAAGAGACTAAAGATTCTTAAAAAGTAAATAAGGGAGGTGTGGGGTGGACAAAAAGAAATAAAAGGGGACCAAAGGTAGAGTAACTCCGGTAGCCAAGAATGAATATTTCCAGAAGAGAAGAACAACAACGTAAAATGTGGTATGCAATTTGATATAAATGATTATTGTGAAGTGCCTATTGAATTTTATGGTTAATCTGTAACGGTTTTTCTTTGAGGAAACAATTCTCGTAAATGAATAGATATGTGAGTGAATAAAACTACAAAGAAATTTTATAAAAGCACTGTAGAGGTTAAAAAAAAATAGCATCCACCTTTTCCATTTAAGTTTGGGGAAAATGAAAGAAAATTAAGTGAATATATTAAAGAATATACTGAGCTTAAAAGATGAAGTATATTTTATAGCAGGGAAAATGTAAGCAATTTTATAGGCATTGGAAAAATAGGGTAGAGAAGAAGCTTTTGAAGCATGAACCAGTATTGCAGAAAAGATAATGGAAGATAGAAATGATGGAATCAAGTGCATCAGTAAGGTAATATTATTAGGTGGAAAGACTCTTAAATAGGAGATCGACAACTTTTGAAGCAAAGGAGTATCCATAAGGTCATCAGGCAAGATATTTTGTGGAGAGTAAGAAACTGAAATCTAAACAAGATTTATGAAGCACAGAAAAATACAAAAATTGCTTTTGTTAAGTATGATGAAGAGGTAAGCCAGAAATGAGCAAAGGAATTTATGAGCAGCTTTCAGGTCACTTCTCACCTAATTGGACAGTAAAAATATTTCCTAAGGAAAGGTAGCCAGTGCTTCTGGCTTTATAACATTTAAAGCCTCAGATTTCTGATTATAGTTTTGATTTGTTAAGCATTGGGGAAAGAAAACACAGGTTTTGAATCTTGACCAAAGAAAAATTTCAGAAGGAAATTAATGATACAATTGACTAGGTTCAGAATTTATAGAAATATGTGCCCAGATTAAAAAAAAATAAGGAAATATTTAGAGATGAAAAGTCAATCACACATAATCTTTGCTGTCATTCACTCCAAAGTGTGACTAGAAGATAGCCCAATTGAAGGGAAAGGGAATTAAGGCAGTCACATTCTGGAACCCTGCAGAGAGCTCCTAAAACTTAGTTGGAATCCCTCTGATATGTGAGATTGAGTGGCTTTTTGTTTTGGTTTTTTAAAAGATTTGTTTTTGTTTTTTGCATACAAGAACTGGGGTGTAGGCCAGAGGCGCAAGGGGTGAGAGGATTCACCAGAGACAGAGTGGGGAGCAGAACAGGTAGATTCACTGAATTACACTGCTGTGCCATGTGGGTTAGCTCCCTGGCCAGGGATCGAACTCATGCTGCAGTGGCTGGCGATAGCTTGATAGTGCTGAGACTTAACCCCTTGTACCACCAGGAAGGCCCTGTTTTTTGTTTTTGTTTTGAAATAAACTACGGGATTGTTTTAAGCCTGAATTTAAGGAACTAGATCAACTGGTACTTCTAGATTATTTTAGAAATAAAAAACTTGCTAATTATACTCTTTATAAAAGGGTTCCCTTCTTTAATATATAGTATTTTTTGAATAGTTTTCTATTACTTTGTAGACCTATGGTTCTCAAAATTTGGTCCCTCAAATTTGAATGTTCTCGACCCATTCAATTTGTCACTGATACATATACATTAGGTCCACAGGTTTAGAATAGTGGTCATAATAATACTAATGCCATCTGCCTTTTTACATGATGGACATTTACACTACTGGTGCTAAGCAAGGTAGGGGAAACCATGAGCACCTGACACTGATCAAGTCAGTGGCACTGAACTCCACTAGTAACCATGGTATTCTTCACCAACACACATTCACAGTTATTATTTTAGAGATGCAAGATTTACCTAACAATGTACTTGGTGAAACAATGAAAATACTAATTGTTTAAATCTTCACCCTTAAGTATCACCTTTTTAATATTCTATGTGATGAAACGGGAAGCTGCATGATGCACCTCTGCCTTGTACTAAAGGCACAGTGTCTCAAGTAAAGCTCTTGTATGAAAGTTTTGGTTGAGAGACTATACTTTTTTTATGAATAACCATATTCACTTGAAAGAGTAACTTACAGGGCCTCCCTGGTGGCGCAAGGGGTTAAGACGCAACTTATGAAGCTATCCGCAACCACTGCAGCATGAGTTCGGTCACTGGCCAGGGAGCAATCCACATGGCACAGCAGACCTCTCCTGACTCTCCCACTGCTCCCCTCAGCAAATGTATTTCAGTCAATCTGCCTGTTCTCCTCCCCACTCTATCTCTGGTGGGTCTTCTCTTCCCCCACGCCTCTGGCCTGTACTCCAGCTCTTGTATGCATGAATGAATCTGAAAGGAAGGAAGGAAGGAAGGAAGGAAGGGAGGGAGGGAGGGAGGGAGGGAGGGAGGGAGGGAGGGAGGGAGGGAGGGCTACTTACAGACTAGCTTTTCAAACTTGGAGAGATTTTCTTGAAAATGAACAAAGTGACCTTGGGAAGGGAAGCCAACCATAGCTATTGCCAGTGATAAAATCTGAGCTTTCATAAAAAAATTAAAACTTTGAAAAAATTATCTGCCCCTGAGAAATTGTCAGTTTATCCGTTCTTAAAGACTTTACTAATGAAATAGGTGGAATTACAAACAAATGTGATATTGTATAATAAAATATGGTAACATATGAAAATTGTATGACCCAGTGAACCAATACTTTCCAAACACCTGATAGTATGTGTATGAATACTATACATATAAATGCAAAAGATCCATTCAAAGTAAGCAACAGGTAATAGTGAAGTATGGAAATAATACCAATACCATTTTGGATTCACCATGCAAAATGTTAAAAGTCCACAATTATCTGAAAAGGTTATGAAAATTCTCTTCACTTTTCCATCTAAAAAAAAAATATGTGCAAGAATTTCCTTCATAAAACACATATTGAGACAGATTGAATGCAGAAGCAGATATGAAAAGACAGATGTCTTATATTAAACCAGACATTTGCAGAATTAAATCTGAGAGCTGCAGTAAAACTATGTCATTCCTGTTACTATCTTTTTTTTATTATGGAAAATACACCTCATTTCATTAAAGATATATTATGTATGAAAACATATAATGGATTTGTTTTTTATATTTTAAGTGAATTGCTAAAGTTTTAAAATTTTTCCAGTTTTAATTTCTCACATGGTAAATATTAGCAGATAAAAACCACATAAACAAAAACTCCCTGGGGTTCTCATTAATTTTTGACAATTTAATATATATCTGAGGTTAAAAAAAAACAAAAACGCACACCTTTGGGACACTAGATAGATCAAATCCTATGTAAACTACTCAAGGACTTCTAACACATTTCTATAATATCATAAAATAACAATTGAGAAGTTATGGAAGAATGGGATAGGAAGAATTTCTTTCCCTTTTAAACTTAAAAGAAATCATGCTATTTATGTTAGAGAGAGATCTTCCGAGCATGCTGCTGGCATTCTCTCCATTCTTTCTTCCAAGTCTGTGAGTCTCATTTCATGTGTCCCCATTTACAGGAGTAAAATTAGCATGTTATCCAGTCAACATTTGGCTCATGACTCAGTGTCACTATAAAAATCATGTTAGCAGTTCAAAGTCCCAACTTCTTCTAGGATACGTCTATGTGGAATGCTTCAATTTGTTTAATGTAAGAGACGTAAGTATATATTTTTCCTACTCTCTTGTCATCTGTCTAAATTTTACTAGAGTAAAATCTTATAGCTTATTCTTTCAACTAATTTGTATATATGATATTAGAAATGATAAAAGACATAAACAAAAAAGATGAATATCAATAATGAATCTCCCTTTAGAAATCCATTATACCAAGTATGAATTTTTAGAATACCATTATACTGCTTTCTTTGTGACTGAATGGGAAAGTGAGACATTTTTGAGAGGTAAAATAAAAAGCAAGCTTATTTCCTACTTATGAATTTTGATTGAAATTTCAGATGTCTATATTTAGAAATTTATAGTTTAAAATGTAATCCAACTTTAAATAATAAGTACATAAATAAAAGTACATTCATTCTTCTATAATCAGAATGAATATTAATTCATATGATTAACTATTTTGAATAACTGGAAACAACAAAATAGCACCTATTTTCTTATCTATATTTTGTCATGTCTAGAAAACTCTAATTGTAGCAGCATAAACAGGAAGGTAGTGAAGAATAAAAGTCCACTTTTGGTAAATTTCTCAAGCTTTTTCTGATTAGTTTATTTTTATAAGGCCAGAATGTATGCTGATTGTTACTCTATTAATTTTCTACCAGTTGCTGACATTTGTTAGACTTTTTTTTTACTTTGTCATTTTTTGTTGAATATCTGTCAGACATAATTAGTTGGTGACAGTTTCCCCAGACTTACAAAACAACAGTAAAAATCATTACACTGTCTTATACTTGGTGTATAAGCTATTTCCAGGTTTTTTGAAGTTGTATCACAAACTAAAGGTCTGTGTCTTCATGTTTTTTTTGAAATGAAAAATAACATAGCTGCCATTCATGGAAAAATAACCTTTTTCAGCACCTAGTGGGAATTAATTAAAATATTTAAATCTTATAGAAAAAGAGAAAGATAGTGTTCTATATATTTTGCCTCTACATATTTGTTTAAAATATAATTGTATTCCTTCTTTCATTCATTTTATAAGTGGTATTTGTCAACATTGCTCTTTTTACTGAAAAGTGTCAATAGTCTGGAAAAAAATGTATTAAAAATGAAATACAAATTTTATAATAAGTTATTATAATGGTTACTGTAGTTGAACGCCCATTGTTACCTTCTATGTTACTTTAAAAGTTTTAAATTGGATGTGGATCAATCTAGCAAATGAATTTTTTAAGTGCTGAAGGAGAGAACAAGTTTATAAGACTAAGTTCTTATCACAGTTGTCATTGTCTTTCAGTCAGTCCAACTAAAAACTTTATATATACATTATAAAGTAAATATATTATACATTTTTAACTTTCCCAACTCTGATTCTTCTTCCATGTACTCATTACTTAGGAGTACACTCAGTGAAGTTCAAATTAAGTTGGTTTCCCTCTTATGAACAGAATTGCCACCAAGATCTCTTAACATTCCAAACATATCATAACACAGTATATTTTCTTATAATTCTTGTCTTCTGCTTGGAAGATGTCACTAATTTTCTTTTTTTTTTAAAGATTTATTTATTTATGCATACAAGAACTGGGGTACAGACCAGAGGTGTGGAGAGTGAGAGGATTCACCAGAGACAGAGTGGGGAACAGAATAGGCAGACTGACTGAAATACATTGCTGAGGGGAGCAGCGGGCAAGACAGGAGAGGTCTGCTGCACCATGTGGGTAGCTCCGTGGCTGGCCAGGGATCAAACTCATGCTGCAGAGGCTATAGATACCTTCACAGTGCTGTACTTAACCCCTTATTCCACTAGAAAGACCCTAATTCTTTCTTTTCCTTAACACTTCAAATCTCCTTAAAACTCTCATCACAAAGTGAATTAGATATAAACCTCCACCGCACAGGTATTATTATCAGTCTACATGAAAATAAGAAAATGGCAAAAAAATCAAGGGCCTTTATTACAAAATACAATTATCTTTATGTGAAATCCACAGATCTGAGTTTAAATCAGTTTTGTGTATTATTCAGTAGCACTTATCTTCTGAGGTTTATTTTCTTCATTTGAAAATGAGGATACTTTTATGTATTTCATATCAATATCAGATGAGAAATACTAGTATTTGTGTTTTTTATAAGTCTATGTGAGATAGGCTAGTCTGTTCTAAAAATTCCACCTATTCCTGCAGTTCCATCTTCCTTTAAACTTTTGTTTTTGTGTAGAAGAACTGGGGTGTAGGCCAGAAGTTCAGGTGTGTGAGAGGAGTCACCAGAGACAGAGTTGGGGGCAGAACAACAGGTTTACTGAAATACACTCTGAGGGGAGCAGCTGGTGAAACAGGAGTGGTCTGCTGCACCATATGTGGGTTAGCTCCCTGGTGGTGGATCAGACTCAGGGTAGCAGTGATAGCATTGAGACTTAACCACTATGCCACCAGGGAGGCCCTTCCTTTAAACTTTTATAAGATATATTTGTTAGGTTGATGTGCATGTCGAGTTCTGAGCTTCAAAGTAACAAGGAAATTAATACTATGTTGGTTAATCGTGATAGAGTAGGTCAAGAATATGTTTATAATAGCATTAAATTACTCCAAGGCCAAATACTATCAAAATTTGTAAATTACTTGGCAGACAGGCAACCTAGTAAAGTAAAGCAAAAAGTGTGGACTGGGACTATGTAGACTATTGTTTCAGACACTAGTTAACTATGCGAACACAGGGAGATCACTTAAATTCTCTATCTTCAACTCTTCACCTGTGAAAACTCCAGATTTTCAGGATTTTTAATTTAGTGTAATGAAGTAATAAGGACGTTCTCTGTGGTTACTTATTGAAAGTATTAGCATATTTTTTCATTGTTTGAGTCTATTCAACTTATCTTTATTTAGCAAAGGATTCTGTTAGGAATGCCATGTAATTAAGACAATAACAATATGGATTCCTTATCAGAACTTGTGATCTAAGAGAGGTAATCATAATGCTAAATAGCATTTAAGTGTCCTGTGCAGACACAAATCAAGGACTGTGGGAGTGCTAGCTGAAGACAGTGAAAAGAAGGCAAGAGAAGATGGCATTTCACTGTATTTTGAGGACTAAATCTTGTTCATTAAGCATGGTCCTTAACAGAAAGCATTCCAGTTAGAATAACAGATTTGTGGGCTTCCCTGGTGACTCAGGGGGTTAAGATGCAACCTAAGCTATCCACAGCCTCTGCAGCATGGTTTCGGATTCCTGGCCAGGGAGTGGCCCACATGGCGCAGCAGACCTCTCCTGACTCCCCGTTGCTCCCCTCAGCAGTGTATTTCAGTTAGTCTGCCTGTTCTGTTCCCCACTCTGTCTCTGGTGAATCCTCTCACCCTCCACACCTCTGGACTGTACCCCAGTTCCTGTAGGCATAAATGAATAAATCTTTAAAAAAAAAAAATAACAGATTTGTGCTAATGCACCAGTGAAAGAACGCTTGGAAAAATACTGCGCATAAAATATTTACTGTGTTCTGTAACACAATAAGTATTAAAGCAAGTAGCTGAAATTAAGCAGCTATTTTTTTTTTTCCAGATTGTGGAAAAACTCAGCAATAATCTTTTTTTTTTCCAGATTGTGGAAAAACTCAGCAATAATCTTTTAAGAGCTTTTCCCTATTTTTTACACGCAATAAATATGGGTGGTATAAAATAAAAATCAACCTCACCTTGCAAGTGATTAGACATAGATATCAAGGGGGAAAAGATAAGTAAAATTATGCTCCAGTCTGGTGTATTAAGGACAGCATGTTTTGTTGTAAATGCATGTGTTTTGTTTTGGTCTGGTTTTGTTTTATTAAATTTGAAATTCAATAAATAGTGCAAAACTTTTTAGCAGACAGTTGGCCATGCATGTAGGTGCCTGAGAGAATAGTCTAAACATGAGGAACACACTTTGGCTATATCCATAAGGAATTGGAAGTCATAAGAATAGAGGAGTTTATGGAAGTCAAGAAGTAAAGATGACCAAAGACTGATCCTGAATTCCCACAAAATGTGCCCTTATTTCAACAGGTAACCTTCAGAAGATAAATCTATGTAGTATGTAAGTCAAATAGGATGGAACCAGGAGAGTTCCATGGAAGCTCAGAATATGTCAGCTGAGTTTTTAATCAGTATCTACCCTCCATGTGCCAAGCACTGTATTAAACTCTTCAGATACATAATCCTTGGTTCCTTAAGAACTAAGTATATTTATTATAATTTGTTGATGAAGAACCAAATATGGAAAGAATTGACATAATATAGCAAATGGAAAAATCTAGATCCAAATATAGACAGATATGATTCTTCAACCAATAATCTGGTCCCTATAATTTGCTATATGCCTGAGGGAGAGTTTCAAGGAGAATGTAGCTGACAGTGCCACGCATTATACAGCTTTCTAGCAGGGTGGACATTCACAAAAAAAAAAAAAAACCCTTAGCACTCAACTGTTAATTAATGCAGATCATTTCAGTCACGTAAGAAAGGAGTCTCCATAAAACATACTTCTAAAAATGAATGGAATTTAAAAAATTCTAAAGGTTTGCTCAAACAAAGTGAGAAAATAAAATTAGCTGAACCCTTTTGAGAAACTTAATGGAGAGAGATGGCAGTGCATGTATGACGGTTGGGGGAAGGTTGTTTGGTCGAATGGTGGGTTCATATTGTTAGTAAGAGAAGACTTGAACATGAATATGAAGTTAAGGGAGAAGTTAGGTGGAAAAAGACTCATTTTATTGAAAAAAAAACTGCAGAGAGCAGATCCTACAGAAAGTGAGGGGAAATAGAAAAGAGGCCAGTTCATTTAGAAAAGAGATAATAGGGGCCTCCCAGGCGGTACAAGGGGTTAGGTCTCAGCACTATGAAGCTACTGGCAGATACTGCAGAATGAGTTTGATCCCCAACCAAGGAGGTAACCCACATGGTACAGCAGACCTCTCCTGTCTCGCCCGCTGATCCCCTCAGCATTGTCTTTCAGTCCATCTGCCTGTTCTGTTCCCCACTCTGTATCTTTTGAATCCTCCCCTACCCTGCACCTCTGGCCTACACCCCACTTCTTGTATGCCAAAATAAATAAATCTTTAAAAAAAAAAGAACAGAAGAGAGAATAGTGGTTTACAGAGACATGTGCTTGAGCAAGGAAAACATTTAAGAAAACTTTCAGCAGATGTCCTGTATCTTCTTATAAATGGAAGATGCAAAGTCATCTCTTAAGACAGGTGGTGTCTGGTTCTGTGGAGTGGAAAGGTTTTGGACTCTTTCCCACAGAAAAAAAAAGTATAAGAAGAGTCAACTGGAGGTGAACAAAAGAATAACCAAACAACTCAGAGTGTATACTAATAATAGATTCAAAACTTTCTAGTTGAGCCAGTTGGCACAATTTTGTAATTTTTTCTGGTAACATTTTGCCACCAAGTAATGAAATCAAAGAAAGTACACCCTGGTGTTTACCCAGGTGAGACTTAGGAAGGTCAACTGACAAAAGATCAAAAGAACTTCTTTATGCTAATAAGAAGCTAAATGAAATAATGGACAATTTATCCAGACTGAACCTAGAGGAAATTAAACTAGAAAGAGTTAAAAGAATTAAAGATGTAATCAGTGTGAAGAACAAATTAAGAAAAAAAGAATAATTTGGTATGGCCACAAAAAACAAACAAACAAAAAACTCCAAAATACAAGATTTTAGAAATGAGGTCATTTTGAGTAATCATTAATTTTATATCCTCATTTGAAGTGCCATTAATGATAATTCTAATATGCCTCTTGGCATATTAGAAAGTAGAAGACCAAGGGGCCTCCCCGGTGGCGCAGTGGTTGAGCGCTGGGTTTCAGGGCTGCCCACGGCCTCTGCAGCACCGGTTCGATCCCCAGCTGCTCCCTGGCCACCGGAGGAGGGTCCCACATGGCGCAGACCTCTCCTGCTGCCCGCTGTTCCCCTCAGCAGTGTACTTCGGTCCTTCTGCCTGCTCTGCTTCCGGCTCTGGCTCTGGTGAATTCTCTCACCCTCCCGTGCTTCTGACTGTACCCAGTGCATGCATAAAACAAAACAAACAAACAAACAAATAAATAAATAAATAAAACATGCCTCTATTAAAAAAAAAAAAAGCATTAAAAAAAAAAAAAGAAAGTGGAAGACCAGGATGTCAACTGATTTTTTCCAAAAATCACTCCATAAGGGCCTCCCTGGTGGCACAGTGGTTAAAGTCTCAGCCCTATCAAGCTATCGCTATCCACAGCGGCAAGGGCCAGGGAACTGGCCACATGGTGCAGTAGACCTCTCCTTTCTCCCCTGTACTCCCCTCAGCAGTATATTTCAGGAGATCCACCTGTTCTGCTCCCCGCTCTGTCTCTGATGACTCCTCTCACCCCTACACCTCTGGCCTACACCCCAGCTCTTGCATACATAAATAAATAAAATAAATCTTTAAAAATTTTTTTTTTAAAAAGTTCATTGCTTAAAACAATGAACCCAACAGAAATTCATCATTATTTCCTGTATTAGTATTCATGCCTCTTTGGACCTTCAGGGAAGGATATAAACTTAAACAGAGTAAGAGAAATTAAAGCATTTTACCTTGAAAATATCCTTTTTCATTAAGTCTTTAGGTGTGTGTATCACTAAGTTTGTTTGGAAAAAACCCACTTTCATTGACTTCTTTGTCATATGAAAATTATATTGCAAAGATTCAGTCAAAGATTGTTATTCCTCTCAAGTAATGTCTTATAGGAGTCCACAAGACAGATCTCTTCCTGACCTGGGGGCAGTATTTGATCATCGATACTGTATATAATTGCTGGCACATTGTGGTAATAAAAAAGGAAATTGGATTTTGGTCAGTTTCATTATTGTTCTTAAACTCGGCAGATAATACACTTACTTAAGGCTTACTCTCATAGACCACTTCTACTCTGCCCCACCTTGGTATACTACTAATCTCAAGTTCTTCTCTGGAGTTGAAGACCAATTAAAATAGTTTTGGAACAGAAGAATTTTATGTTCTAACTAGGTGTTCACAATCTATGGCTTGTATGCTGAATCTGGCCCTATGCCTATTTTTGTAAACGACGTTTTTAAATAACATTTATTGAACATATTGTCTTTGACTGCTTTTGCACTAGAATGAAAGAGTTGATTAGTTAGGATACAGAACATATGACCTTATGGCCCAAAATATTTACTGCCATGACCTTTATAGAAAAAGTTCCCTGGGCCTCACCTGGTGGCGCAGCGGTTGAACACTAGGCTGCAAAGCTGCTTGCAGTCTCTGCAGCGCCGGTTCGATCCCCAGCCACCGGCGAGGGTCCCGCATGGTGTGACAGACCTCTCTTGCTGTGCCTGCTGCTCCCCTCAGCAATGTGTATTTCGTCCATTTGTTCTGTTCCCCACTCTGGCTCTGGTGAATTCTCTCAGCCTCCCGCACTTCTGACTGTACCCAGTGCTTGTATAAATAAATAAATAAATCTTAAAAAGAAAAAGAAAAAGTTCCCTGACCCTGAATCTAAATAGTTAGGACAAGAATCAAAGAATTATTTCCTTTGTGAACATGGAAACGTTAATTATTTCATGTTGGTTTTATATAGACCAATAACAAGTGTCTTTATTAAATGTTTACCATTCACCAACATTATATTTACCTATCAATTTTTCTCTTTTGTAGTTCCTGCTATGTGGATATTTGTTAGCAATGACTGATGTGGAAACTACATATGCAGATTTTATTGCTTCAGGAAGAACAGGTAGAAGAAATGCAATACATGATATCCTGGTTTCCTCTGCAAGTGGCAACAGCAATGAATTAGCCTTGAAATTAGCAGGTCTTGATATCAACAAGACAGGTGAGTACCAGATAGACCTCTAAGAGCATGAAATGATTTTCAACCTTTCACTAAGTGGGATTAAGCCATGAAAATGCACCTTTGAAAGTAACCCAGACAAAGAGTTATAAATCCCATAAGGCAAGATAAAAACCAGGGACAAATCTCTTAATCTCTCCCATTCTGTTTTTAATGACTTCTCTTTGTAGAATTTTCCATTCAAAGGCAGAGCCCTTAATCTGCCTTTTGCTGTTCTGATTTTGTCAATGTGATCAGTAAGGCACATGGGTGTTTAAAAGTCCTAATCTCTACCAGATAGCTGAAATTTCTTGTGCAGAATATTTAATAAAGTTGGAGCTCCTACCCTTGACAGTACTGGCCATCTGTAGCATGTAATAGAGTTAGATGTCTAGCAGGATTCACAGGTGAGTCTGATGTACCTCAATTCCAATGAAACTTCCAAGAGAAAATGAGTTTCCATGACTAAGACTAAATCTATTATTATGGAAGCAAAATAATCTGTTGTATAATAAGATTTAGGTCAAAATGGTGTTTCATTTTCCTTTCATGATAGAATGGGTTTGGGAAAATCTTGCTTTATCTGGCCTTGAGTTCTTATCCAAGAGGCTTAATTTTACCAAGTTTGATTTGTAAAAGTACTTCTGAGTATTTGAATGAGTCCCCTAATTATTCCTTCATCTGTAGATTTTGCAAGTATCAAAATTGTATTATAATTCGCTGAGAAAAAGAACCTTTAAAAATACCCTTTGTGGGCCTCCCCGGTGGCGCAGCGGTTGAGCACTGGGTTGCGAAGCTGGTTCGATCCCTGGCTGCTCCCCGGCCACCGGCCACCGGAGGAGGGTCCCACATGGTGCACAGAACTCTCCTGCCGCCTGTTGCTCCCCTCAGCAGTGTATTTCGTGGGTCTGCCTGTTCTATTCCCCGCTCTGGCTCTGGTGAATTCTCTCACCCTCCTGCACTTCTGACTGTACCCAGTGCTTGTATAAATAAATAAATAAATCTTAAAAAAAATAATAAAAAATAAAAATAGACTTTGTGTAGGGCCTCCCCGGTGGCGCAGCGGTTGAGCCCTGGGCTGCGAAGCTGCCTGCAGCCTTTGCAGTGCTGGTTCAATCCCTGGCCGCCTTGGCGCGCAGATCTCTCCTGCCTCCCGCTGCTCCCCTCAGCAGTGTACTTAGTCTGCCTGCTCTGCTCTCCCCTCTGGCTCTGGTGAATTCTCTCATCCTCCTGCCCTTCTGACTGTACCCAGTGCTTGTATAAATAAATAAGTAAATCTTTAAAAAAAAAAAAAAGCATGCATGTACACATTCAAACTTTAAAAAAAAATAACATTTGTGTAAAATTACCTTTAAAGTAAAAAGGAGGTCATTATTCAGGAACCACAATATTGTGAACATGAGAATCTCTTAACCAGTTTCTGCCTCCTGGGAACTAACTATCCAATATTATTTCTCTAAGAGTATTTTTATGGCAAAGCATTCCAGTTATTGGGAAACCAAATCAGAGTATATGTCAGAGTAATAGCTCAGCAGTAGTACTTTAAAATACTTAGATACAATACTTTATTCAATGGCTACAGATTAACAGGTCACAGGATGGTCTTTTCAAATTTAGATTGAAAATAAAACATTAACATCACCACCTTGATGGCCAATATATATTTTAGGTATCGTTGTTCCTCTATTACTACTATCAACGTAGCTCTGAAGAAGGCTTTAGGGAATTATTCTAATTTGGTGACTTTGGGTAAGTAAATATATTCTTCTGTGGACTTTGAGAATAACATTTATTTTATATGATACATTTCTTTTTAAAAAAAAAAAGATTTATTTACTTATGCATACAAGAGCTGGGGTATAGGCTAGAAGTGAGGGGTGTGAGAGGATTCACCAGAAACAGAGTGGGTAGCAGAACAGGCAGACTGACTGAAATACACTGCTGAGGGGAGCAGTGGGCAAGACAGGAGAGGTCTGCTGTGCCATCTGGGTCAGCTTCATGGCTGCCGGTAGCTTCATAGTGCTGAGACTTAACCCCGTGCACCACCCGGGAGGCCCAGATTTGTATATTTATTTTTATATAAGTGTTCTTTTAAATAATCTGTGTTAATTTCAGTAACCCTCAGTATTTGGTTATTTTTATGCATATCACAATTTATAGCTTCTTTGTGTTCACTGAAGTTGAGACTCATTAGCCCCAACGATTTTCTTTTATAAAAGCACACTTTAAGAGCCTCCCCCGATGGGGAGCATCGATGGCGCAGCAGTTGAGCGCTGGGCTGCGAAGCTACCCGCAGGGTCCCACATGGCGAGGGTCCCACATGGCGGGCAGACCTCTCCAGCTGAGCCCGCTGCTCCCCTCAGCAGTGTTTTTTTCAAATAATTTAAAATAATTCTCTTCTTTCCTAAGCATTTCTACATGTTAATTGTAATTCTCTAGGCCCTTGAAAATTATTTGTTTCTCTTCAAATCATAAACTAGATGGATAAAATCAGCACTGGCTTTATGTATTATTTTAAGTACAAAGAACTAAAAATAGTAACAATAGTACAATATAAAAGCCTAAAATATACAGCTGTCAAATGTATAATGGCAAAGATCACAGTAGCTGAGAACTGTGAGGGCCTTCCTCTATGATTCCTGAAAATTCAGTTTCTTTTTAGTTTATACTCAACAATACTGCAGTCTTATGTTTACCTTGACCTTTTAACAAGTATCTATGTAGCCCCAGGTCTGTGTTTGCAACATAATGCTGAACCCAGAGAAGTGTTCTCAGACATCTATTCAGTCCCACATCCCTTGGAACTAAATTGACTCATCTTGTATTTATGCAGTCACAAATATTCTACTGTCTTGCATCTTCCCTAATTTGAGTTCCTACCCTTGGTTACCTAGAACTTCTCTTGAATTCTTGTTGCATCTACAAATATACTAATCTACAAATCTCAGATTGAAGCCATTTGCATGCATATGTTTTTAAAAAAAGATTTATTTATTTATGCATACAAAAACTGGGATATAGGCTAGAAGTGTGTGGGGTGAGAGGATTCACCAGAGACAGAGTGGGGAGCAGAACAGGCCAACTGACTGAAATATGCTGCTGAGGGGAGCAGCGGGCAAGTCAGGAGAGGTCTACTGTGCCATGTGGGTCACTTCCCAGGCTGGGGATCGAACTCATGCTGCACTGCTGCGGACAGCTTCACAGTGCCATGTCTCAACCCCTTGCGCCACCAGGGAAGTCCCAATCTGCATATCTTGGGAGACTGTTGATTGCTCCACTATTGAAAATAGCATATGAAAATGACATATAATGCCTGGCCATACCCTTAGAACCCCCTTAGAACAGAATTGTTTTTTTTTTACATAGAACTGATTTTAATTTCCCTAAAGTGTGGTTCATGGCGAGATGTTCCCTTGTGTACTTGTTAAGAGTAAATGAAAATTGTTCTTTCAACATTTACATGTGAAGAATGGATCAGCCCATTTACCTCCATCTATTTGGATTATGATAACAAACTCTTAGCAAAAGCTGATAAAATTTACATTATTTCAATATACCAAAATATTTTGTCCACTAAGACATATTGGTTGCCGAGTAACAAATTAAGTCATGCAAATATTTGAATCTTTGAGTCAAGGATCGCCTACAATTTGTGCTCAGATAAAGTATCCTAATATGAAGAGAATGTATTGTTTAATTTCAGTGTTTGATGTGTCACTGGCTATGATTGCTGCTGAGGGTGTAGTTATGAGTATAGTTTTATTGGAATAACTATCTGACAGATGACTAACCAGCTGACACAATGACCGTTCATCTTCTACTCTTGCTGATGACTTAAACTAATCATAACTGAGAAATCGACTGGGTTTTTATAAAGCAATATCAACAATGTAAAATTAAATTTTTAAATATTCCTTCAGCTAAGACAATCAGGCATAAAGAAGTAGACTTATCACCCCTTCTGATTTCTGCCTGAAGGCATTTCTCTTTCTACAACCTGTTAAAACATGCGTAAGTGCTATTGTTATAGGACAGGGAGAGGGGCAGCCCAAACCCTGCAAACCTGCCTATTCTATGTAGGGTTCTGCTATCCGTCACATCAACACAAAACATATGAGACTTTAATGGGAAGGAACTTTAATAAAACTAGAAAACAATACAGGTAAGGCAAAGAAACTAGTTTTTAAATGAAACACCCAAAGTTACCCATCCCCTCGTGGGTAAAAGTCCATCCAAATGGGATATGGTGGAATAAAAATTAAAAGGGGGGATTGTAACAGGGTGGCCCCCAGGAAAGGGGGAGATTCCCTGCCCCACCCAAGGAAGGGTGGAGCTGAGCAGGAGAGGAGAAGCTGCAGAAGAGACTGAGGAAGGAAGCAGGATGGAGCCAGGAGACCTGGAGGAGGTGCATGGAGCCTAGAGACACATGAAGAAACTGTGCTTGTCTTTTGGTCGTGGACTAGGTGACACAGATGTGGGTGAGACCCGTGGGGAGGTGACAATGGCAGCTTTTATCTTGATGTTGATTTTGCTCTTTTCCTTCCGGGCTTGTTTGGTTGTTTCTGGCCCTTTTCTGTGGGTCCCCACTGGAAGATGCTTTAGACTTGTGGCAGGCTTTGGGGCCTTGTTCTGGGCCAATCCCATTTGGATGGAGTTTTACCCACGAGGGGATGGGTAACTTTGAGTGCTTCATTTAAAAACTAGATTCTTTGCCTTACCTGTATTGTTTCCTAGTTTTATTAAAGTTCCTTCCCATTAAAGTCTCATATGTTTTGTGTTGATGCGGCGGATGGCAGAACCCTACATAGAATAGGCAGGTTTGCGGGGCTTGGGCTGCCCCTCTCCCTGTCCTATAACACTATGACCTGTCCATAAGATTTCTGAGCTTTCATCATAATTGTAGATGACCACTAATCACTCTGAAAATTAAGTTATTATTTTGCTTTAGAGCCATGCTGTCCAAGTTCACAGGATCATAATTAGTCATGCCTTGAAACATTTAAACTACTTTCTTGATGGGGAATTGATTACCAAAAAAATGTATTTATCTCTTTGAGGACTTCAGACTACTTGACTGTTCTGAAATTCACAATATGATGTATTGAGAGTTGATAAAGATAAATAATAGTTTTGTTTTGCCTTTATCTCTTTCTCTTACAGAAGGTGAGGAAGATGCACAGCGAAATTCGACAGAACAAAGTGGGGAAACTAAGGGGGAAGCAGCAAAATCTGAAAGCTAACATCCCACTTTGACCTTCATCAACACCTGAAATGTCTCAAATCTCCAGGCCTAGCTGGAATGTATTTGTTTCCAAGAGTGAAAAGAGGAAAAAGAAAATGGCTGTGCTGCATTGCAGGAACCTGCTCATTATCATGTTAAAAATGGGGGCAGAGGCTGTGGCTGCAGACAGACTTTTCTCTACCTCTGTCATTAGCAATGGTTGAAATCATGTGGTTTGTGTTTGGACGGCATTTTTGTATGGATCCTTTCACTTGACCATATGATGAAATGCTTATAGAGAGTAGTACCGACCTAGATGATGATTCTTCCTGTAGCATCTGGCCCCTCACAATGTCAGAGGATTTAATTGTGTCTAATTGCAAAGGGTTGGTTGAACCCCAGAGTTTAAATATCTCTGGTTCAAGTATTCACCCAGTAAAAGAACCATCCAGAAAGCACTGTTTTTAGCATTATCTATCCATGTGTTCCTACTGTGTTATTTACACTGTTTTGTATTGTACATTATAGATGCTCAGCACTGCCCCGTTCTTTGATTGCTTATGAAAAACAAAAATGATGTACGTAACTGTGAATTTTTATACCACTCATTTTTAAAAGGGCTGTGTTTTTTTTCTTCTCTGTAGTGTGATGGTGTACACAGGATAGAATGCACCTTTTTAAAAACTTAACTTTTCCCCTTGATTACTGTAACTTGACGAACTGATGAAGTCCTATAGATTCATCAAGACTCCTATGCTTTATTATACAAGCATTTGAAAATACCCATTAATGTGAATATTACTCGAATTCCTAGGTCACACAGGTCTCTGCACAGATCAGAATTCAATTTGCAAACTTTGTTTTATTCCCACATGGAGAACTTTTCACAATTAATACTTTTATTTTTTAATATGAGAACTTTGGAGAATTGGGAAGCTGGGAAAGGGGAGTCAAAATAATATTTAAATCCAGGAATATTTTGTTATTATAGAATCAAATTTGTCAAAATACTGTATGCTACTGTTTAAACTTGGAGGTCAGTTTATCTCCATGAAGCTATAAAAGATGGAGAAAATGATCTCCTTACAATCATGTGGACACCAATCACAAAAGTAAAGCCCTTGTGTTGTGTTTTTCATGTCTTTTTCAGTCCTATCAAATCCAGAAGTATGCACTTTTTAATGTTTGTAAACTTTTACTAATAATTAGTGTGAATTGTACTCTGATATAATAATTATCATTAGAGCTAACAAAATCCTCATTGTTGATGGCCTCTGCGGTGTTTTGACATCATGGTTCTTATATAGAAAGATTTTGTGAGATATGTAATCCTTCTGGTCAGTATTATGAAACAACTTACCAGTGGTAATAAATAAGGAACCAGTAATATGCCAATGGCTCATGAATTACTGGATAAATAGCAGGCAACAGGAAGACCCTTTATAATAAAGACCCCACTTACCCGCCCTCCAGGCCTTAGATACAGTTCCATGTGACACAGGTTAAGCACATTTTAATATCCTTTCCATTGCATACAGGATAAAAGGTAAGTGTGCCCTCATCTCCCTTTCTAATACTTTTCAAATGACTGGGATATAGGAATGGGTATTATATGGCCCTCCGTCTTATATTACTAGAAAAATGTTAGCAGTGTGAGTCTTTCAGAGAATAGAAAAAGATTAAATTTTAGAGTACTTCCTTCTGTCTCATCCATTTGGATTCAAAATACCCAGCTAAAATTCAAAGAAACCTATTAATAGAGTCACAGTGGAGAAAAAAGTTTCCTGGAGCTATTTTAGACAATCTCTAGTTATCCATTTAAGACATCTAATCCATAATTTCATATTTTCAATGTTCTCATTTACCCTCCTCATAGTATTCTTGTGAATCTATGTAATGATCTTTTTCGTCCTAAAAAGTTGTGAAATTCCAAACTGATTTCATGTGGTTTTGCAAAATTTAAGACGTGCTGAGTATATGTGGAAGGTTTATATTCCTATGTGATATAATATTATTAATGCATGTAGTGTCAAGCTTGTCTTTGAATATTTAATAATGCTAAATTGTGAAGTCATATGGAGCTTTTGAATTATTTTGACCTCTTACTGCTACTTTGTCTGCTGTATTCAAACTGAGAGGCATTCCCAAGCTGGAAGATAAAAATCTACTTTCCAAAATGTCCATATTTTACAAATGTTGCTTAGCAAAAGTACACAGTATCTTCTAAATTTCATTGTAACACATTTCACTTGCAAGTCAATAAAATACAAGGAATTGAAATTTTAAAAAGAGAAGGAAAGGGTAGAAAACTAAGGTATTGTTTTGGTAATAAACTCTGGATGCCTATTAACCAATAAAAATTATGCTAATAAGTTTTCAAAATATTACTCTCCTATCTAATCCTCAAATAATTTGATGAAAGAGATAATATTAATTTATCACAGATTAAGAAATTAAGGCTCAGTAAGAAATAACTTTTTGAAGCATTAGAAGCTAATGAATGTTGAGATTAAGATTTGGACTTACGTTTGTCTGTCTCCAAGGAACATTCTACTGCACATGCCATAAAATTAAGCCAAGTACGGAGTGTGCTTACCTGTAAGAGAACATTCGGAGATGGACTGGTTCGGTCTTCATATTTCGTAGAAGGAAACTGAGTTCTAGAAAGGAGAATTGTTTTTCTCAAGGTTACCTAGCTGGGTAATGACACAAATGTGACTATATGATAGAGTGTACTTTTATAAAAAAGAAAATTAATTGCAACTTATTGTGTATGGAATATTTCCCAGAAGAATTTTTCTGGCATGCTGACTATAAAGGTAGTATGGTTCAGATTTTTATGCTACATACTACTCATTTTGTAATTAACTAGAAATATGTTAATTTTGGGTTTCAGTATATTTGCAACAAGTATGAGCTTGTCAAATTTACCTTTTATCAATTGGAAGCATTCTATGGGAACATATTACTATCATAAATTCACAGTGATAGTTTTCAATAGATAACAGACAGGCAGCCTCCAATCCTCAGGCAATACCCCCAGAGGTGCATATAGTAAATGCCATGTACTTGAGTCTTACTCAGACACAATGAAGATGTATGATTTTGAAGATGAGTGATATTGATATTTCTCTTCTGAAAAGCAATAAGGGGTAAAAAATAGTGTGACAACTGGACAGCAGAGCTTCTGAGTGAAGTCTCTAGTAATAGGGAGAAAATGTATAATCCATCAAGTGAAAACAAGAAAGACTATAATTTATGATATCTTTACAGGCCCTAAATGTTCTTTAATTAAGAGTGGCAGTCTCTGAAGTCATTTGTGAGCTTGTATGACTTTTGTATTTAGCAATGTTGCATGCTCACATGATTGATATTAAAAGTAATACATTTTTCTGAAATGTACACAGTCTATTAAGAGTATTTATTGAACATACTATGAACGTCTGATGCCCCAGAAAATCCTGTGGATGATAAAGGAGAAATGCAAAGCCTCACCCCTCCTGTGGTGGAAGTACCCAACTTTCCTACCTAATATTCCTGACCTTTATTTCATTCATTTCCCCTCCATTCCACTCTAATAACCCACACTTCCTGGGCTTTCTCTACCGAAGACAATTCTTGAAACATAAATCTCAATTATCATCCCTGTGATTCTTACTTGCTCATCTGCAGGGTAGTGAATTTCAATCAGGAGAAAGGCAAGTTTTTAATCAGAATCCCCAGAAAGATTTTACATATGTCCCACTCCACCTGCACACACATAGAAACATTCATCTACACTCTTCTTCCCTTTGGAACTACTCCCTGTTTGACTTCAATGTCATCTATTCTTTAAACCCCCAATATGAACCTGATCTCGAAGTCCAATGTTTTCTGATGTATCTACCATGTTCATTCCACCAAAAAGCTTTAAAATCAATCAACAGTGTAAAGGAGTGCTCACAAACACCCAGGGTTTCACCATATTAAGGATATGATCTTGGGGGGAGGGATGAACAAATAAAGTCTAACCTCTTTATTTTGCTGTTGCTCTCTTTATGTTAATCATGAAGGGGCAGAAAATACCAAGCAGAGAACAAGATGGGAATCAGGAGAAAGTAAGCATAAAATAGCACTCAACCAGAATTCAGACAATGTCTTATGTGACCTGAGTCAGGTCACAAGGGTAAAATACTGCCTAGAGATTTGGAACAAAATGCTAGCCAGCACATCAAAGTTAAGTTAGCATCAATTCCAAAGAACACCTGCACCCCTATGTTTATTGCAGCACTGTTTACAATAGCTAAGCTTTGGAAACAGCCCAAATGCCCAAAAATAAATGACTGGATCAAGAAGATGTGGTACATATATACCATGGAATATTACTCAGCATTCAAAAAAGATAAACACATGCAATTTGCAGCAACATGGATGGCGCTGGAAGGGATCATGCTCAGCGAAATAAGCCAAAAAGAAAAAGAAAAATACCGGATGGTCTCACTCATAGCAGGAATCTAGAAAACTTAAATAAGGGACCAGGAAAATGAATAACTATAAGAAAGTGAAAATCAAAATCAACAAAAAACTATGAACCAGAGACACTTTTTGGGGGCGGGGGTGGGAGGGGAGGGATTGGGGTCAGAATGGGGGGGCTGCAATTGTATGGGGAATATAAAAATAAAATTTATTATTTAAAAAAATAAATAAATAAATAAAATCAAAAAAAAAAAAAAACAAAGTTAAGTTAGCCTACTACTGTCTATCATATATTTTTTGCATCTGTCTAGTTGAGATGTGGGTATTTGTGATCATAAATACAAAATTAACAAATCATATGACTATCAAGTGTTAACTTTCTAATTTGTACCTCATCTACATTCTGATTATATCAAGATGGATATTTCCTCAGCCACTTGCCTACCAGTCTGGAACCCACTGTTAATCTTTTTCCTCAGTGGTCTCATTTCCTTGCTTTCTTGTCTATTGGTCACATTTACCTAATCAAAATCAGTTAGATTACCTCCCTTTTCTCTGTTTGTCCCCTAGATGGCTATAAAAGGTTTATGACAATATTTGTTTATTGTTTGCAACCTCAGACATAAGTGCTGCACAGAATTTTTTTCATGCCCTTAAGAAAGAGAGGAAGTTTCCCACTCCCTAAGATTTATTACTTTATCTGAGCTTTTTAATCCATATTCTTATTGACCTTTACAGGAGGTCTGTTAATTATCCTGTTTTCCTCACAGACTTTACCCTTTTCACAAATATGCTACAAGTTCTCAAGTTCACCCTGGTTCCTTCATTACTTACATTTCTCAAATGCCAATCTATGCTCCCTATTTTCATGCTTCTCCACCTCCCCATTCCTTATCCTTTTGCAATTTTCCTGGCAATGATATTTTTCACATTAACAATAGCATCTTCAGTAGCTCCTAGATTCTCAGCAATGATCAGAGAAACCCAGGTCAAACTGAAAGTTTAAAAATGATGTCCATTTTGCTCCCTCTCCACTTTATTCTCATCCCTCTCCCTTCAGATGCCTCAGTTTTTATAGTCAACTTCAAAGGTTAGTTTTTAAGTTTAACTTTATCTGACCCTTTGTTTGGTTCATCTATATTCCACATATAAATGATACTACCTACTATTTATCTTTCACCTTCTGACTTATTTTGCTTAGCATAATACCTTACAGCTCAATTTATGTTGTGCAAATGGCATCAGTTAATCTTTTTTTTATATAGCTGAGTAGTATTCCATTGTATGTATATGTGTGTGTGTGTGCGTGTGTATCAATCACATCTTTTTGATCCACTCATATGTTTTATGGCACTTAGGTTGTTCATAACTTGGAACTTACTATTTATACCAACCAACCTGTTACCCGTTAGCATTAGTGAGGTTATCTTCCTGATAAGACCCTCTTACATTTCCCCAAGGGAATGTAGCTTTGTGTGAAATAATCTTCCTTTTGCTAATCTTTCTTGTCCACCCTCTTTCTGACTAAAACCTTCCATGTTGTACCAATTCCTTGGAGCATTCTTTTATTTGCTAAGTGGGATGCTGCCCATTCATGAATTCTGTAATAAAGCCAAGTGGATCTTTTAAATATAAATAAAACTGATGTCGCAGAGGATTAAAGCTTCAAATTTAATGATTTTATAATTGTAATTGATATTAGTGTGGCAAAGCATAGCCACAAAATAAAGCCTTTTTAAGGATGGAATCTGTAGATCCCAAGAAAAGTCAGTTTTCTCCTCCAGGTTCATGCCTTCATCACTTATAAATGTGTTTTTGCTCTTTAAGCACAATCACCCCATAATGCTTGTTTGCTACACCCTCAGATCCTACAGTGTTCATTTCTTTGTGGGGTGGTTGCAGTATATAGACACCTGGAGCCTAAATATCCAGACATGGCAAGATTATTTTTTGATGTTTTGGAGTTCTTTGTTCGATAGTCTTTGGGATGATTGCCGGCGATATCACTAATCCCTCTCAAAAGCAGTCATATACAAGCAAAAACACTCAAGTTCTCTGTACCCAGACCTAGTTTTCTCAGAAAAAAATTAATAATGTCAATGCCAATTGCCAAATATAATGGATAATTTATGCATGCTTTATTCACCAACAAGACAGCATTTAATACTCTTCACCGTGGAACCTTCAGATATGCTTCATTTTCTTCCCCTTTCTTCCCAGGTGTTTTATTTAGTTAATTCTTGTTTCTTTCTTTCTGGCAACTCCTCATTGTCCTTGACTAGTTTTTGTTTCCCTGACTTCCCACGAAATACTGTATTCCCCTCCTTACTCAACTTTTTTTTTAATACTTTGCATTGTTTTTTCTTTTCTTTTATATATTTCTTACATCATTCTTCATTTTTATATGATGTATACTTTATCATCTCGGGTATAGCCTCCGTGAAATTCCCACCACCAATTCACCTCTGCACCATCACCAATAGTCCCTTGTGCTCTTCCCACCACGACTCCCTCCCCCACCCCCAGAATGTCTCTGGTTTATAGTTGCCTACTGATTTCAATTTTTACTTTATTACAATTACGTTATTTTTTCCTCATCCCTTCTTTGGATCCTCTACATTTCTCTTATAAGTGAAACCATCCGATATTTTTCTTTTTCTTTCTGGCTTATTTCATTGAGCATGATCCCTTCCAGCTCCATCCATGTTGCTGTGAATGACATGAGTTTATCTTTTTTGATTGCTGTTTACTCAACTTTTTTAACTCCTCTCTTCACATACTGTCTTCCACCCACCCTAATATTATCAGTCACCACATTTACCATGATGAAGCTCATCCACAATCAAGATGACCTCTAATCATCTGATCAATTGAATAGCTAAACATGAATTTCCCAAAAGTATTGTAAAACTCAACACCCAACACTAAATTCCTGAGCTCCTGTAAAGCTCATATAATGGTAGCACTTGCTTCCCAGTTTTGTTAAAGCAATTTTTTAGAGTTCTCTTTACTCTTCTTCCTCTAATTGTTCAGTTTATTACCATCAATTCTAATTCTTAACCACTTCTAGTTATGCTCACTAGGGCATAACTATTTGTTTACATGTATATCTCTCCAACCAGAATATGGACAACTTGAGGGCACCAGCCATCTTTTATTTATCTTTGTATTTTCACTGTCTATTACTCAGTGAATATTTGCAAATGAATGTCTGCTCTCCTGAAATGAAACTCAAAATATAGTTAAGAAATAGAATTTATTTACAAATTGATTAGGGGGAAATGCAATGTGGAGACTAAGTTGACAGTTGAAAATAGTGAGTACTGCATAAAATTGCATTACAAAAGTTCATAGTTATTTATTGATTTTGATATTTTCTTTCTTATAGTTATTCTTTTTCCTGGTCCCTTATTTAAGTTTTCTAGATTCCTGCTATGAGTGAGACCATCTGGTATTTTTCTTTTTCTTTCTGGCTTATTTCGCTGAGCATGATCCCTTCAAGCGCCATCCATGTTGCTGCAAATTGCATGTGTTTATCTTTTTTGAATGCTGAGTAATATTCCATGGTGTATATGTACCACATCTTCTTGATCCAGTCATCTATTTTTGGGCATTTGGGTTATTTCCAAAAAAAGATCTCAATTTTCTGACGTAAGCAACACATTACAGAAAGATTTCTGGACCTTGAACAATGGTTCACTAAATTTCTAAGAATGTGCTTTACACATGTGTGCTAATGTACACTAATAGCCTACAGAAATGGGAGATCTGCTAAAAAGAAATAGGATTTCTGATAAGAATATGATGAATGTCATGGCAGAATTTCATAGAAAAAGGCAAAAAGTAGTAGCTCTCCTGTCTGCCTGTGACTATGCAGGTGCTTCTCTTTTTCTTTCTCCTTTTCCTAATAAAATGGTGTTTTTAAAATGTAAAAAGAAAGAAAAATGAAAAAAATAATTCAAAAAGCCTAGGAAACACACTTTCATATATCCAAGAAGGAAAATGTACTGATATATGTCTAAAGATACTTAAATTCACTTTCCTCAATATTGCCTATCTTGGGAAACAGAGAAAAATAGTAGGAATTGAATTGACACTTGAAATCTAACAGGACAAAAGAAGATTGTACACTTTTTTATGCTGAAACTAAGAAATAAGAATGGCCAATGTAATGGTGTAGGTAACACCTAACAGAACATGCTTGCTCTTTGGCTGCCATGATTCATTTTACATATTTCACTTCAGTAGGATGGTGTGACTCCTATGACAGTACTGATGCATTTCTAAGTTTTCCTTTATCCCACATGTTCTTTGGAAGCCATAAAACATTACCATGAATATGATGGGCAATAGTTATTTAAAAATAGCTAGGGCTAGGGAGTGACAACTTACACAGAACTTGCCTTCCCAGATGGTTCAAAATAAAATCTAATAGATCATCAAATTTATTTAGAAAATATTTACTAAGCATTTACTATGTTTGACTATCTGTCAGATGCAATAAGTAGTGAGTTGTTTTCTTTTTTAAATACCACAACATTTTTGACCAGTAGAAGCAGAGATGTGAAGGGACCATAGTTTATTTCATCAATATGTCCAGTCTTCCCCATTACCACTCCATATCTCATTGTAAGGAATTTTTCTTCAATTCCGCTGTTTAATGAGAATTTATTTTTTGCTCAGCTTATTACAGAGTTTTTGTAACAGAATTGGGAGACACACAATAGAAGGTATAAAGAAAAATATTTTTACCAGAAGAATTAATACCAGAATTATTTTATTGTTGCTGGGGGTAAACAGGTAATGGTTGAAGCAGTCAAACCAAATTTTTTAAAAGATTTATTTATTTATTTATACAAGCACTGGGGTACAGGCCAGATGGGTGGCATGGTGAGAAGATTCACCAGAGACAGAGTGGGGAACAGAACAGGCAGATTGATGAAGTACACTGCTGAGGGGAGCTGCGGGTGCGGCAGGAGAGGTCTGCACGCCATGTGGGCCCCTCGCTGGGGGCCAGGGATCAAACTGATGCTGAAGAGGCTGCGGGCAGCTTCGCAGCCCAGCGTTCAACAGCTGCACCACCAGGGGAGGCCCTCAAAACAATTCTTTTTCTAACTAATGCATTTCAGCCAGTTTGCACAATAGAGCTATGCATTAGCAGTAGGATTAGAAAAGCAATGAAAGTGGGCTTTCTAGAAAATTTGGCAAGTTTGACTAGAGGCTTCCATGAGGAGAGAGTGAGTTGGTGGGAATGTAGACTGGTCCAGCCCCTATAGAAAACAGTACACAGGTTTCTCAAAAGATTAAAAATGAATCTACAACATGACCCAGCAATTCCACTCCTAGTATCTACCTAAGGAACACAAATATACTAATTCAAAGGGACATTTGCACTCCTGTGTTCACTGCAACTCTATTTACAATAACCAACCTAGGAAAACAACCTAGGAACCCCCAAACAGATGAGCGGATCAAGAAGATGGATTATATACTCACAATGGAATACTACTCAGAGATCAAAAAAAAGATATACTCATAGCATTTGAGGCAATATGGATAGAACTAGAGGGGTTTATACAAAGCAAAATAAGTCAGAAGGAGAGTGATAATTACTAGATGATTTCACTTATATGTAGAAAACACAATAAAGGAACAGAAACAATTAAACAAAACTTTAGAAATTAGACTGCAGAATTTAGGCTACTAGAGGGGAAGGTTTGGGGTGGAAACAAAGAGGGGACCCAATGGTCTGTGGTAAAGGGATATGAGTGCTATGGTGGTGGGTGTGGTTTGGTGAAGTGACCTATATCTTAGGAAGTGTGAATCTATTCATCTAAATCATATACGGTATTATAATCCAATTTTTAAAAAATCATGGACACGTAAAACCCTAACATTTATTAAACTTAAGAATTATAATGACAGCGCGGCTGACCTCTCCTGTCTCGCTGCTGCTCCCCTCAGCAGTGTATTTCAGTCAGCCTGACTGTTCTGTTCCCCACTCTGTTTCTGGTGAATCCTCTCACCCCCTGCATCTCTGGCCTGTACCCCAGTTCTTATATGCATAAATAAATAAATCTTTAAAAAAAGAAAGATTAAGACTCCAGCAGTTAAAAAAAGGCCAATTATCACAAGAAAAGTGAGAAGCAACCAAGATGCATACAACAAAGCATAGAATGGATCCTCTCTGTCGAAGCAACAAAGCTGGCACTGCTGTCCTTTATCCATGCTTTCTACTCATGCCATGCATTTCTCAATTGTTAAAGGCACCAAACTTCTCTGCTGACAAAAAGAAAAAGGTCTTTTTATATGACACCCGAGGAAGGGAATAGAAGACATTTTTACCTTTTCCCAGGGTAATAACTATCAAGTTCTGGTTGTATCTTGGATGATTGAGTATAACACCTTTTTTCCTACAATCACTCTGAAATATAAGTATACTTTTCTACTTATAAATGACCATCCTAAGGCTCAGAGAGTTCAAGTGGCTTCTCCAAGGTCACGCCAATGTTATGCTATATAAAACCAGCACTGAAACCTATGTTCTCTCATGACAATTTCCATGCTCTTTCAACTACACTAGAGCTGTCCAATGGAACAAAAATATAATTAAACATGTCGTTTCAGTTTTTAGCAAAAAAATTAAAATAACCGAACATATCTAAAATATTGCTACCTAATAGACAATCAATACAAAATTTAATAAAACATTCTCATTTTTGGTACCAATTCTTCAAAATCTAGTGTCTGTTTTACATACATATCTCAATTCAGACTGGCAACATTTAAGTGGACTGGCTGCTCTGCTGCACATCACCAAATTACATATCCTATTCCACTTTCCAACGATTAAGCAGAGAGATTATTCACTTTTGGGGCATGGGGCTATAGAGAATGCAAAAGAGTACATTGTTCTTTCTCAGTGATTCTTAACTGTGCCTGTCAGAATCACCTCGGAAACTATTTAATCATTAATAACTGGGCCCCATTTCTACAGATTTTGATTTGTTGAAGTATAATAAATATTAAAATGTACATGGATTTTCATAAAATGATCACATTCAGGTAATCAGCATCCAGGTTAAAGAACAGGATTTTCCAACACTGTACTAGTCCCCATCAGGTTACCCTCAATTCACCAGCCCCTGCAAAGGATGGTATTCACTGAAAATGATAAAATGGTGAATCCCTCTCCACTCTTACAGAACACGTCCTGGAGTTCAGTCCAGAATCATTGCCTAATATAATAATGTTCTTGTAGTTTGCTTTTTTTGCAGTTCCATTCAAAGATTTCTCAGGTTAACTGGTAACCCCAGAAATAAGAAATCGCATGCCAACACATTTGTCTTCTAGAGGATCTATAAAAAACATAGGCCCTTTAAGTCATATACCCTCTAGTACATGTATTATAGATCCAAACCCCATTTCAGCTCTGGTCTACTGGCTCCAACTCTGTCCAGTCAGTTTAGCATAGCCCCAGAAATTTGAACTTCTCCCCTCTTTTCCTGAACTATCCACCTATTTTCTCATGAGTGTCACCTCCCTCATTATCAACAGATCAAATGGGTGACAACTTTAGAAAACCAGTGACACATTTCATTTCCTGTTGAACAGACTTTCATGTAAGTCCCACGTTAACTCTTTTACATTGGTACTTAATTTTTCAACCCTTTGCTATAACATAATGCTACTTTGATTTTTTAAAAATATCAATAAAAATAAGAAAAAATTAAAATTTATGTCTTTAACAGGTGTTCTCTCATTAGTTCAATTGCAAAAAAAAAAAATCAATTAAGACAAATTCTAGTTCTAGCAAACCAAACAAACATAAAAGTACATTGGATCTTTAAGCTTCTTGCTATTCAAAGATGAATAACAAATTTTAGAAATATTAAATATCCAGCAATATTCAGCATGCCCTTTGCTGGAATTAAAATTGCTCCAAAATGTTGTTTTTTTTAAATCTCCATTCTCAGAACAGAGCCTTGCTGTACTTCCAGCCCATACAGGAATATTTTGAATGAATCTAACTTTGCAAAGACAGCATTTGCCATTGAGAAAGGGAAAATATGACCATCTGTTCTCTCCCTTCATAGTTCAATCTGCCAATGCAGCTGTCTTCCTCCTTGACTCCATCCTACTCAGTCCACCTGCCTTGTCTCAACAGTTTCACTTGAACTTTTTCACTTACATTGTGTTTCTCCATATCCCTCTCCTCCTATTCAAATGTCACTGTATGCCCCAATTTTATTACTGCATGACTCCTATAGCCAAGAATTCTTACACCCAATCAATTGTTTTCCATTCTCCTTCCTTCCAACCCCAGATTTCTCCCTCAAGCTCTCTGGGTATTGCTTTTTGCACTCTGTTTAATCATCAGTTAATTTTATGTGGGAGAAGGAAAGAAAGACAGGAGCTCCACACATAAGCTACAAAGATCAATACAAAGTTTGCTGGAAAAATAGAAATAACCCACAGGTATCAAGGAAGGAGAGGAACATAAGAAAAAATGAAGGGGAAAGTTGCATAAAAAACACTGTAGGCAAAAGTAAACTTCACCGTTCACTATGTATTTCTATTGTACAAAGTCATTTATCAATTATGAAAGAGGTGTTATGGGATATCCAGTGCAACCAAATGCCTCTGACACCAGAAGCCAGAACTTCCCTAACTATCAGGGAGGTACCTTGATTTTCATTTGTACATTCAGTGAAGCTCCAAATGACTGAAAATTCAGAAAATACTTGGAAAACATATTTATGAAAAAATTAATTTTAATAGCATGGACTCAAAACCTGACAACTTTCTAACTAAATGTCTGACTTCACTAAATTTGCTTAACTACTCTTTGTTTCAGTTTTATATCTGAAAAAGGAAATGATAGTAATAAAAATAGTACTAATTGTAAAAGAAAATAATAAACTTAGCACAGTGCTTGGCATTTAGCATAAATATTAGCAATGAATATTAATGTTATATTGTTATAAAGATATGTATTGGGCCTCCCCTGGTGGCACAGCGGTTGGGCGCTGGGCTGCAAGGCTGCCCGCAGCCTCTGCAGTGCCTGTTGGATCCCAAGCAGCTGGCGAGGGTCCCGCATGGAGCGCAGACATCTCCTGCTGTGTCCCCTGCTCCACTCGGCAGAGTGTTTCGTCAGTCTGCCTGTTCTGTTCCCAGCTCTGGTGAATTCTTTCCCCCTCCTGCGCTTCTGATTGTATCCAGTACTTGTATAAATAAATAAATAAATCTTTAAAAATAAATAAATAAATAAAGATATGTATTTATATTTTTATTTTTTTTTAAGATTTATTTTTATTTATACAAGCACTGGGTACAGTCAGAAGTGTGAGAGAATTCACCAGAGCCAGAGCAGGGAGCAGAGCAGGCAGAAGGACCGAAGTACACTGCTGAGGGGAGCAGCGGGCGGCAGGAGAGGTCTGCGCGCCATGTGGGACCCTCCTCCTGTGGCCGAGGAGCAGCCGGGGATCGAACCAGCGCTGCAGAGGCTGGGGGCAGCTTCGCAACCCAGCGCTCAACCACTGCGCCACCAGGGAGGCCCTGTATTTATATTTTCAGATAACTCAGAAAACATAGATAGTTTTTTACAAAAACAATCTTAATAAATACTACTTCTTAGTAGCACGGTAAAACAATATTAAGTGCTACCACCTATTAGCACAGAGGTTTTATTTATTCACTTATTGGATGAATAAGAATTTCTTCTATGGGGCAGTTACTTCAGGATGTTAATGATGCAATGGTTTAACCATAGGGATAATCTTTGACCATGTGAAACTCAGATCAGTAAAACCTGGTTTAGTAGGATCCTAGCAAACAAAATACTTAAATCAGAGCATTTCCTGTAGTTTACTGTTTAAAGCTAAACTTTAAACTTTGAGAGATAAGATTTAAATTAGGAGGGAAAGGGGAGGGTGGAAGGGGGAGAGACAGGGAGGGAGGGAGAAAGGGCGGCAGGGAGAGAGACTGACTACTTTGGGGGGGGTCTTAGAGGTGATTAAAATTCAGCTCTAAGCTTTTCTTACTGAGACAGGGCAAGCTAGGGTTATTAGGCAGTTTTTAGGGACAGTACAGGAGGGGACCTCTGAAGAATTTAGGGAGGCTTCAGAGATAAGGACAACCAAAGAAATATAACCAATTCCATTAGGAAAACAAACACCCCAGGACCACGAATAATATTAATACTGTTAATGATGGTCCTGGTTTCCTTCAGGTGTTAAAGGGAGGCCGAGATTGGAGAAATGGAGAGTGGTTTAATTTATGGTCACATTAGAAGGGCAGCTGTTTAACTTCAATGCAGGGATGCCCATCCAGAAGACTGGGCCATAAATTTAAAGATGCAACTAATGGGGAAAGAGAAAGCTGTTAGATAAGGAATGTAAAGATCCCGCACTCAGTAGCAAATTAAGTGAGACAACCGAGAACTAACCAATCACAAAGAGACTGGGGCAGCTTTAGAATAATGAGGGAAAAAAGGTGTATATTCCCTGAGACATGACTCTACTTTGGCTTCCTTGCCCCTCCCAGGCCTGGTTCCCTGGCCTGGGAGTCCCACTTTATTTCTGCTCTTTTCCTCCTCAATAAACTTTTTCTTTCTATAAACGAACCTGCCTCTTCTCGCTTGCTTGCCTGAGCGTCTGCGAAGTTCCTGCTGCGGCTTCGTGAGACACCAACCCTGGGGGGTCTAGTGGCTGGGGCTCAGCGCTGCCCTGCAGCCTGGGATCCGTTCCTGGCTGGGAGACTAAACCTGACAATTCCGGTATCATTACAATTTCACAATGTCAATAGAAAGGGACGTAAGTTCTAATAAAGAAATAAAATACCTGGTCATTAGGGATGGCACTGGAAGAACAGGGAAGATCATTGGAGAGACTGTTATTGATGAGGTTGATTTCCTCTGTCAATTCTTGTACCTCTGAGAGCTGTTTATTCTGTCTTCCAATTTAAGCACGATCAAAATCCCATTCTCTTGGTTCCCTTTAATAAAACTGAGGCCAGGGAAGGAGTCTGGTAAATGCCAAGAGGACCAAAAGGAGGAAAAATAGAATATAAACTCCCTCACTTACTAAAGGGAGGTTTCTCATTTTTTAAATCTAGTTAACTTAATTCAAGTTACTATTACTTGTGAGATTTTCTCAAGGGAGGTAAGACATTGTTCAAAAATTCTCACTTTTCTAGTTTTTCCTCTTATCCCATCTTATAAACTAAAACAATTCTCTTTCACTAGTTAGATATATCATGAAAGCTATTTTAAAATAAGTTTCTACTTCCAGCATATAGTATAAATTGTATGGTTAATATAACCCTCACACATTGGTCATACATACTAAAAATGTGTTTTCTTATTAATTAAAAAAAATGGTCCTAAAACCATGATAATTTCAACCAGTATATATAAGGGTTATAATGCTTTTTGATCTGTTTATTTAACCAGGAAAGATGATTTTTAAAATTATAACAATCTAAAAATAAAAGGAAAAGTTTATATAATAGATATTCTAATTAATCAAATATTTACATAGCTGTCCTGGAAAACATAATTCTGTGTTAAATAAGGCACATTTTCATTCAAGTTATTTAACAATAATTAAACTAGTCTTTCATATATCTCAAGTGAAGAATGTAAATATACCTTTGTTTTTCCATGTTTCTATATTGTTCTGTAATTCTATTTACAACCTTGTATTTCTGTAAATATTGATAAATAATAAGTAATAGATTTCTGCCTCCTGGTGGCCATATGCAGTTTTAAAAAGAAAAAAGAAATGCTGTGTTTCTCAAAACACAACAAACGACCTTGTTTTATAATTTTTTTTATAAAGCTGATCACTTTAAAAAACAGTGGTAGTTTGGCTTGATACCAAGAAGGGGAAAAGTCAGCAGTTCCAGTAAACATGATCACCTTCCAAGGACTCTTGGAGTACAATAGAACCCCCTTTAACTCCACTGATTTTTAAGTCTTAAACACATCACAAAAGTGCCAGATTTTCCTTTGGAAACTCAATTTTGATAAAACTAAAATATTTTCTGGTAATTTTTAAATGTTTGTTGCAAATATCTTAATTCTCAAATTCCTCAGGTGAAAGTACAATTTGGTTTGTTACCTTAGCCAAAGGGAATATTTTTCATATGTTTTCCTGATGCAAGATCTCTTGTGTCAAACAGATATGACTAAAGAAATATATGCTTCTTTATTTGGTTAAATATCCTTCCTTGTTAATCATATAAGAGCTTTTGGGATTATCATACATGCCTTGAAAGGAACATAGTACTATTTACTAAAACTGTATGTTAGAAATGTAGAAGACTTTGTCAAAAGAATTCAATGAGGAAATTTTTAAAACTATGATTTAGGGCCTCCCTGGTGGCGCAAGGGGTTATGACAAAACCTATGAAGCTATCCACAGCCACTCAGCATGAGTTTGATGCCCAGCCAGGAAGCTACCCACATGGCACAGCAGACCTCTCCTGGCTCACCCACTGTTTCCCCCAGCAGTGTATTTCAGTCAATCTGTCTGTTCTGTTCCCCACTCTGTCTCTGGTGAATCCTCTTACCTCTGGCCTATATCCCAGTTCTTGTATGCATAAATAAATAAATCTTTAAAAACAAAACAAAACTATGATTTATCAAAATCTGAGTCAATTTTTAAAGTGTTGCCTTGGTAGAAATTATAGTAAAATATGCTTAAAATATTTATAAGCTTCAAGACATATAATAGTAAAGCTTGCAAAAGTCCAAGACAAGGAAAATATAATGAAACTGGCAAGGGGAAGAAACAGATAACTTACAAGGGAAAACCAATCAGGTTAACCTCAGACTTCTCTGAAGAAACACTACGGGCAAAGAAGAGAATGGAGTAACATATTCAACGAACTTCAACACAGCAAATGCCAAGAATACCCTGCAAAGCTCTCCTTCCTCTATGAAGAAAAAATATGGACCTTCTCAGACAGCAAACTCCAGAAATTCATTACAACTAAACCCCCACTCCAAAAAATTCTACAAGAAGTCCTAAAGCCAAAACCAACAGAGGAATGAACAAGAAGAACAGAATAAAGCAAGGAATAAAATCACAAAGAAGATAAACAACATGGCAAATACAGATGGCAACATATCAATATTAACTCTAAATGTAAATGGATTAAAGTCATCAATAAAAAGACACAGAGTAGCAGGCTGGATTAAAAAACAAAATCCAACCTTCTGCTGTCTCCAGGAAACACATTTAATTACAAAAGATAAACATAGACTGAAAGTAAAAGTTTGGAAAACAATCCTACAAGCAAATGGACCAAAAAAGAAGGGAGGAACAACAATACTTATATCAGACGAAATAGATTTCAAAAAAGGTAAAAAAAGACAAAGGTGGATGCTACATTGTGTTCAAGGGGACAATATACCAGGAAGAAATAACACTCATCAACATATACTCACCAAATGAAGGAGCACCAAAATATATTAGACAATTATTATCAGCTCTGAAACAGACATTAAAGAAAATACATATATAGTGGGAGACTTCAACATCCCACTCTCACCAATGGACAGATCAATGAGACAAAAAATAAACAAAGACACTAGAGCCCTAAATAAAGACATAGAACTTATGGACTTAACAGACATCTATAGGACACTGCACCCAAAAAAATCTGAGTACACATTTTTCTCAAGCGTGCACAGATCATTCTCCAGAATTGATCACATACTGGGCCACAAGACAAACAACAGATACATGAAGATCAAAATCATTCCAACTATCTTCTCCGATCATAAAGGCATCAAACTAGAAATAAATCATGAAACCAAAACAAGGAACCTTCCCACTTCATGGAGATTGAAATCCACACTACTGGAAGACGACTGGACTAATGAGGAGATCAAAGAAGAAATTAAAAAATACTTTGAGTTGAATGACAAGGAGGAGACCACTTTCCAGAATGGATGGTCTGCAGCAAAAGCAGTAATAAGAGGAAAATATATATAGCAATACAGGCTCACATCAAGAAACTGTTGATGGGAGTGCAAACTGGTCCTACCACTATGGAGAGTTGTGTGGAGATTTCTTGACCTACTAAACATAGAACTTCCATATGATCCAGCAATTCCACTCCTTGGTATTTACCCAAAGGACACAGAAACATCAATTCCAAAGAGCACCTGCACCCCTATGTTTATAGCAGCACTATTTACAATAGCTAAGCTTTGGAAACAATCCAAATGCCAAAAATAGATGACTGGATCAAGAAGATGTGGTACATATACACCATGGAATATTGCTCAGCATTCAAAAAAGATAAACACATGCAATTTGCAGCAACATGGATGGCGCTGGAAGGGATCATGCTCAGCGAAATAAACCAGAAAGAAAAAGAAAAATACCGGATGGTCTCACTCATAGCAGGAATCTAGAAAACTTAAATAAGGGACCAGGAAAAAGAATAACTATAAGAAAGAAAATATCAAAATCAACAAACAATTATGAACCAGAGACATTTTATGGGGGGTGGGGGGCAGGGAAAGGAGGGCTTGGGGTCAAAATAAGGGAGTTGTAATTGTATGGGGAATATCAAAATAAAATTTAAATAAAATTAAAAAAAAGAAACAAGAAAGAGGAAAAGAAAAATGCCGGATGGTCTCACTCATAGCAGGAATCTAGAAAACCTAAATAAGGGACCAGGAAAAAGAATAACTGTAAGACAGAAAAAATCAAAATCAACAAACAACTATGAACCAGAGACACACTGAGGTGGGGGGCTGGGGAAAGGAGAGATTGGGGTCAAAATAAGGGGGTTGCAATTGTATGGGGAGTATAAAAATAAAATCAAAAAAAAAGAAACAAGAAAGAACTCAGAGAAACAACCTAATCTCACATCTCAAAGAGCTAGAAAAAGAACAACAACAACAACAAAAAACCCTGAAGCCAGTAGAAGACAGGAAATAATAAAAATTGAAGCAGAAATAAACAAAATGGAAATTAAAAAAAAAAAATCCAAAAGATCAATGAAACCAAAAGTTGGTTCTTTGAAAAAATAAACTAAATAGACAAATCTCTAGCCAGGTTCACAAAGAAAAAATGGGAGAAGACACATATAAATAGAATTATAAATGAAAGAGGAGAAATCACAACAGACTCAGTAGAAATCAAAAGAATAATCAGAGATTACTATGAACACTTACATGCAAACAAATTCAACAACCTAGAAGTGATGGACAAATTCCTAGAATGATATAATCATCCAAAGTTGGACAAAGAAGAAATAGAACAACTAAACAGACAAATTACAAGCAGCGAAATTGAGGCAATAACCAAAGCACTCCCCAAAAACAAAAGCCTAGGTCCAAATGGCTTCACGAATGAATTCTACCAAACATTCAGCAGTGTATTAGTGCCTATCCTATAAAAACTCTTTCAAAAAATTAAAAAAGAAGGAATACTACCAAAGCAACAAAGCAAAAAACAGACAATTATAAATCAGAGACATCCTGCAGGGGAGGAGGAGGGAGAGGGATTAGAGGGAGGAAGGGAGGAGCACAGGGGACTGAGGTGATGGTGCACGGTGCATTGGTGAAGGAAACTCTATGGGGACTACACCTGAGGGGGTGAGGGGAACCAAATATTGTTTAAAAATGAACAATGATATAAAAAATTAATAAAAAATTTTAAAAAATTTGTAAGCTTCATGGTACAGAGTTATTGAATAGAGGGAATGTATTTCAGTAATTTAGCAGGTAATAATAATAGATTTTAAAACTCTATTATTTTGAAATTATTAGATGAATTAATATGAATGAAATACTTAAATCATGTTTGTTTGAACTATTAGGATTTGGTTGCAAAAGTAACAATACAGGTAATATTTAGTTGGGATTTATTCCACATTTCTTACAATGTTCCTTTGATTAATGATCTGCAGATAGGAAAGGAAAAATGGATATTGTATAAATTTAAATAATAAGCATAATACATTAACTGAACCAATATTATTTCAGTATGTAAAATAACATTGCTAAATTATACCAGAAATGTTTTTATTACTATATTGAAAATTTAAAAAGTTATAGTATCATTATACAATGAGCTTTTAAACAATTAATTCATGAAAACATGTATTTGCCTAGCCAGGATATTTATTTACTCATAACAGTTCTCCAATATGAATTTTTACTTAAAACTTTTGACGGAAAATTGAAAACATATACCAAGTAAAAAGTAGTATGATGAATTGAGTCATTATCCAGCTTGTCTCATCTCCCCAATTCAACTGGAAGACCCAGACATCGTATCATTTCAATGTTAAATACTTCTGTTTGTTTCTCTAAAAGATAAAGACTGTTTTGTGTATAATCACTGTCACAACAAAGGAAAAAGAATATCATTATCAAATATTTACTCACTATTCTAATTTACAATTGTCTCACAAATGGCTCTATCATTAGTTGGTTTGAATTTGGCTCCCTAACACTGCAATTTTTAATAAATCTCTTGAAATTCTTCTTTATTTTTTTAAAGATTTATGTATGCCTACAGGAGCTGGGTTACAGGCCAGCGGTGCAGGGGGTGAGAGGATTCACCAGAGACAGAGTGGACAGCAGAATAGGCAGACTGACTGAAATACACTTTTGAGGGGAGCAGCAGGCAAGTCAGGAGAGGTCTGCTGCGCCCTGTGGGTGACCTCCCTGGCCTGCCTGACGGAACTTGTGCTGCAGAGGCTGGGGATAGCTCCATAGCGCTGTGCTTAACCCCTTGAGTTACCAGGAAGGCCCTAAATATTTATTCTTAACTGTCAATTATGCTTTCATTTTCCATTGGACAGGATTTTCACCATTGATAACCAACACAATGAGAACCTATTAGTACTTGAAAGATCAAATAACACCCATAGTCACAGAGTAGGAAGGGTTCAAATTTGTGGTGAACTAGTGAGATGTAAAAAGAACTTTAATCTAAATTTCATAAATTTTCTACATTCTAGAATTTTAATATAGGGATTTCTTTTTTGCTCCCATCTACCACTTCTTTCAAGCTTAAGAAATAAATAGGACCTCACTGGAGGCACAGAGGTTAAGTCTCAGCACTATCACCGCTAAGGCCTGAGTTCAATCCCCAGCCACAGAGCTAACCGACATATGGCACAGCAGACCTCTCCTGTCTCACCTGCTGCTCCCCCCAGCAGTGTATTTCAGAAGATCTGCCTGTTCTACTTCCCACTTTTTCTCTGGTGAACCCTTTCACCCCTCATGCCTTTGGCCTACACCCCAGTCTTCTGCACAAAAATAAATAAAATCATAAAAAAAGAAACAAATAATTCTCTTTCTCTATTCTTTATCTATTCTACTGTACCTACCTCATCCTGGAAACAATATAACCAGCAAATATCACAGTTCAGAATGTTATTTTATGTCTTCTGCTAACATGAAAATGGGCACTCATATACTATTGAAATAGCTTCTTCTCAAATGTCAGGGTGAATTCTAACTGATTTTAATAAAATGATCTGAATGTCAAGTACTGCACATGTTGGCATTCCAGCGAAGAACAAGGATAGAGAAGTTTGTTTTCATTCATCAAAAAAATCCACAGACTTGAGCTGATAATGTTTTGTGAGAGAAACAAAACCACAAGTGGAGTCATATTGTCAAGACCCAAAATACTTCCTGCTATTCTTAACAGAATTCACAATTGTCTCCAGACAGCCCTACAGTTGTCTTTGTCTATTAAGCAAGACACCAAATAGCCTCTTTATAATGCAGTTTGTTTTATAATAGGTTATTTGTCTTTGGGATAGAGGGCAGCTTAATTTAAGGAAAAACAGAATGATTACTCTGTTCCCAATATTGGTTGAGGATGACCACTTATAGTTTATAAAAATATATAACACAGTTATAAAATTTTAAAAAAAGAATAAAAAAATACATATAACACAGTAGATTGATAATAATAGAGGATTTACTAATAAAGTTTTTGCTGCAAATCCACAGAGAACTTTACCCTTAGGAAATAAACTTACATCTACATTGCCTCAAAACATTTAGAAACATTTACTATCCTAGGGCATACAATAATATTAATGATCTGAGTCAGTTATTTTGATTTCAACTGTGGTTGAATGTACCATGAAACTTTGATCTGAAATTGTCACAGATTGAATTGTTTGAAAGTTTTGCAGACTATAAAATTTGCCTACAAAAAGCCATCCACTGAGGGCCCTCCCTGGTGGCATCAGGGGTTGAGACGAAATCTATGAAGCTGTCCACAGACACTGAAGCACGAATTCAATCCCAGGTCAGGGAACTACCCACATGGTGCAGCAGACCTCTCCTGCCTCACCTGCTGCTCTCCTCAGCAGTGTATTTCAGTCATTGTGCCTGTTCTGTTCCCTACTCTGTCTCTTTGAATCCTCTCACCCACCCCTAGCCATATCTCTGACTTGTACTCCAGTCCTTATATGCATAAATAAATCTAAAAAAAAAAAAGATTAAAAAAAAACTCCACTGAATTTTGCTGGACACACATGAGTAAGTTATGGGGTAAGTTATCCTTCTTAGCCCTTAAAATTTTACAGGTAAAATTATGCAAAAATGAAATATAAATAACAACTTTAAAATAATAAGTGTGTTATAAATAGATACTTTTAAATGCAAGAAATCAGAAAAGGGTCATTATGTGCTAAAGGTCTTTGCACGTGGTCTTCATATTAGCCTCCAATGCTCTTATCCCTTTTCCTCTATGAGAAGACTAAGATGTATAGAAATTAGCATTTTTTTCAGTTATCAAATATAAAAGTTATTTATAATTAACTCATTCTGTAGCACCAACTGTTACTATTGTTTCTTCAACTTAATTTCCCAATTAAGTTTTTTCACAACAGACTCAGACCCTACCACAAGGGATCCAGAGAAAATACTTAAACAGGCCATAATAGAACAAAAAATTTGATAATAAGAAACTAATACAATATCCAGTGTATACTCTATTCTTTACCCATCAAGCATTCTGACTTTTATAGTATGTCTTGCTTTGATACTCTAAGGCATATTAGGAAAAAACAAGGTAAAACTCTTCTTCCTTCAACTTTCCACTGTATGTTTCTAAAAAAAAGAAAATTCCACATTTTGCTGTCAGTCCTTACAGGTCTGCCTCAGAGGATGAAGACAGCAGAAAGACTCTTGTTCACTGGGAAGAACCCTGTGGCAAGAAACAAAGGAAATAATCTGAAAAGCCTATAGACCCAGACCCTTTTTTGAGTTGTAGGAAGAATGTAAAATGGCCTGACTGCGGCCTCGTGTCTGTAGGGATACTTTAAGGATGAGAGATTCAAATAAGTTTTGGCCTTTACATCTTTCAAACACAGGTAGTTCTTCCTAAGAAAGCTCTGTGAGATCAAGGGATTGCTGAGAAGTGTTTCTCCTTTATTAATTAACTAAGTTTACTAGAAGCCAAGCTCCTCAAGTTTACTGAAATGTTAGAAATTAACTATATGTTACTGTGGGAAGAAAAAAAAGTATGTATTTTTTTCACTACATAGAACATACTGAAAGATCAAGGCCAAAAACATCGAGGGACAATGACCAGTCACTCACAGAAATCTGATTTTGGTGCCTCCCCGCTGGTGCAGCAGGTTGAGCTCGGTGCTGTGAAGCTGTCTGCAGCCTCTGCACTGCGGGTTCCATTCCCGGCCGGCCAGGGAGAAACTCATATGGCGCGGCAGACCTCTCCTGCCTCACCTGTTCTGTTCCTCGCTCTATCTCTGGTGAATTCTCTCACCCTCCTGCACCTCTAGCCTGTACCCCAGTTCTTGTATAAATACATTTTAAAAAATCTTAAAAAAGAAATTAAGAAATCTGGGCCTCCCTGGAGGTGCTGGTGGTTGAGTGCAGCACTGTGAAGATGTCCACAGCCTCTGCAGCCCGAGTTCGATCCCTGCCCGCCGCAGAGCAACCCACATGGTGCAGCAGACCTCTCCTGTCTCGCCCGCTGCTCCCCTCTGCAGTGTATTTCTGTCAGTCTGCCTGTTCTGTTCCCCATTCTGTCTCTGGTGAATTCTCTCGCCTACTGTACATCTGGCCTGTACCCCAGTTCTTGTATAAAAAAGTAAATATAAAAAAAAATTAAGAAATCTGATTTTGGTCTCTTGGTCTCTTGGGCCTGATTCTTCAATTTGGCTCTGAATAGGCTGTTTAGAAAATCTGCCTTTTAATAAACTTTAATTCACTTCACAGCAATGAATTAAATTGTACTTTATGCATATGTCCTTTATGTACTTTATATAAAGTATATGTACTTTATGTGTACTGTACTTTATGTATACGTCCATCTAACAAATTGCTTTGAGAAGAGCAACTGTAATATCTAATTGGTATTCTTTCTTCTAGAAAAAATAATCTCTTATTATACTGCTTGAGATATATATACATATAAATTGTATGTATATATATGTGCCAAAAGTATACAGCAAATGTATATACCAAAGGTGTATATATACACACATACATATATATTGAATGTATATATGTATATATTTACCAAGTATAAAATATATTTATATAAATGAAGACATTTTTAATATTTACTGATCAAATATAATTCAGTAAAACTATAGGCATGTAACTCTTTTTTTTTTTTTAAGATTTATTTATTTATCTATACAAGAACCAGGGTACAGGCCAGATGCACAGGTGATAGGATTCACCAGAGACAGAATGGGGAACAGAACAGGCAGATTGATGAAATACACCGCTGAGGGGAGCAGCGGGCAAGGCAGGAGAGGTCTGCCACGCCATGTGGGACCCTCGCCAGCCATCCGGGATAGAACAGGCCCTGCAGAGGCTGCAGACAACTTCACAATGCTGCGCTCAACAGCCTGTGCCACCAGGGGAGGCCCTAGGCATGTAACTCTTTTGCAAAGGTAATAGGAGTTAGTTACTTCAATTTCTTTTGCTTCAAAAAATGATGTTTTCTTTTCTCTGACCAACAAGTGTTTTCATGCTTTTACTTAAGCACTGATAGAATAAGGATATACCATTTTTTGGTGTGAATCAGGCTGGTCTTCTCTATACAAACATATTCACGATTGGTGATGGTATGTGGAAAGCAGAAGTGTGGTCAATTGAAAGAGATCATATTCTAGAAATGCAGTGATACCAGCCTAAAGAGCTCAAGAGAAGACACACATGGTTGAAAGATATGGTGATTAGTATATATTATGAAATTAAAAAATAGTACATTTAATTTGAACAGAAAGTGAATATTGTCTGCATTTTTCCTGCACATTCTGATTACATTTAAATTTGTAGCATAAACAATGAAGCATCACAGAAAATTTTGGGAGGAATATTAGAAGTCAATATTCATTCTTAGAAAGCATAGGGATAATATAGCAACATAAGTAAGCATATAATGACCAAAAGAAAACACAAAAAAGAGAGCTACTTTCATCCTAAGATATTATGGATAGTGCAAAATAGTAAAAATAAACCATTAAATACAACTGGGCGTTATGTTCCTTATAATCTCCTATAAATTATATTGAGTTCTTTCATCTTTATGCATCTTTTTTACAACCTAACTCTTGCATTTTTGTTTATCTTGTTTAGGCTTCTCAGTATTGAAACATCCTAGATCCACTCAATTTTTCTAATATGATTTTGAATTACATATGTAAATATATATGAAAATACATACTTACATATGTATTTATTTAAAAATATATACGTGCATACATAGTGTTTTCTTTTTGTGTTTTTCCTATACTAATGCAGCTTCTCCTACCTAATTCCTAATGAAAAACCACTAGGGGGTGAACAAACAGCATTTCCTTTTCTTTTCTTGCTCAGATACTAATATTACCTAGGCAATATTAACATGGTATAATGCTTTACTATAATGAATTCTTCTTTATTCCTGAAGTTTCTCCAAGTTACTAGAAATGTTTGAACAAAACTGAAGCCAATATACATTTAGTGACTAGAAATTTATGTACTTCTAAATCCCCTATGTTGTTGAATATTAAAGCATTTAATTAAGCAGTTGTAATTCTCTTAAAATCTGAATAAAGGTCAAATGTGAATATTAATTATTTACATCACCAGACATGAATTTTCTATTCCCTCTGAGATGATATATTACATAACCACAAGTCTGCAAATAATATATATAATTTTACTTTAAAAAAAAAAAGATTTATTTATTTGTTTATGCATAGAAGAACTGGGGTGTAAGCCAGAGGTATGGGGAGTGAGAGGATTCACCAAAGGCAGAGTGAGGAGCAGAACAGGTGTTATCTACTGAAATACACTGCTAAGGGGAGCAGCAGGTGAGCTAGGAGAGGTCTGCTCCACCATGTGGGTTAACTCCCTGTTCAACTTCCTGGCTAGGGATCAAACCCAGGCTGTGGCAGTGATAACACTGAGATTTAACCCCTAGGCCACCATAGAAGCCCCCAATGTATATAATTTTAAAACAATGAGTGGGGCCTCCCAGGTGGCACAGCGGTTGAGCGCTGGGCTGCGAAGCTGCCCGCAGTCACTGCAGCGCCAGTTCGTTCCCTGGCAGCCGGCGAGGGTCCCACATGGAGCGCAGACCTCTCCTGCCGCACCTGCTGCTCCCCTTAGCAGTGTATTTCGTGGGTCTGCCTGTTCTGTTCCCCACTCTGGCTCTGGTGAATTCGCTCACCCTCCCGCGCTTCTGACTGTACCCAGTGCTTGTATAAATAAATAAATAAACTAAAAAAAATAAATAAAACAATGAGTCTTAGGAGCATTTCTCAGCATTTGAACACTTAAGTGTCAACAGAAAGATAACAAGCAATAATAAAACATAAGCCCATTTAGAGAAAAGTAATCAATGGGCTGGCATAAAATTGTAATTATTTGTAATAATTAATTAGAATAATTGCTTATGTAAGGTCACTCTTAATTCCCTATACTTTTCCCTGCTGGGAAGGCTACTTTGCCTGTTCTTCATATAGCACTTGAGTTTTTTTGTAATTATTGCTTGCATGGTTTGTCTTTTCCCATCTTCTTACTTTTAAAATATCAATCATTATATTTAAGTGGATTTCATGTAAGCAGCATATATATGTTTTTTTCAATCAACTTTAAATCTCTTTTAAGTGGTATGTTGAACCAACTTGCATTTAATGAAAGTATGATATGTTTGGATTTATGCATACCATTTTACTTGTTTCAAGTATGTCCTCTTTTTTTTCTTCCTCTGCTTTCCATTTCCTGCTTTCTTTTATTTTATCTGAATAATTTTAGGATTCAATTTTAATTTATTTATTGAATTTTCAGTATATATGTATAGTTATTTAGTAGTTAATTGCATGTTAATTGTATGAAAACAACATGAAAAAAAGTATATCTGTCACAGTGACAAATCCTCTTAGTTCTTTCTTTTAAATATTTTACCCTTTTTGATTTCTGTAGTTATGTGAAGGGAAGACACACAGTCTCATTCTGTCCTCTTTGGAGCATACATTCATTTAGGGTGATAATTAATAGCAAGAGGAAGTCATAAATCACAGTGCCATGCATACAGCATGTGACTTTAATTCTCAACAGTATGTCTAAATAAATGCTGCTATGGAGTGCACAGTGTATCTCCAAAATCATATGGTGAAGCTCTAATGCCCAATGTGACTTTATTACTTTATTAGAATATAGATAGAGTATCTGGGAGGTAACTAATGTTATATGAAATAAGGATAGTATCCTATTCCATTTGGATTGGTGGCCTCATAAGGAGAGAGACAGAGAGAGAGAAAGAGAGATCTATTTCCATCACATAAGAATACTAATATGTCCGCTGTTTGCAAACCAAGGAAAAGGGCTCTCACCAGAACTTGACTCTGCATCCCAATCTCAGACTTCCAGCCTTCAGAATTGTGAGAAAATTTGTTTCTGTTAAGTCACCCACTCTGTAGAATTTTGTGGATAAATATTTAGCAACCCAAGCTGACTAATAAAATTCTTAGGCTATGGCATCTAGTCAAGTCTTATTGTAGGGATAAAATGGAGGCATTTGATATTAGCCCAACCAATAATAAAGCAGTACTTTGTTACACATTTTGTTACTATTTTTCATGATAATCTGCTTGAGGGACTCACTGGTGGCTGGAGAAATTGGCAAGGGAAGATCTGTATAACTGTTTCCTGAAGGAATAATATCAAATATCATTAAGCCAACCCTTACATCTACCAGCTCTGTTATCAACAGTAGGCCAGACCATCATCAATTTTGGGTGGGTCATTTCAGTGTACCTCCAAAAGATCACCCTACTCATTGTCTCTGGAATTTACCTTTCTTTTTAAAGTTTCTTGTGGAATCTTACTGTATTTTGAAAACAGAGTCAGAAGAAATTCTTGTTTCTGTTTTGTTGATTATTCAGCAGCTGCTAAGAAACGTAAATGCACATAGACTTAAGCAACTCTGTTTCTTAGAAACAGAAAGCAAACAATTGGATTCATATCACAAAATCAGATAGACAATAAGTGAATAAGTCAGTGGAATGGGATCTCTCAATGTAAAGCTGTCAGGAGCACATTATTTACAAAGATGGGTTTGCAGAAGTGGGCATTTTTACAAGTGGTTCGTGGTAGATAATTCTAATTACATGTGTATCTAAATGAAAATTAGAATTTTTATTTTTTCAGTTTTACCTGTTTTTCCTTAAGACAAAACAAAGTAATCAATTATATCGGTAAGTAGCATGTGTTTATAAAGTGAATCTTTACATAGCTGTTTTCATCAAAAAAGTATATGTAGAAACTATAGTATTTAATACTTTTTTAAAGAAACAGAGTCATAAGGCTTTTAAAATTATAAAGACATGCCAAGAATTTCATTTAGGTGATTTATAAGGGAGAGGGTTTTTTTTTTTTTGTCCTTAGTATAAATACCCTGACATCTTTATCTGTATATGTAATATTTGTTTTCAATTCTCACAGCATTTTTACTTTTCATTTTTTATAAATGTATTCTTTTAATGTAATATTGGTTTTCAACACTGTATATGATTTAGGGATATAAATTCACATCTTTTCAGATATATGTTACTACACCACTGCTATCACCAAAGTACCCAGAATCCTCCACATAGACCTTTGGGTCACCTCCCCTTTTTGCTTCTCATCCTTCCATCCCCTTCTGCTAGTCTCAATTCTGCAGTCTGATTTCTCCGGTTTGTTTTATTTAAGTTTTGTCTGTTCCTTTGTTTTGTTCCTTTATAGTCCATACATGAGTTAAATCATCCAGTATTTGTCTTTCTCCTGATTAAAATATATAGAAGAAAACATAGGAGGTAAAACATGTTGACTTCAGGGATGTCTTTGGGGATCTACTCTCCTCAACATGCATCAGGAAAATAAAGCCAAAATAAACAAATGGGACTATATCAAGCTAAAAAGCTTCTACGCAGCAAAAGAAAATATCATTAAAACATGCCCTATTAAATGGAGAAAATGTTTGCACATCATACATTTGACAAGGGACTATATTCAAAATCTACAAAGAACTCACACAAATCAAAAAAGAAAACAAATAGCTCAATCAATAAGGAGGAAGAAAAGCTAACTAGACAATTATCCAAAGGAAAAATACAAATGATCAACAGGCACATGAAAAAATTATCATTATTTGTCACCCAGGATATGCAAATCATAACCATAAAGAGTTATTATGTTACACCTGAGAGAATGGCCCATGTTAAAACTACTAGAAACAACAAGTGTTGATGACGATGTAGAGAAAAAGTGACACTTGCACGCTGTGTCCCTATGAAAAACAGTAGGGAGATTTCTCAAAATATTAAAAATAGATCTGCCATATTATCCAACAATTCCACTCCTTGATATTTATCCTAAGAATGCAGAAGCATGAATTTGATGTGTTGTGTACACTCCTATGTTCATTGTAGCACTATTTACAATAGCCAAGCTATGGTAGCAAACTATGTGCCTGACTAATAAGTGATTAAAAAAGGTGTTGTATAAACATATAATGGAATAAAACTCTGCTATAAAATGAAGATAAAATCTTGCCATTTGCAGTAATATGGATGGAGCTGGAGGCGATTTGCTAAGTGAAATCAGTCAGAAGAAGAAAGACAAATACTGATGATTTCACTCATAAGTGGAATATAAAGAAACAAAACAAAGGAACAGACAATACTAAACCAAAACAAACTCTACAAATCTAACTGCACCGCATTTTATTTTATTATTATTATTTTTTAAAGATTTAGCACTGGGTACAGTCGGAAGCGCAGGAGGGTGAGAGAATTCACCAGAGCCAGAGCAGGGAGCAGAACAGGCAGAAGGACTGAAATACACTGCTGAGGGGAGCAGTGGGCACGGCAGGAGAGGTCTGCGCGCCATGTGGGACCCCCACTGGTGGCCGGGGATCGAAACTGGCGCTGCAGAAGCTGTGGGCAGCTTCGCAGCCCAGCGCTCAACTGCTGCGCCACCAGGGGAGGCCCTGCACCACATTTTAAAGAAAACTTTTTAAAAACCTGGGAAACTGCTATGATTAATAATAAGGAGGAGTCAGGGAAAGGGACTCGATATTTTTATAGTGTTTTTTGTTTCTTTTCCTTCAGATGGGAAAAGGAACACCTGAAAATACTTGACTTTTCTGGTGACAATAGGCAAAATCTGAATAAGGTTAAGGTCACAGTCTCTTGAACAGTCTGGGCATCGGTTCCTATTTGAACTTTTAATATTACCCAATAGCATAGAAGATAACTAGAAAACTGTTTCTGCTATCTTTTTTGGCCTGTATTTAAATAATCTATTTTCTTAAAATTATGTTTGGCTACCTGAGTAGAAATGTATGTAAGCAAAGTACTCTCATAATCTACACTGAAGAGAACTTGAATAAAAACTCAAATGTACAATTAGAAGAAAACATTCAGGAACTTGACAATAAGAATGGAATTCTGTTCAATGAAAAACACATAGATAAAGTTATCAGATAGTTGACGAACTGATGAGATAGGTTGCATTCAGGGTGGTATGGCCATATTTGAAAAACTGGAAGATTTTTTTAAATAATCAAAATTAGCAAGAAGTCAGCATCTAGAATATAGAAAAAAGTTACAAATCCATAGAAAAAGATAAGAATCCCAAGATAAAATAAGGAAAAAACTAGGCAATTCAATGAAATCCAAATCTCAACTAGTAAGTACATGAAGAGATGTCCAACTCTTGATGTTCAACAGATTGGCAAAAAAAAAAAGAGTTAAGACAATTATTAATGAGATACAGAGAGAAGGGCACTCTTAAATAGTGCTATTCAAAATAAACACTGGTATAACAACTGTAGAGAGGAATCTGGGAATTACTCACTGGAAATAAATATGCTCCAGTAATCCATTCCAGGGATGCATCCCAGAGAAACTTGAGCCCAGGTTCATAAAGGGACAGGCACAAAGATGTCTATTGAAGCAGAAGGTTAGAGGAAACTGGATGTCCATCACTGCAGGATTGAGTAAATAAAGTCTGGTGTATGCATACAGTAAAATACTTTCCAGTACCTCAGAAGCAATAAACTAGTGTTATATATAGCAGCATGGGTGAACCTCTGAAGGAATATTTATTTTAAACTTAAAAAACTGAATGAAGGCTACAGTATAATGGCATGTATGTAAATTAAAAACAGATGCCTCTATAAAACAGTATGTTTAAAGGAACCACATATATCCAAAGATATCTGAGAACTCAGAGCTTAAACACATTATTAAGATGCTTGTAGTGAGGAGACTGGTAAATACAGTTAAAATGGGAAGTAAATGGCAAAATAAAAAAAATGAGTAAAAAAAGAGGCATCTTTGCATGCACTAGATATTAACCTAGCTGATGTATGTGCTGTGTACGAGGAAGTATTACTAATTGTCCTGCCTGTACCTGAGATTACAATGTGTAAATTACAAAAACATAATGCCTGTATTTTGTAACTTAATTAGAAAAAAAAATGTTACAGCATGGACTAAAAATACAGAGAAAGTCCTCCTTGTTTACAGACCCTCACAGTACATGCCAGGCTTGCATTTGTTTCTTTTTTTTTTATAATGATTTATTTTTTACATCAGTGTTCATTTTTAAACAATATTTGCGTCCCCCCCACGTGTAGCACCCATAGAATTTCCTTCACCCATGCACCCGTGCACCATCACCTCAGTCCCCTGTGCTCCTCCCCGCCTCCTGCTGATATCTCTCCCTCCTCTTCCCCTGAAGGATGTCTCTGGTTTATAATTGTCTGTTTTTGTTTTGTTGTGTTTTGTGTTGTTATTATTTGACAAGCTATTGCTTCCTCATCCTCAGTGATCTTCATCTAACCAATGACAACCTTCAAGGCACAATTTAAGTTCTACTTCTTTATAAAAACTTTCATTTAGGGTCCTCCCTGGTGGTGCAGGGGGTTGAGCACTGCTCTATGAAACAATCCGCAGGCAGCCTCTGCAGCACGAGTTCAATTGCCAGCAGGCCAGGGAGAAACCACATGGCGCAGCAGACCTCTCCTGTCTCCCCTCAGCAGTGTATTTCGTCAGTCTGCCTGCTCTGCTCCCCACTCTGTCTGTGGTGAATCCTCTCACCACCCCCTCACCTCTGGCCGGTACCCCAGCTCTTGTATGCATAAATAAATCTTAAAAAAAAAACAACAAACTTTCATTTGGTTTTAATTTGTTTTTCAAAGAAGTCCTCATCCTCAAAAGAGAAAATCTTGCTGCAATTGCATTGAAGTATAACTTTCATTGTCACCCCCTTTACCCTGTCAACATTCTTTGCGTCCCTTTGATCCTTTTTCCCTTTACCTCCTTAACTTCAAAAATTTTAATTCATTTATTATCTTTCAATTTTTTTAAACAAGTATTTTGTTATAAGTAATTGTTTTTACAAGTATCTTATAATTATTATGTTAGTGTCCAATATTTGTTTTGGTCATTCTGACTTGCTTTACTACATATAATTCCCTCAAACTCCTTCCATTTTGCTATAAATGGTGATATTTCATCTTTCCTTATAGCTGAATAGTTACATCCATTGTGTGGATAAAACACATTTTCTTTCTTTCTTTTTTTAAGATTTATTTTTATTCATTTATGCACACAAGAGCTGAAGTATAGGCCAGAGGTACGGGCATGGGAGGTTGTGGTGGTGAGATGATTCACCATGACAGAATGGGAAGCAGAACAGGTGGATCTACTGAAATACACTGCTGAGGGGAGCGGTGGCCAAGACAGGAGAGGTCTGCTGCACCATGTAGGTTAGCTCCCTGGCCTGGGATTGAACTCATGCCACAGTGTCTGGCAATAGCTTGACAGTGCTGAGACTTTAACACCTGTGCCACCAGGGAGGTCCAAAACACATATTCTTGATCCAGTCTTTTCCTAATGGGCATTTAGGATGTTTCCATGTCCTTGTTATTATAAATAGTGCTGCAATAAACATTGCAGAACATACGGTTTTTTGAGTTGATGGTTTTATGTTCTTCAGATAGATGCCCAAGAGTGGGATTGCTGAGTAACACAGTATTTTCATTTTTAGTTTTTTTAAGGTAAATCAAGAATGCTTTCCAAAATACTGTAACAGTTTACATTCTCATCAATAGTATAACAAGTTTCCTCTTTCTCTGCATCCTTTCCCACACTTCATGTTAGGAGTCTTTTTAATATGCCTCATTTTCACAAGTGTAAGATGATTTATCATGGTTGTTTTGACCTGCATTTCCCTTATTAAAGGGATGATGAACATTTTCCTATTGTATCTATTGGCCTTCTGAGATTCCCTTTGGTTTTTTGTCTGTTTTTGATGAAAATTCTAACTTTGTTATGATTACCAAAAGTATAAGATAATTTGTATATACTCAATTGTGTTGGATCATTCCTCTGGTGGTTATGGAGGAAAGAAATGTCCTACAGGGTATAACTGATAAACTGAATTGGATTTTCACTGAGATTCTGACTCTCACTATACTGGGCTCTGCAAATGATCTGAATGAGAGCCAAAGGTTGTTTCTGAAATTGATTTTTCTGTAAGATACAATAGGAAGCTGTTGCTTTGAAACAAGATTTATGTAGCTTATTCAGATTTTTGAAGGGTGCAAAAAGAGATGTACATGGGCTCCAGGGAATGGTGGTTGAAGAAAATGCAATGCAAAGTTCATGGGTCAGGAATAACATGTACAAGACAAAGGTTTAATATCTGTTTCAACCACTTGTTTCAACTGCTTACTAGTTTTGCAATTTCCATCAAGTCAGTAAATATCTCAGAAACTTTGTTTTCTTTTTAGTGTGCTATAGATTTGGAAAGATATCTATTCATCTATGATTGTTATCAGCTAAAAAGATCACTGACAGCTAAAAAATTATGAACTCTAGAGCTCAGCAACATAAAAGAGAAACTGAGCTTCAAGTTAATAATAAAATGAGCCTAAAACATAGTAGATACTTAACAAATATTTGTTGAATGAATGCATCAGAAAAATGGAATAGAGAAATGAAGTCAGAATAGGGACCAAGATCAAAGAAACCTTTAAGTCAGGCATGTAGGAGCCACAGAAGGAATTTAGGAAGGCTGATGGAAAATCAGCCAAATCAATCTTTGGCTTGCCTTCAGTTAAAGAACATGTAGTGTATAAACTGCTAACTTTTGTATTTTCTTTCCATTACTAACATTTTATTACTAATACCAAGAAAAGTGGACTACTTCACACTTAGTCTAGTCCATGGAACTGCCAGGCATGGCTGTGATTTGGCCAAATAAGCCCAGTATCAATAAGACTTATTTATAGTCGCTAAATAAAACATTTAAAAGAACCTCAGTTCTTGTGAACTGTGTTAGATTGTTAGGTAAATGTTTCAGCTAGATTTGAAATTACCTTCATCACCGGAAGGTTTTGACAATGACAGAAACAGACTTCAATTTGTCACGAGTTCTAAGTGCTTTCCCTCCTCCCTCTTAAACTCCTTGATCATAGTTTTGATTCTACCTCATAACTTAGTAATCCAGCAGACTATTTTATTTTAGCTTAAGAATTATAAAGTATAGGACCAGGGTAGGCCTAGCACAGATGATGATGAAACAAGATTTAGGTTTCACTTCTAATTTAAGCCCAAGCTTTCACCAGGAGGAAATAGTTTTCAAGTGCTTAGCACAATCTCGGTTCCACAATTGCAGAGACAAAGCATGGTTTCTGCAGAAAGAGGGGCGCCTTACCTCATAAAATTGCGTGTGCATATAAAATTTAGGAAACACACTCAGGAAAAGTCCTGTGATCAGAGATACGAAAATGGAGTGTGGTGCATACAGTATGTGTAGGATGTGTTCGGTTGGTTTGTTTGCCTCAATAGTACAAAGAGCTCCCTACGCGAGAATGACAGAGAAACAGACCATGGGGAGCATCATCAGCTGCACAGATATTTTAAACAGAAGGCTAAGGCATGAGACAGAGAAGGCTGACGCCGAACAAAGGCGCTGTCGGCTGGCAGAAGGCAATCTGAAACGTTTAGGCTGACCGGCAGGAAGACCAAGAAAGCTCAGCGCTTGGGGGCGGCCGCGCCGCCACTGCGGGAGGCGTGCCTCCCCGAAGCCCCGCCCTCCTAAACCCCGCCCCCTCACCCTCGGACCAATAGAAACCCTGGATGTTAGCGGGTGGGAGGTGCGGCCGCGTTGCTACGGCGAGAGTTGGGCGGCGGCGGGCTCTGCCTGGAGAATCTCACCGACCGGGAGAAGGTGGCGTAATGGAGGGTATGGAAGGTGAGGAGGTGAAAGGATGCCGATCGGGCGTCTAAAGCGACCCCAGAGCTGCTGGGGGTTGTTGGGCACCGGCACCGGGGAGTCGCGGCAGGTCCAGAGCGGCGGACACCGCCGCGTCTCCAGCGGCCGGGTCCTGCGGGAGCCAGACAGCCCCGTCGCCGGGAGCGATGATCCCGCAGGCGGCCCCCCCCGACGGTCCTCAGCTGGGGTTCCCCACCCAGAGCCGGGTCCAGCCTGGGGACTCCGCCGCGAGCCCCTTCCTAGACCATTTTCTGGTCTTGCCTGACTCCTGATGTCAGTTTGGTGATCACAGCCCTCGATCAGGTTTTATTCTCTTGCAAAGTGGACTCTCCGTTCATGTCCACGGCCTGCTGCCGCCCGTGTTTCCAGGGGCCCGGGTGTGTCTCCAACCTCCAGCTTCTGACATTCTCCTTGGCCAGTTTTCCTTGATAACCAATTCCCCGTTTTTATGACATTTTCTATGGGAGGCATGCCAAGAGCATCTTCCAAGGAATTGTCACTGACCAGCTTTATTTCCCGGACAATAGACTAACAGGAGGATTTAATGGTTTTTTACGACGCTCAGTAAGGAAGAGCCGGCTTTGGGTTGTTATCTTTCTTTGGGTTTATTCTTATGTTGTAGCTATGACTCCAGATTTTGCTTTGTTCCCAGTTCTTTTACTTTTTCTCTGTTCTCTCTACCCTTTTTAGCCTGTGTAATGCAACAGTCGCTTAAAAACAACAAAGGAAAACGCCCAACAAGCATTGGCAATAACAGTTCCAAGAATATTTTTCAAATTGTGTTTAATCCTTCGGATGAGGAATAAGTCTTTAGAAGTGAAAGAGCCTATTGTTTTGATTTCGCCTCCCCCCCCCCTTAATTTAAATAGATTCAGGTTGCATTAAGCATAAGCTGTTTCATTAACCCTGTGCAATGTTGTTTGCTAGAGAGTGAAATATTTGAAGTGAAAAGTGGTTACCTGGTAACTTTTTGCAGTGACCTAAGCTCACCAATAAGCAGATGTAATAACAAGTACTAGAGTATTTCTTGATCTTGCTCTGAGGTGAAGTTCCTTTAGTAAATGAATACTTTGAGGATAATGGATAATCAGGAATTCTGATAATTTTCTTTTTGTGAGTAGCTGCAATATATTATGAACTGTGAATGTTTTGGTCTTGGCTTAATTTATTGTAGGCAGATTATTCGAATTTCCATAAAATGACAATTGTAATGACAACACTCCTTACTTTTCAGGTATTTTTATGTAGCTATCTCCTGGAGTTAGGGTTTTTGTTTGTTTCTATGAAGAGCAGATATCATCATCTCCTCACATTACTCTCCTAAATTTTTTGGCTCAAACATTTTTCTGGGTTTTACTAAAAACAATAAAGACAATTTTCAGATTTGAATTTGGGAAATTTTATTTCACTTCTGAGAGAATTCCAGTGGAACGTATGTTAAAACCCAGGGTTCCTAAGTTTGCATGGACCAGGTCTCTAGGAATCATCAGAGAATGAGATTCACTCAGACATAATTATAAACTGGAAGTTTAAATAGATCAGATTCAGCTTTTTTTTTTTTTAATAAACTTTGAAACTTGTGAAAGTATTATAGCACATTCAGTGGTATCATGGATTCTGGAATTCTCATAAAGTTAACATAATACAATAAAATACCTTAGCACAGTATATCTGCAGATATTTAATTTGTAATTAAGGTAAAGATCTTTATCAGGGTGTAAAATTCTGTATGCTAACCACCTAAAACAGTGTCTGACACAGAGTAGGTATTTAAAACTATTTGCTGTTAGCTAAGTGGCTTTTGTCTAGAGTTGCAGCAAAGAATAAAAACAGTCAAAGCCCTGCTCTCATTAAGCAAATGATTTAGTAAACCTTAATTTTAGCAGTAGTAAGACATTACTATTTAAGTCTTTACTAAGAATGCTTTCAAAATATAATGAAAATCTATTATAATACTCAATTATGTAGAGAAATACATGAATTCTCATGTAATATGGTGTGCCGTGATGGGCATGTTTTATGGGCCCACTTGTGATGTATAATGTTAAGCAATACTGTTCTTTGCTCATTTGATTTTTTTTTTTAACGAAAGGTGATACTGTCATTAACGATGATGTGTTTAATTATAACCAATTAGGTTGAAATAAATGGAATTATCCTTTTTGTGGAGAAAAATAATTGACTATTGGTAGTTACAAGTGGTTTAAACTGATAAAATAAAAATCTGAGAATTTTCTGTTAATGTTACTACATTGCCTTTCTTTCTTTTATTTTTTAGTCAGTCCCTATTAGTTTACCCTATGCCAAGGTCTGAAGTTTTAGTTTTAAGGTTAGCATTCATTAATTCATTCAGTCATTCCTTCATTCAATAAACATCGATACACTGGTGGATAAGTTCAAGTTTTTGCTCTATTTGAAGTTAAAGTCTACCATTTTCAAGGTATCTTATAATATATTGCAGTATCCAGTAGAATAAAAATAAATATTGTATTATTTGCCATTAGCCTCATGTTTCTAGTTGAAACCAGTTACCAGACTAATCTTAATTGTAAAACCAAAAAATAACATGGACACTTGAAAAATTTTATCAAAGATAATTGTACTCTTTTTTTATAACTTTAAATTATTTGCATGTAGATCATAAAGCACAAAATTTTATTTTGTCTAGTGTGACTTTTATGCTTCCTGGATTGTGAAGAAATGAACTATTGGATTATGTTTCAAAACCAAATCTTTATTACTGCTCATGATTTTGTATTGTCTGTATCTGAGCACTACTGTATGTGAGTAATCAGAGCTTTTAATTTCTTTTTACCTGAATCTTGTGCAGTATAGGTATATCTAAGGGCAACAGGAATTAGTTTTAGACTCAGCAAAGTTCTAATTTCTCATAACTTTCCAACTGTAAAATAGAGATATGATAAACACTATATTTTTATCCATATTTTTAGTATTCTCATTCTTTTTATGGCTTCTGATAAACAGTTATTAACAATTGTGACAGAGATCACGCTGCCCATTCCTCATTTGGACTCCTGAATTAATAAATCTTAGTATTGCCCACTAAAACATGATTAAAAGTCTGCTCTTTTCTAATTGAAAGGAGTCGCCCCTCAACCCCCTTTTAGAATTTCTTTTTTGTTTTATTTTTCCCTAGTCTAAATACATAGTACATCTTTATTAACTTATCTCACACTCAGTGGGTTTTTTGTTTGCTTGCTTGCTTGTTTGTTTTGGCCCTGAGTTGGATGCTAGGTAGTTTTTTTTTTTTTTTAAAGATTTATTTATTCATGCATACAAGAACTGGGGTATAGGCCAGAGGTGTTGGGGGTGAGAGGATTGACCGGAGACAATGGAGAACAGAACAGGCAGATTGACTGAAATACACTGCTGAGGGGAGCTGTGGGTGAGTCAGGGGAGGTCTGCTGCGTCAGTGGGTAGCTCCCTGGCCTGTGATCGAAGTTATGATGTAGTGGCTGCGAATAGCTTCATAGTGCCACGTCCTAACCCCTTGTGCCACCAGGGAGGCCTGGATGCTAGGTATTTTTAAATAGTCAGTGTATTGGAGAGGCCTTTCTTTGTTTCTTTTTAGCTCTATGATTTGGGTAGTTTACTTAATCTGAACCCCAGCTTCTTCAGCTATAAAATTTGAGCTATTAAATAGTTGAACTATGTTAAATTTTAAATAGTCATAAGGCATTTAGTGAAGTGCCTCACACATTGGAGGCACCCTCAGTATTTGTTTACTGAAAGGTTAAAAACATTGAAAGTGTTTTTACTAAGAGTAGTGCTGGGGTACTTTTAGTATTGTGGGCAGTCACTAGGTAACGTTAGCAGCAGAATAGGTTGAAGAAGAGGGAAATTGGAAACACATAATGTGATGAGCATTTGAGGTAAGGCAAAGTGACAGGAATTAAAAAGGGAAGATAGATTTAAAAGGCATATCTGTCATGGGAAAATGTGATGTGACTGCTGGATGTGCTCGGGAAAAGGAGTAAAAGATAAAGCAGTTTTGTAGCTTGAACTAGGAGGTCATAATAAAATCTTTAACCAAAGAGGAAGACCAACTTTGGGAAATGAGGTAATGCTTTTGGCATTAGGATTGTTGTATTTGTATAGTTCTTAGTGGGGAGTTGGTGAAAAAGTCTCTTAGGTACTTGGATATATCTATCTGGAATTTTTAGTTTAGTAGTCATCAGCTTGTAAATGAGAGCAAATGGAGGCAATCACCCAGAAAAACTATTTTTAACAAAACCAAGAAAGGAATTTTGAACCGATGATTTGGCTTGATCAGGAAAGAAAATTGAAGTCAGGAGGAGTCTTTAAGGAGTTTTAAAAATTGTCAAAAAAGGGAAGTAGAAGGAGAAAATAGTTATTTTAATGTTTATTAAGTAGTGACTATGTGCCAGAAAAAGCCTACCGTACCTAGTATTTTTGGATGTTTGAGTACTAACCAGGTCAAACCCTTCTTGGCCCATAAGATTTGAAAAACTTGGGTTTAGGAGAGAGAAATTTTGAAACCAAGAGAAAAAGAACAGAAAGGGTCAAATTATAATGGTCTATACCTCAAACTTATAATCAGAGTTTTGGTCTTATGTCAGGTGCTTAATAAATACTTGTATCAATGAATCTATTTTAATATAGTAGTTTGTCTGCAGTTCAGATAAGAGAGAATGAGAGTAGTGAAGACCTACTCAGTAAATGTAAATCGGTATTTCAAAAAGTGTGTTACTGAGACACTGGTTCTAAATAACTCCTAAGGGTAGAAAGGATATCTATTGGGGGAAATAACAGCACAGTAAATTTCTTTTTTTAAAAAATGGTTGCTTTTTTTTTTTTTTTAAGATATATTTATTTATGCACACAAGAACTGGGGCACAGGCCAGAGGTGTGGAGGGTGAGAGGATATACCAGAGACAGAGTGGGGAACAGAACAGGCAGACTGACTAAAATACACTGCTGAGGGGAGCAGCGGGTGAGACAGGAGAGGTCTGCTGAGCCATGTGGGTTGCTCCCTGGCCGGGGATTGAACTTGTGCTGCAGAGGCTGCAGATTGCTTCATAGTGCGGTGCTTAACCCCTTTGCGCCACCAGGGAGTCCCGTAAATCTCTTTTTTAAAGCTGAGAATTTTCTCTCAGCTCTATCAAGTTCTGGCAGCATTTGATCAATCACCGTCCAGGGAGCTAACCCTTATGGTGTAGCAGACCTCTACGGTCTCGCCCGCTGCTCCCCTCCGCAGGTTGTTTCAGTAGGTCCTCCTGTTCTGCTCCCTACTCTGTCTCTGGTAAATCCTCTCACCCCCCTCCCAACCCAGTACCTCTGGCTTATACCCAGTTCTTGTATGCATAAATAAATAACAATAAATCTTTAAAAAAAATAAAGCTGAGACATTTCTATTCTAAGAAAATATATTCATTTAATCTAGACATTTCCCCAACATTTGACCATGGAGCAAGGGATTGGAGGATGATTTGTGAAAATACTGGAAATGACTGGTCAGGTTTAGACTGAGTAGGAAGTGAGGAAACGCCAGTGGTGGGCTATCAAATAATTGCAAGTCACGCTGAGCTCAAGAAAGTGACTAAAAGAGAGTTAGAAGGTAAAAATCTGTGGTTAAAGAAGGAACTTGAATATTTTAAGAGCCCAGAAGTGGACCTTTAAAGGTGTTTTGACAGTAACTGTTTTTACAGTTACTAGTGCACTGTGGAGTGGAGGGTGAAGTTTATATAGATTCAGTGAGTCAAATGTAATGTTGAAATCTATATTCAAATGAAAATGGGAACATTTTGTAAGGTATTAGAAATTATTTACTTGGAAACAATTAGATTTTAAACCAGACTGTAGGAAGAAAGTGGTATTACATACCATGTACTTCAAAATTGAGGTCTGTTTGGCTTTAAATGTTGGATTCACATAGCAACTTATGCCACCAGTGGTGAGGAAATAAACATGGTACACATAGCCAGAGCCATCCTTATTTTTTAAGGTTACTTTTCTTTTGAACATGTTCTCATTTTGTTCTTAAATGTATTCATTTTTTTTATTTATGCATGCAAGAACTGGGATACAGGCCAGAGGTGCAGGGGGTGAGAGGATTCACCAGAGACAGAGTTGGGAGCAGAACAGGCAGATTGACTGAAATAAACTGCTGAGGGAAGCATTGGGCAAGACAGGAGAGGTCTGCTGCATCATGTGGGTAGCTCCCTGGTCTGCCAGGGATTGAAATCGTGCAACAGAGGCTTCAGATAGCTTTACAGTGTTGTGCTTAACCCCTTGTGCCAACATGGAGGCCTGGTTTTCACAATTTTAGATAATAGCACACACACACGTATTAAATATATATATATATATATAAATGCTCAAACTAAGGCATTTTGTTAGTTGACTTTATACCTTAAATATCTTGGTTACCAAGGAATAGTTTCTGCTAATTCCAAACTAAACTTTCAAAGGTTTATTTGTTGAAGAAAGAACATTTTTATGGCCCAACACAAAATAACCTTTATTCAGCAAATCTTTGAGTTAATTTAAAAAAATTTCTCAGTTCAAATATTAACTGCTGCAACAACCCAATTTAGTTAATTTTTCTTAAAATGTGTACTGTATACTTGAAAATCAAAAGAGAAAACTAGAAACATTTTGTGGTTTGGCTAGAAGTAGAGTTCATTTCCTCATTCAGTGTCTTCCAATACCCATTTCTGATGCTTTCTATAAATCAGCAAAGTAAATTCATTTACTAACATTTAAAAAGAAAATCTGGATTTTAAAATGGAAGTGCAATAGACTTTCTTTGCCAGTTGACAACTTGAAATTTTTGCAGGAGTGATCATTAATAATTTATTCTCAGAGAATTATAGTTTTAATCTCTCATTCAAAAAAAATCAATTGTACATTGTTCCTTTAATGGAATAACTGGATTCTTTAAACACAGGCTATTCTACTTCTCTGTCCTAGTCCATTGAATTTGAAAACACGTAGAAATTCTGACCCATTATTCTTTTTTTTATTGAGGTAACATTGGTTTGGAACAATGCATGTGATTCAGAGGCATAAGGATCACACTTCCTCACATGCAGATCACCTCACCACACCACACCCACTACCATGGCTTCCACAACCCTCCACCAAAGTCCTTTGTGCCGCCTCTCCACTTTGTTTTCCCCTCCCACCTCCCTATCTTGTAGCCTCACTTTGTCAGCTTTCTCAGGTTTTTTTATTAGTTTGGTTTTGTCTGACCCTTTGTTTTCTCTCTGTATAAGTGAAGCCATCTGGTATTTGCCATTCTCCTAACTTATCTCATTTAGCTTACTCCCCTTCAGTTTCATCCATGTTGTCACAAATGACAAATGAACTCCTTTTTTATAGCCAAGTAGTATTCCATTGTGAATATATGCCATTTTCTTTTTTTTGAAGATTTATTTTATGCATACAAGAACTGGGGTACAGGCCAGAGCCATGGAGGGTGAGAGGATTCACCAGAGACAGAGAGGGGAGCAGAACAGGCAGACCAACCGAAGCGTACTGCTGAGGGGAGCAGCAGGTGAGACAGGAGAGGTCTGCCGTGCCATGTGGGTATCTCCCCAGCCGGGAATTGAACGCGTGCTGCAGAGGCCGCAGACAGCTTCATAGCATGGTGCTCAACCCACTGCACCACCAGCGAGGACCTATATGCCATTTTTCTATTCCACTTCTCTGTCCTTGAGAATTTAGGTTGTTTCCATAACATGACTATTGCACATAGTGCTACAGTGAACATCAGAGCTTATATCCTTTTGCGTTAGTGTTTTTGCACTTTTCAAGTAGATACCAAGAAGTGAAATATGATAGATCTATTTTAAATATTTTTAGAAAGTGCCTTGCTGTTTTCCATCAGGGGCTGGAGTCTGCATTCCCACCAACAGTGTAAGAGGGTTTCTTTTGACAACTTCCTCACCAACACTTCTTGTTTTTTGTATTTTTGATATGGGCCATTCTTACAGATGTGAGGTGGTAATTTCATTGTAGTTTTGATTTGTATCTTCCTGATGTTACCTGATGACGAACATTTTTTTTCATGTGCCTGTGGAACCACTGTATGTTTTCTTTGATGAAATGTCTGTGAGCTCATCTATATACTTTTCATTTGGGTTGTTTTCTTTTTATTGAGTTGTGTATGTTCTTTGTAGATCTTTTATATCTGTCCTTTGCCAGATACATAATGTACAGATATTTTCTCTCATTCAGTTGTATTTCTTTTTGTTTTATCTATAATTTCTTTTTCTTTTTAATTTGATATAGTCCCACTTGTTTCTTTTTCCTTTTGTTTCTCTATCTGTTGGAGGCCAGTCTGCAAAGACTGCAAAGAAGCAAGTGTAGTGTTTTGTGCATGTTTTCTTCAATGTATTTTATAGTTTTGGTTCTTTACATCCATGTCTTTATTCCACTCTGAGTTAATCTTTGTATATGACTGTCGAGTGTTCTCAACACCATTTGTTGAAGTTACCCTCTTTTCTCCATTGTATACAATTGGCTCCTTTGTTATAGATTGTCTGTCCATAAATGTGTGGCTTTATTTCTCTACTCAATTCTATTCCATTGGTTTGTGTGTCTGTTTTTATTCCTGTTTTGAATATAGAGCTTTGTAGTATAGTTTTGGCATTCTCCTTTTCATCAGGATTGTTTAGGCTTTTCTGGTTCTTTTGTGGCTCCACATGAGTTTCAATGATGTTTATTCTACTTTTTGAAAAATGCCATTGGAGCTTTGAAAGTGACCCATCCTTCTTTAGATTCGTTGACCAGACCAGCAGCTATCATAGAGCCACTGTAACACAGCATAATCTTTTAAAGTCTTTTAGAGCTAAAACATGATTAATCTTTGTGTTGATAGCTATACCAACACATTGTGGCATTTAGTCAAAATTTAGGCTTTTTTCTTTGTGACTTCACCCATGCTTTTGAGATGCTAATCAGTTGTTTAATAACAGCAGTTTGGTGTGTAGTGGCATAGGAAATTATTTAGTATTAATCATTATTAAAGATGAAGATTTGGGTTCTGAAACAAGTGTAAGCTTTAGTGGCTTCTTTGGAACCACTGAATTTTTTTTTGTAATTTTGATGATATCCATCCCAATCAACATCAGGTAAACATCATCATTTGCTTCTGCCCAGTTGACAGGTTCATCACATAGAGTGATGTCTTTTGCAGTGCAGTTTTCATTAGTAGGTATTGCTAGTAGTCGGTCACCAATTTGTATATAACCAGCCTCAATTTTATCAATTACACAAAATCCAGATCCTTTATCTTTGAAAACAATGATACATATGAGCTAAAAGACTTACCAATAGATCTTTTAGGAGGCTCGAAGGAATCAATTTGTTCCAATAAATGCAATCCTTTATACTGTTTTGCGTGTTCACTTGGTTGGGATCCTTGATTAGATTTTCACCACTGAGCACACTTGGGATAAAAGCTATGTCACATTCTTTCACAGCACCTATAGAATAGTATTATATGAAGATACCATTTCACACCATGTACAGGTTTTGAAGTTGCTAAATACAACCACTCATAACAAAATCAACAATATATGCCATATAATTTGAAAGGAGGATTGGCTTCAGAAGAGTTGCCATATAATTTGAAAGGAGGATTGGCTTCAGCACATTCTATGCTATAGTTCCTTGGAAATTTTCTGTTCTGTATGTAGACAGGTGAATGCGAATTCCTCAACATACTACATACTACCTAAAGCATTTATTCCACAATATGCAGTTGGTCAAGTGGTGTAATCATTCTTATTGTCTATGTACTTTTCTTGCTTATGTGATTTTAAGGTAGATTTTATTAAATTGTGGTATATTAGAGTTAGAAAAGGACCACAGAGGTTATTTATCTGAACTTTCTTATTTTAAACAAGAGGAAACCGAATCTTAGATAGGTTAAATATTTTGCCCAGCGACTTGTGACACATTGTTCTAAATGACACATTGGGAACTTTTGCTTAGAAGATATGAAACAAATTCCAGTGCCTTTTCTTCTATACTATCATGTTTTTATATGAATACCACTAGAACAAAATGTGACTTTTATCATGACCTGTTGGTAGAAGTTCCTATCAGTAGTAGAATGCAATCCATATGAACATGCCTTATTTTGTGAATTATAGAACTATGCTCTATATCCAGGTAATACAAGATGAAATTATGCTTATATATCTTTATTTTGAAGGAAACAAAGACTTTTTACATTCTTTTTTGAAATAATTATTTGTATATGTTTTTCCTCTCGTCTGTTTTCTCTTTTTTATGTCTTCAGTGATAATGATTTTATTTTCCATTAAAGACATCTAGAATGTGTTTGCTAACTTGTAGGAGTTAATCGTTGATGTGTTTTATTGTATGGTAGTATTCTGGTTGAGTTATGAGTTCTTGTATTAAAAATGAGAGATGATTTGGTTCTTAAGATATAGAGAAGTAAAATGCACAGTAACAACACATGGTTAGCTTTATGAGAGCAGTGATTGTGTTATACCACTTTTGTGTCACTGTCAGTTGGAACGTACTTGGCAAGTAGGTGCTTCAGTAGGTACTCACATGGTTTCCATCCTTTGAATTGATTTTTCTCAATAGTTCGTTTTTATAAGATTTTTCTTTGTCTTCTACTTATCAAGGTAATACAAAGAAATGTATTTTTAAGTAAATAAATTAAGTGATATATTTTTTACCCATGAACATTTAGATCATTGTTTAGAATTTAAAGGAACACATGAGGACTGTAAGCAAGCTTAATAGATTATGCAGCATGTGGGTTTTTGACCGCCATTATGAAGACATTCTTATCTTAATGAACCAAATGGATTCAGTGCACCTAGCAACTGCTTTAATTTTCCAGATAGTCTGGATTTAAGTGATCCAGATATGAGGTTGTTGCTATTACAAAGAATCCTGCCCTCTAGTATTAGAGAAAAGCAAATCAGACAAATCTTAACATTGCTTTTGTAGTGGCTACTGCTTAACTACCTCCATCTGAGATGTTAGTCACTGCCTTCCTCTAAGGTAGGGCAGTGGAGTATTAAGAGAAATGAGAGAAAAAAACAGTTGTTTTATTTCTGTTTGATTGTGTTCTCATCAGTGGCCTTTGGTTCTCCTTATTCCTTATCTGTGAACTCCCTAAAGGCTTTAAAACAAATTATGTGGAACAATTACTTCTTTCATGAGTCTTCATTGTACTACCAGAAAATAATTTTAACATTAATATTTTATTTTAACAACGAGTAAAATATTTGTCAAAAACATAGAGTGGAATATTGTTCAGGTACCATTTTTAGAAAATACAGGTATGGAAATAATTTTAGGTTTGATATTTATCTAGAAAATAAAACCAGCAAAACAACTCAGATGTGTAAAACCCTGAGGAATGTAGGATTTTTTTGTCCGTTTAGTAACAAAATTTGTTATATATGCAGTTACATGATAAATATCTCACCTTTCGAGTAAGAATTTCAGCTCTCACTTTTTTAATGAATTATGCCAATGAGATCAGAATATCTGATTGTAAACTATCCAATGAATTTTAACATAGCATCATATATCTAAAATAACTAACATTGCCCATAATATAGGCAGTTTGCTTACTAAGTGGGTGATATTTCTTAAAGCATCATACTATTTTTTGGTGTTGAACGTAACAAGATTCTTTTTATCCTAGACTTCCTAGCTCATCTCAGGAAGATCTCAGGATGAACCAATCACCAGTACAGTTTCTTAATGTTTAATAATATATAATATTAGCCTTAAGATAAATTTGGTTTTTAAAGTTTACTAATTTACAGTAGAGAGAAATAAATAATGTGAATTAAGAGAATATAATGAATTGATTTTGTTAAAATAACTAAAAAGTAAGGTGTGTCCAACAGTATCAGTTTTGTTATTCTTAAGTCATGACTTTTACATATTTGGCATGACCTTTTTGACTACTGATAACTCAAAAGTCTTATGCTCAATTTTAATGGATAAATGTTGCTTGTCTAAAGATGAAACAACTTTTTTTTTTTTAAATAAGCACTGACAACTTACACATGAAACTAAGGGAAAACATTAAAATTTGAAATTTCACAATTTGAATTTGCTTCTGTTTTAGAAAATGGAAGTGTCCAAGTTGGAGAATTGTTGCCTTGCAAGATTTGTGGAAGAACATTCTTTCCAGTGGCATTAGTAAGTAGCTTTTTCCTTTGGGTTTGATAGTTCAGTCATTGTTCAGTAGTTCAGGACAACATTCATGGAAATACCCTCTGTTGTTAAAGAGACACTGGGTACTTCTTTGTTCACGAGTATCAGTTTCATCTATGTCCTTCTTCCAGAGAATATTTCCTTCATGGTTTGGTCCTCTATGCTCATCTATTAAATATTAAAGTGTTCTCTTTGCGGCAATATTAATAAAATCTCTTAGAAATACATAGTAATGTATTTAAAGATACAGGCTGTTATGATGTTTGGGATTTGCTTTATTTATTTATTTTTTAAAGATTTATTTATTTATACATACAAGAACTGGGGTACAGGCCAGAGGTGCAGGGGGTGAGAGGATTCACCAGAGATAGAGTGGGGTACAGAACAGACAGACTGACTGAAATATACTGCTGAGGGGCGCAGTGGGCAAGACAGGAAAGGTCTGCTGTGCCATGTGGGTAGCTCCCTGGCAGGCTGGGGATCGAACCTGTGCTGCAGAGGCTGCAGACAGCTTCACAGCACTGTGCTTATTAACCTGTGCCACCAGGGAGGCCCTGGTATTTGCTTTCAAGTATTTCAGGAAAAAAAGTGAGGATGAAATGAGATTGCTAAAGTGTCAATAATTATTGAAGGAGGGAGATAAGTAAATGGGAGTACATTTTATTATTCTGCCAGTTCTTATGTATATCTGAAAAACTCCAAAGAGAAAAAATTTTTTTTCAATTAAAAGTGAATCTAAATTAGATTGTGCATTCTTTACCTTTAGATACTAAGTATATATAAATAGAAGCATGTTGAGCTGATTTTCATAAAAATAACTAAATGGAAAATAACAAAAAATGCCTATGTACCTTAAATATTATATCCTTCCTTCAATATAAATATACATTTATTAACATTTTGATGTAAAGACTTTCTTCAAGTGTAATATGCTGATTAGAGTTTTGCCATGGTCCATTTTGCATCTTGTTATTTCCAGCTTTTTTCTTCATTCTTTAAAAACATTGTACCCTGTGATTATCTGTTATCAATTCACAAATTTTCAAACATTTTTCAAAGCACTCAGCTGAGCTTTCATAAGGAAAAATTCCCTTTTGCCTTTATTTATTGTTTTCACATTTAATTAAATAATGTACACTATAGCAATTAAACTTGTACAGTCAGGTTTGGGAACAAAGCACCATATATACCCTTTGACTTGTATAACTCAAGATATGGGAATAAATGTCCGTGGAGGTTGTCCATTAAGCTACATTTAACAAACAAAACAACCACCAAAAAAAACACTTCTTCAATGTTTATCCAAATGCAAATGGTGTCCTCAGTCAACATGTTTTACTTAAGGGAGGGAGAATGATTATCCAGTAGGTTAATTGGAGTATACTTAAGAGAACCTTCATTTTAATGTCCTTAAAATGTATAAATGAATGATTGCATGTTAAGGTTGGGATCATGTTAAAAAAAAAAAAAAGCCAATAGACATGGAACACCAGTAAGCTCACAAAAAAATCCTTGGTAAAGAAAGGTAGAACAGGGCCTCCCCAATGGTGCAGCGGTTGAGCACTGGGTTGTGAAGCTGCCCGCAGCCTCTGCAACACCGGTTCGATCCCCGGCTACCGGGTGAGGGTCCCACATGGCGCGCAGACCTCTCCTGCCACCCGCTGCTCCCCTCAGCAGTGTACTTCGTCAGTCTGCCTTGCTCTGCTCTCCGCTCTGACTCTGGTGAATTCTCTCACCCTCCCACGCTTCTGACTGTACCTAGTGCTTGTATAAATAAATAAATAAATCTTAAAAAAAAAAAAGTTAAAAAAAAAAAAGAAAGGTGGAACACGTGAGCTCCAGAAGGGAGGAATGATTATGGAAGGAAGACACTAATCTGGCCTCTTTGGACTATTATTTTATATTAGTTTTATATTAACAGCCTACTATTATGTTAATTTTAGTAAGCTACTATTATGTTAACGTTTTATAATCCTAACACTAATGTCTTGTCCTTTTACATTCTCTGGTATCAATTTTTAGATACTTGGTGATGAAGATAACTTTTTTTTTTTCACTGCAGTAGTTTTGACTTGGTTGCATTATTTCCTTTAACATTGTGAAAACTAGAAGAATATTAAATAACTGGATAAAATATTAGAAGTGTGTTCTTTATATTCTATTATGAGAAAGACAGCTTATAGCACATATTGTATATATTTTTAAAAAAATTTACTTAAAGCAAAGTATGTCGTATGTATTTAATTATTATTTATTTTATATTCAGGATTTTATACTGGTCTCAAATGACAATTTAAGTAAAGTCTTATAGTCCTTCTGTAATAAAGAAAATCATGCTCTCTCTCAATTTTAACAGAAAAAACATGGACCCATTTGCCAGAAAACTGCCACTAAAAAACGGAAGACTTTTGATTCAAGCAGACAAAGAGCTGAAGGAACTGATATTCCAACAGTAAAACCTCTCAAACCTAGGGTAATTATATAATCTTTTTAACAGTATGAACCTTGCTTCTGTGTATATTGAATATATATATATATTTTTTCAGGATATATATTTTATATATATATTAACATTTTGATGTAAAGACTTTCTTCAAGTGTATATATGCTGATTAGAGTTTTGCCATGGTCCATTTAGCATACCGGTTATGCTAAGATGCCAGTGGTGCAAGAGAACAGAGAACATTTCCATATGGGGCAATTAATCTTACCAAAAAATTATAATAGAAAAGTCAGATGTTTATCTTTCTTTTTTAGTCTGTGAATATTTAAGGGAAGGATGGTGAAGTTTGAATAAGATACCTCAACCAGTATTTGAAGTTTATCTTAGAAACCTGCCAGATACATAATTGTATTAACTTTATTTAGCTTATATTGATAAACTAATGATATTTTTGGAGATGGTATAACGTAGTGGAATATCCCTTGGGCATCATAGATCAACTGCAACAGAGAGGAGAGTCTTATTTTATTGTACAGGAAGTGGGTGGAGAGAAACACCAGAAGGCTGCAGTCCAGCACGGATGTTGGCACATCAGGAGTCCTGGTATTTTCTTTAAGTTTTATTTTCAATTTATTTCACAACATGTTTTAAAACTGGTTTGTCTTTATTTATAGCCTGAACCACCCAAAAAACCATCCAATTGGAGAAGAAAGCATGAAGAATTCATTGCTACCATAAGAGCCGCTAAAGGCCTTGATCAGGCGCTTAAAGAGGGTGGTAAACTTCCTCCTCCTCCTCCCCCTTCCTATGACCCAGGTATCTAGAATATTGGTGATAGATCTGTTCATACGGGGAGAAAACATTGATAAAATTTTTATAAATTTTAAATCACTAATAAAACGGATGAACCACAATCTTTAATATCTTTGCTATAAAAGTAAGGGCATTAATCAAGGCATGTAAGCTCATAGAGACACATTAATATTGAACAGAGATAGACATTGTCTTTTCATCTTAATAGTTTTACTTAACAAAGCATTATTATATCATTAACAATTATTGTAGTCATTGTTAAATGTTCATATTCCAGGAAATATTTTCATTATGCTCACTGTGGATTGAAATAGTTATTTAGTAAGACTGAGAAAGTTGTGTTGCCTAATCCCTTGGTATTTTATCTGGGAAGGAAAAAAAAAAATCATCATACTGCTTTTAAAATGTGTGATTCATGTGGAGAAACTATCCTACAGAGTGATATACCTAAATTATGTCTTATGTGTTAATTTACTTTTATCATTGGGTAGGTAAATTTACTTTTATCATTGTTACCAAAAGCAAGGCAAGAGGTTGATAATCCCATGTTAGATATTGAGATACTAAAAGATATAAAATAGCACAGTTGACACTTTGACACTATTTATTACTTTGCATGTCATGAGAGCTCTATTGTAACTACTTAACTGTCACTGGTGGGAGATACCAGCCAGAGACATATGTAAATGAATGGGTTTGGGTACATTTCAATAAAACTTTATTTTTAAAACAGACAACACACAGACTGAATTTGGCTTCTGGCCCTATTTTGCCAGCCCTTTTCCAGAGACTTAACTTTAATTAATTAATTTTTAATTCTGGTATTATAATATCTAGGATATTCCACTAGACTTGAAACTTTTTTAATACCACTGTAATTTCCCCATAAGTTAAATTTTCTCTCTGCTTGGCAGTATTTGTACATAGCGTATTGATCAATTTGACTATAAATAGCATGTTTATATAAGTCAGAGAGTACTGTTTTTTAGCATAATTGGGGCTTAAGAATTATTTTTAATATCTTAGTCCAGACAAAGCAGCTCTTGTTAGTAGAGAACTTATCCTACTCCATTCATTTTAGCAGGACAAATTTCTGAACTTGATGAGCATGAATTCTAAAGAGCAAACTACCTTTCAAAAAGTAAATCCGTTGAAATAAATTGAGATTTTTTTGACACTAAATTTTATATTTATGTTTATACATGATGTCTCATAAAGTTGAGATCTTTTACAATGCTACAAATGTTTTTGTCTGTGATAATTTTGAGATTTAATTTTAAAAGAAATTTTATTTAAAGTATACCTTGCATTTTGGGACAATATCTAATCTTTGGAAATAGTTGCAGTTTTTTTTTAATTTGAATTAATTATGTTACTGAGATATTTTTATCACTTCTTCCATCTGTTGGAACCTCTAAGACAAAATACAGCTATAATTAAATGACTTTCTGTGTTTTTCTCTAATTGAAATAAAAGATTTTAACAGATGATCTCAAAATTTAAAATGTATTTTTAGTATATAATGTGTTATTGCTTAGTCTTATGTATAACACAGTATTATAGAGGCAAAAGAGCAATAATATTTTTCCTCTACTTTTTCATTCTTTTATACTGAGGATTGTTCTTTTGTTCTTTTTTTCCCCGAATATTTGATTCTAAATTTGGAAAAAATTAGAATTTGTCATCTACTAGTAGACTTTTTCTTAAATATTTTTACTGAGCTTAGATAAGTCATGTTGGATCATTTATAAAGACATGAAAGTTTCTGTTTATCTGATGTTATTTACATTGTTACATCTTAAATTACTGTTCATTAAAACTTAAAATTCTTTTAAGTTCCATTTCAAATGTTATATTATTAATCTGTTATTTTTTTATCTGTTTTAGATTATATCCAGTGTCCTTATTGCCAGAGAAGATTTAATGAAAATGCAGCTGATAGACATATAAATTTCTGTAAGGAACAGGCAGCACGTATTAGTAATAAAGGCAAATTTGCTACTGATATCAAAGGAAAAGCAACTTCTCGGACACAGGTGAAATTCTCAATTTTAATCATTTCTACAAAGAAATGTGAGAACAGCTCATTTAAGTTTTGTGTTTATGCTTTACAGATATTTTATCACAGTTTTCTTAACTGCAAAAATTTCTGCATTATTCAGGGATTTAGTAAACAATTTGAGTGGCCTATTGAGAATAAAATTAATGAATTTGAAATGGACATGAGTTAGTAGAGAATTAAAAATTTCCTGATTTAAAGAATAGGACAAAGGTAAGAACATCATTTAAAATAGGCGAAACAGATTCAGTCTATAAATTACATTGTCTGTCATCAAAAGTGCAGTTTGCATTTTGCACCATATAATTGGCCCATTTTTCCTATTTACAAACCCCCAATATTTTCCCTTCTGGTAACCATTATTTTGTTCTTATAGTCTAAGAGTTTGATTTGTTTTGATCATTAGTTTTATTTTCATTGTATGTGTGAAATCATACAGTCTTTGACAGTGTTTGTCTTTCTACATATGACTTATTTTACACAGCATAATGCTCTCTAGGACCATTCATATTGTTGCAAATGTCGAGATTTCATCTTTATTTTATAACTGAGTACTGTTGCACTGTGTGTGTGTGTGTGTGTGTTTACCACATCTTTATTCAGTCACCTGTATCTGGGTACTTAGGTTGTTTCCAGCTCTTTAATATTGTGAATAATGCCGTGATGAACATTGAGAGGTATATATTTCTCAAATTAGTGTTTTGATATTCTTTGGATAAATACTTAGAAGTGGCACAATCTGGACTGTACGGACTTTGTATTTTGAATTATTAATGAATCTCCATACTGTTTTCCACAATTGGTCAATTGGTTTACATTCTCATTAGTGTTTCCTTCTCTACATAGCCTTTCCGACACTTATTTCTTATAGTTTGGATAATAACAGCCATTCTCACATGTAAGGTTATAGATATCTCATTGTTGTTTTGATTTGCATCTCCCAGATAATAAGTATGATGAAATCTTTTCATGTGCTTGTTTTTGACCTGTATGTCTTTTTTGGAGACGTATCTGTTCAAATCCTCTGCTTATTTTTAAATTGGCTTGTTTGTTTTTTGTTGTTGAGTTTTACGAGCTCTCTTTATATATTTTGGTTACACACCCTTGTCAGATGTATACCTTGTAAATATCTTCTCCCATCCAGTAGAAAGCCTTTTCATTTTGGTGATTGTTTCCTTTGCTGTGTAGAAGCTTTTTAATTTGATGTAGTACATTTGCTTATTTTTGCTTTTGTTTCACTTGTTGTCAGGTCCAATCTCCAAAGACGTCTCTAAGGCCAATATCAGGGAACTTATTGTTTTTTCTATCATTTTCTGGTTTCAGATTTTATATTCAAGTCTTCAATACATTCATTAATTAGTTTTTGAGTGTGGTGTTAAATGATGGTATAGTTTCATTCTTTTGTATATGGCCACCTGATTTCCCCAACACCATTTATTGAAGAGGCTGTCCTTGCACCAGTGTATGCTCTTAGCTTCTTTTTCATAAATATATATATATATATATATATATATATATATATAATGTGTGTATTTCTGGGTGTCAATTTTGATGTTGACTGTAGGTTTGTCGTATGTGGCCTATTATGTTAAGGTATGTTCCTTCTATACCCATTTTGTTGGTGGTTTTTTGTTTAAAAGGATACTGCATCTTGTCTTGTTGGTCTGCTGTGATGATCATATGATTTTTGTCCTTTTTGGTTATGCATAGTATAACATTATTTGATTTGTGTATGTTCAGTCATTTGGCATCTCTGGACTAAATCCTAATTGATTGTGGTATCTGATTTTTTTAGTATATTGTTGAATGTGGTTTGCTTCTATTTTGTTGAGAATTTTTGCATGTGTGGTCATCCAAGGTCCTTATCTATAATTTTTTCTTTTGTGATGTTCTTGTCTGGCTTTAAAACAAGATGATGTTGGTCTTATAAAATGTCTTTGGAAGTCTGCCCTCCTCAGTTTATTGAAAGATTTTGGGAAGGATATGTTTTAATTTTATTTGGAAAATTTGGTAGAATTCACGAGTGAAGCCATCTGGTCCTGGGCTTCTGATTTTTGAAAGTCTTTTCATTACTGCTTTTTCATTTCCTTACGAATGTCTTTTGGAGAACAAAAGTTTTAAAATTATATCAAGTCCAGTTTTTCAATAATTTTTTCTATGATTTATGCTTGGTTTTTGTCAACGATGCATGTATTTTTTCTCCTGTGTAGTCTAGAATCTTACAGTTTAGTGTTTATATTTTGATTATGTATCATTTCAAGCTAATATTTGTATGTGGTGTGAAGTAAGAAACAATTGTTAACTCTTTTCTATGTGGATTTTCTGTTCTAGTACTCTGTTAACTTTCCCAATGAATTAATTAGCTAGACATGTTGGTTGAAGATCAGTTGAATGTTTATATGTGAGTATATTTTAGAACACACTTTTCTGTTCCACTGATATGTGTATTTCTCCTTTTAGCAATACCACACTATTTCCACTCTGAGTAAATTGCATTTGCAAACTTGTTATATTTCCAGTTTATTTTTCTTTATTTCACGATGTTCATTTTCATCTTGGTTGGCCATCATATTTTTTGATCTTGTATTTTGCTAAATTCACTTATAAGTTATTGTAGACTTCTTATAGATTTCCTAGGATTTTTCTGTGTACAGTCATTGATGGGGTTCTGATGAGATACTGGGGTTCAGTGAGCTGGGTCCATTGTTAGATCTGAGAAAAGTTTCAGCAGAGTTCCCCTTTTAGCGGGACTAGGCAAGTTTACCATGGAGGCGAAGACATTTGCACAGATACAGGCAGGTAAAAGGTTACATTTTAAAAGGACAGGTTTGTTAGGAAAAGGAGAAAGGAATAAAAGAGGCACCTGCATAAACACAGGTGGGCTGAGAGGTGCTGCTGCTGCTGCTGCTGCTTTTTTTCCAAAGGGAAATGTTTGCTTAAAGAGACAATTGCACAGACACAGGAAGGCAGTCTTGGGAAGAGCCCTGCGTTTTGCCAGGACAGGAATTGTTCTAATACAGTATTCTTTTTGGTGGGGAGCGGTTCACGGTTCGCTCCTTTGTGCAATTGATGTCTAAACCAATCACTTCTAGGGTGTGGTTGGATTAATTTTAAAGACTGGCGATTTCCTAATGCCCCTCAATCTCCTTATCTACACTTTTCATTTGTGCCTAGAAATATTTTCTATAGCAGGACCTGCCTAAGGAATTTTAATTTCTATAAATGGCTTAAAGACTGGGTTGAACTTTCCTAACCCCACCTTAAGTTTGTGGTCTTTTGAGGTCTCCATCCCAATTTCTACTCTAAGCCCTCCATGAGTCATGTCATGTCATGTCACATGTCATGTGAGTCATGTATGCTTTCCTTCCCCTCCCTCCCTTCCTTCCATCTGTTCTCTCTCTCTCTCTCTCTCTCTCTCTCTCTCTCTCTCTCTCTTTCTCGTACTGGCTAGAACTTTTAGTCCATTGTTGAGTAGAAGTGTGGTAAGAATGAACATTTTTACTTGATCCTGTTCTTAAGTGAAAAGCATTCAGTATTTTACCACTGAAGTTTTAGCTTTGGATTTTTATTGATTTCCTTTGTTAGACTTGTCAGTTCTATTCCCTAAGAGAATTGATTTTTTTTTAACCAAAAATGGATTTTCAGTTTTGTTGAGTGCTCTTTATCTATTAAGATGATAATATTTTTTTCTCCCTTCTTTTAATATGATAAACTGCACTGATTGATTTTCAGCTGTTAAATCAATTTTGCATTCCACAAATAAAATCCATTTGGTTGTGAATCGTTACCTTTTATAATATTGTTAGATTTGATATGCTAAAATTTTGTTCAGAGTTGTTACCTTTATGCTCAGAATAGAAACTAGTGTGTGGTTCTCATTACAATGTAATGTAAAAAGGGGAGATTCCTTTTTACCTGTCCCACTAATGAAGGGTGGAGCTGAGTGTTGAGAGGAAGGTGAAAAGCACTTGGGAGAGAGGACTTGGGTGGATAAGGGGCATATGGAGCAGAGAGACACGTGAAGAAAAAGCCATGCTTGCTTCTCAGAGCCTTTGTACCAGTCACTTGGAAGACATGGAAGGAGACTCTTGGGCAAGAGATGGGTGGGAGACTTGAGAGGAGGCTGACAATGGCAGCCTTTAGCTTGACTTATACTTTGATTTTAATCCTTTTCTTCCAGACTTGCCTGACCCCTTCTGCCCCTTTCCTATGGCTCCCTGCCTAAGGTACCTTAGTTTGTGGCCAGCTTTTGGGCTAACCCTGTTTGTCTGGGCATTTACCCTGGAGGAGATGGGCAACTGGGTGCCGCCTCTGCAGTGCGGCACTCAACCCGCTGCGCCACCAGGGAGGCCCCCTTTCTTCTTTCTATGCACACTAATTCTATTAAAGTTCTTTTCTGTTGAAGGTCTTGCACACTAGGAATTATGCTTTGTCTTTATGTGGTAAATGGCACAACCCATTGAGTTTGGGAGTTTCAGGTGCCCATAGTCTTTCCACTAACATTCTTTACATGTTTTCCATTGGTTTTGATATCACCTCATAATGGATTTACAATGAGTCCCTCCCATTTTCTGAAATATTTATAAATTCTTCTTTGTGGAGTTTTGTAGTATTGATGTTATTCCTATTTTATGTTTGCTGGAATTCACCAATAAAGCAATGTGGGTATGGATTTTTCTTTTAATTCTTTTTTTGGAGGTTTTCAATTAATGCTTCAATTTCTTTGATAGACAGAGTATTCAGCTTTTAATTTCTTCTGGGTATCAGTTTTGGTAATTTGCATCATTTATATAACTTGCCTATATAAATGAATTTATTGACCTAAAGGTATTGTGCTTTTAGTGCCTGTAGAACTTGGAATGATACTTCTTTTTTTGAAGTTCTATTCTCTTTCTCCAGAAGAAAGAGAAATTAGGAAAATAATTCCACTTGTAATTGCATCAGAAGTGTAAAGTACCTAGGAATAAATTAAACCAAGGAGGTGAAAGACTTTATATGAAAACTTTAAGACATTGTTGGGGGAAAAAAAAGTACACAGATAAAAGGAACAAAACTACTAAAAACTGAATGTTTATATGTTCCTGAACATTCCATATTCTGGCATTTTGTCTTTTCTCTTACTTTCTAATGGGATTTGTTTCCCTTATCAATCTCATTAATTAATGAATTTTGTTACATCTTTTCAAAGAAATGGCTTTTGGTTTCACTGCTTTAACATTGTTGTAGATTTACTCCAAAAGTCTTGTTTTTCTATTTTACTTTGTTTTAATTGGAGTACCATTAGTTTACATCCTTGAAAATATAATTTTTAATCACCATATACAGTTCAAAATACTTATATTTTTAAATTTCTTTTACTATTAGTTTATTTAAGAATAAGTCATTTGCTTCCAGGTATTTGGTTTTTTTTAGATATGTTATTGTTATTTTTAATTAGGTTCTGTTGTAGTGTAAGAACATAGTAAGATTTCCATTTATTTCAGAATCATTTTATTGCCTGTAAATTATCTAATTTGTAGTATATATTCTTTTTTAAATTTTTTTTAAATGAATGTTCCATAGCATTTGGGAAAAAAATGTATTCTGCAGTTGTGTATAATGTTTTATAAAGGTCAGATTAAGGTGACTGACAGTGTTATTCAGATCTTTATGTTCTCATCTTCCTGTTTAAATGCTTACATCAGTTATTGAGGGAAATGTGTAAAAATAGCTATGATTGTGAGTTTTTTCTATATCGCTTTAATTTTCCAGCTTTTGCATCAAGTATTTTGAATTTTTAATAATTTTGCTTAACATTTATAACTTGGTATTGCTTCATCATTTATTTTCCCTTTTATCACTATGGATTTCTCTTATTTTCCAAGGCAATATTCCTTGTGAGAAGTGAGTTTTCTCCTGGTAATATAAATCATTTCAGTTTAACTACCCTTATTTCCTTTCCATTCTTTAAATGTTTTTTAAAGACATTTTTGCATCTCCTGTAGACAGCCTATATAATTGGTTATTTTTTAAAATCTAATAATGCCATCCTGTTGTTTCAAGTGGTTAGTAATTTACATTTATTGAAATTATTGGTGTGTTTAGGTTTGTCATATTGATGTTTTTTTGTTTTGTCCTTTTTATTTTAACTCCATTTGTGACTTATTCCTTGCCTCTCATTTTAGTGAAAGACCTTTTATTTTATTTCACCTCTTAAACATATTTGCAGTAACTTAAGCTTAACAGCTAAATCTAGCATACCAGTGCCCACTTGGAGACAGTTTCTGTTAACTCTCATTTTTGCTGAATGTGGGCCATACTTTCCTGTTACTATTTTTCCTTTTGTTTTCTTAACTCCTTCTTCCTCTTTTCCTTCCCCTTTCCTTCTCTCCTCTCCTTTCCCTTTCTTGCAGTGAAACTCAGAATACACAATTACCAGTTTTTTATTTCTTATAATTGGCTGTTTTTCTAACTTCCTATTAACTTTTTATACTCTCCAATTTCCTGTTAATATTTACGCTTATCTTTTCTTTCTTTAAGTTTAGTAAGCATAATTGTTTTCTATTATGTGTCTGAAAATTGTAGTATCATATGACCATTATAGATTTTTTCTTGCTCTCTTTTTTCACCCTCATTCTTGATCCTTATGTCATTATTTCCAAAATTATTATTGACTGTTTACTGCTTGTTCCCTGTAAAAAGTTACTCATGAAGATTATACATGTGGTGTGTCCACTTCCAAAGGTATCTAAGCAAACTAGCGGTTTTGAAATTATTGACTTAGTTTGCTTGACCATCCTAGTAATGCTAATTTATATAGCAAATCCATGTAATGGCCAAACGGTTGTTACAGTCTTAGATTATGTTGACCTGGCAGTTCTTCTTCCACTTACTTGACATTCAGTGTTTTTAAAATAATTGTACTTTGCAGAGTGTTTTCAATTTTCACTTAAAGGTTGATCCAAATAATGATTTCTACCATTTTATCAGAAATGAATATTCCCCACATTCTTTAAGCTTTTTCACTTTCAATGGAAAGTCTTTCTAAATATAGTCTACTAAATAGATGTATTAGATCTGTGATTGTGTAAAAGCATGCGAAATAATCAACAGCCAAGAAATGCTTATTTAATGAATGAGATATATATGAATATAGCTATATATATAAAGTGATTTTGCTCTTGTAATAAGTAAAATGTATCTATAAAATTGTTAATAGAGTTACCCTGAAATTCTTCATAGTACTTGGCAGAATTTTAGCTAGATGTTTTGGAAAAGATAAAATACAGTTCAGTAAGGAAGGAGTCAGATTATCTAGGTCAGGCGAACAGCAAGTTACTGCCAACAGGTGAATATATTTTAAAGAAGGCATTCAGAGTAGATTGAAGATTCAGTAAAGAAACTACCCCAACTAGATATCATAGAAAGTAATAAGGAATATTATAGGAGATAGATGAATTTGGGCTAGTTGTGGATAGCTCAGGAAACCTGACAATAAATTATTTGATTAAAGCAGTGGAATAGCTAATAGAGAGTGGAAAGACAAAGCACCTTTTGAAAGGAATATTCTCTCTTTTGCTGTTTTTGAGCCATTAATTTAATAATAATTACTAGTATATACAAAAAAGTCTTTACTCCTTATTATACAATGCCCTTTATACCTGCATCCTTACTAAGGCTTGACCTCTCAGTATGTAATTTGGTATACCAACCCCTTTGTTTAAGCTAATCATTTTTCTCCTTTTTGGTAGTTAGCAGAATATTGGTTAGCGGTAATCCTATTTCTTAGTCCAGTTTTTATTAACTTTATTTTTAGAGACATGTTTTTGATATTTCACAAGTCTTTATTAGATCTTGTTTTCCATATTGTTGTTAGTTTTAAACTTTTCCTAATCTTCATTGGTATTTCAGTGGAGAGACTGATATACCCAGATGCCTTTTAAACTAGAGACACCTCTTACTATGCTTTTTGGAGAAACTATATATGATGCATCTTCAAGGACTCCTAGTCATTTATATTTATTTGACAGATAGCTATGAAGGCCTTTTATTTGTCAAGTGCTTAAGAAATTTTAAGCACAAATTTCTGGCATATTTGTGCCAAATGTGCATAGTAATTATGTGTGTATATGACCCTTTCATCAAGATTTATTTATTTTTAGAAATAACATACTGAATTTTAAAATGTTACAATGTATGCCTTTAAAATTTGTGTCTTGGGGGAGGAGAAGAGGGATTAGGGTCAGAATAAGGGGGGGTGGGAATTTTATGGGGAATATAACCAAAATGAAAATGCCTACATTGTGCAAAAATGAAAAATGATGTAAGAATTATATAAAATAAAATAATTTAAAAATAAGATAAAATAAAGTTTGTGTTTTGCCAGCAGTACTAAGCAATAATACATCATAAATATTGTATTATACTAATTCTTGGTTATAAAATATGCTTTGATTTTTGAAAATTAGATTAAAACCAGTATTTCACATGAATTCCTAAGTAATGTAAATAAAGCAATGGACTAAATTTCAGGTACACATGTAAGCCCAGTAATCACCTATGATTGAAACATCAGACTAGAAATAAGGTCACATGAATCTTTTTTTAATATATATTTATATATATGTATATATATTTTATATCATTCATTTTTGTAGGTCACATGAGCCTTAATTCTAGTTATGTCTTTAAGTCGGGGTATAACCCTAGACAAGTTTTTAGCTTTAGTTTGGAGCATCAAGTCATCTATAAGATACTTTTACATTTAGTAGCATTCTGAGCGATATTTGACTCAAGTAAAAGATAATAAAATAAAATTAATAGTGATATATCCCTCTAGAGAATGTTGAAAGAAAAAAGATAAACAAGATAAGCTGAACTACTTTTTCTCAACCCATATTATATTCACCTAACATGTACTGGCAATGATAAATAAATTGGAATTGGCTCTTTTCCTTTATATAAGGAAATCCACAAAGCAGTTGTCATAAAACTTGTCTGTATTGGTAAGGTAACCTCATGACTTTTTATTAGTAAGAAATTTGGCTGGATTATATATATGATATATAAAAGCATAGCCAAAAACATTTAAAACTCTTGACCTTTATGGTTGTACAACCAGGTAAACATCATTTGGTCTTTCTAAGTTTTTCTGTTAATGTTTGCCACTTAAATCTTAGCATTGATGAAATTATTTTCATTAGACATTTTTTTTCCCCTTTGCTCTTGGTTTATTTTAGCAGTGTAACATCTGAAGCAGACTTTCAGTATACCAATTTTGAGAGGGAACATTAGATTCAGAAAACTCTCTTTGGGGTGACATAGTTCAATTTACACTTTTTTGACTTGTGTAATTTATTAGCTAATAAAAAGAGTTGTTGATAAAAATATCTTATTTTCATTATTTTAGTATAAGCCGCCTGCTCTTAAGAAGTCAAATTCTCCTGGAACCACACCAGTGTCTTCACGATTACCACAACCAAGTAGCACTAGCAAAACTGTTGTAGGTAATGAAATTCATAAAATTATTTGACATTTTTAAGCAATGTTGATAAAAAAGAAACTGAAGTTAGTGATTTGTTCTGGAATATTAAAATAGATTCATAATTAGGAAGAATTGTGGAGGATAAGCAATTATTTCTGGATAAAAATTTGGTGGGCTTCCGTGGTGGCGCAAGGGGTTAAAGTGTCAGCACTATGAAGCATTCCGCAGCCACTGCAGCACAAGTTCAATCCCTGGCCAGGGAGGTGACCCCCATGGCACAGCAGACCTCTCCTGTCTGGCTCGCTGCTCCCCTCAGCAGTGTATTTCAGTCAATCCACCTGTTCTGTTCCACACTGTGGGAATCCTCTCACACACCGCCCCCCCAGCACCTCTGGCCTACACCCCAGCTTTTGTATGCATAAGTAAATAAATCTTTTAAAAAAATTGGGTAAATTTTAATAGCTTCTACTTTAGATATTCTGTAGTTCTTTGTTGTTACTCTAAATGGTTATTTTTGATGTTGTTATTGATAAATCACCAGTTCAGAATGGTCACCAGGTTCTTTTCTTGATTCTTCCACCACAGTATTCTTCCTTCATTTCTATGTTAGTTTTTTCATCTTACTGAAATTGGCAAACTTCCTTAATAGACAAATGTTTAGAAGCTTGAAAAAGCTGTTGATTATTGAGGTGGGCCTTTGTTTGTGTGTATATTTTAAGAAAGAAAGAAAGAAATCAAAGGTGTTTCCTGGAAATGCCAGTTTAAAAAAAAAAAAAAAACAAGACTTCTTGTTGATAATTTGTTTTGATTTATTGCACTAAAGCATTGTTTTCCTATCAGAGGTTCTGTTTTATGTGATTTTTCTTTTTCAGAGAGTCATTAAAACTAATGCCTTTTTATTATAAGGTGTGCCCACAGGTAAAGTGTCTTCAGTTAGCAGCTCTTTGGGAAACAAACTTCAGAACTTATCTCCCTCCCATAAAGGGCTAGCAGCCCCTCATGCAGGGTAAGTATACATCAAATTTATTTTATGGGTAATATATTTTACTAACTTACATTTCTTTCTAAATTAATTTGCCTTTTAACATATTGTTGATCAGCACAATGCTGTAGGATATCTAAATTAAATAAATAAACATTTTGGAAAAAAGATCTGGTGGCATTTATTAAAAGCATATGTTTTGTTTGAATAATTTTATTTCTAGGAATCTAGTTTAAGGATACCTCTTGAAATTTGGAAAATTTTCATAGTACCGCAATTTATTAAGCACCATGTATCAGGCACTGTGCTCAATATTTTAGATATATTTTTATTAAAACTACCCCACTACCATAGAATGAAAGCCTCAGAAAAACAAAATAAATATACATGACCATTAGGAGTTGGAAGCAGGATAAAAATTGAACTTGTTTGTCTATAAACACTGAGCTCTTTTCATATATTTTTATTGTAATTCAAGTAAAGTAAATCCCCTAAATGGCAGCTATGTTTGAATAGTAAATTATGAAAACCTAACAAGATATATTAAGCAGTCATAAAATATATAAAAATTTTAATAACAATTATGCTATAGCATGATAAGGATGTAGAAAACAGAACTCCTTGTGTGCTATGATAGAAACTATAAAAGTATTTGTAGAAAAAATGAAACATATTGAAGTATGAGTTTTTTTTAATGCTAGGCTTTTAATAAAGTAGTTTAACATTCGACAATTATTTTGATGTAGAAAAAATGTTTGATAACACTAGAAGTTTTAATAGAAGGCCACCTATTCCAGTAGAAACTTACTCACCCATTATGATACGTCAGGAAATTATATTACCACATGACTGCTGGAATGAGGATTAATCTCAAACTTTATAGTGATAAAGTTGATATAAGAAATGCCACACACATTAATTTCAAGTATTGGGTATCTTGAAATTTTGACTTTTATTTTACAAACATTTATGAGTATCATTTGAGAGTAATTGTCTTTTCTTTCTTAATTTGGACTACAAAGCATAAGACCTAAAACAAGATTAATGTAATTATCATTGTAGAAAAAGAAAAAAAATCAACCAGCAAGATCTGATAAATTAAAAGTTCTTATTGTTGCACTACCAAAAAAGAAACAGCCTCTTCTCAAGAAAGAAACAGGTTATCAGGTGGTTGAAAAGTAAAAGTAAAAAGTTCTCAATGGTAAAATACTGATTCATTTTTTTTTCTTTTCTTTTCTTTTTTTTTTTTTCCTGCTTCTCTACTGAGTACTTAACTAAGGTATAAATATAGCAATATGTGTTTTAGCTGTATAAAATCTTTCTGACGTATCACAGAGCATTGACCTTCATATAAGGCCTTATGGTGTTCATTATAATTTTATTTACAGTTGATTATGAATAAGAGCCATTATTTTCACTACCTCTGCTATCATACTGGTGTTTTATCAGTTGGCAATAATAGCCTTTACTGACACCCTGTATTCTTGAATAAGCTATGTGAAGCTAACTGATGTAATGAAAATGGAGTCTGGATTAGGAAGCTAGACTTCTAAACTGTGCTTTGTCACTAAGTGACTTAACTCATGTCAAGAAAAAGTATGTTTTCACTAAGAAGCAAAGATTTTGAGCACATAATTTTATGTTTTTCACAGCTCATAATGTCATGAATATTTAAAACTTCTGGATGTCCCTCAGAATATTAAACTGTCAAACATAATTATGCAAAAATTTATTTTGTCTATTTTATATGTGATCCTTGTGTGTTAAAGGAGTGTTTCCAACCACTGAAGAGTGAGTAGTGATGTTTGCTTCTGGCCAGTATGTTGTTATTGATATATTAACTAGCATATTGCAAAATAGATTCTTTCAGGACTGCCGATTTAGTGATCCAAGTTAATTTTATTAGAAATATAGAGGTACTGATCTTTTTGCATGCTTCCTGCTAGATTGTAAACCCTCTGATAGTACAGATCATTTCTGCCTTCCCTTGACATGTAGCTACAGAATGCAGTGTAATGCATGGCACATAGGCATAAAACAAATGTTTGGTGAATGAATGAGAAAAAATGAATACATTAATAAATTAAATCCATTGTTGGCTGGCACATGATAGAATCATGGTCCTAGTACAGATGGAAGAATTATTTCAAGTTTGTCTGGTGACCATTATTTTCATTGACATTGATAACTCAGGGTTGAGTGAAAGTGGAATTAAGCATGTGAAATTGCCTCTGGTAAACTATAATATTCAAGAAATTGAGTCCTTTGAGACTACTAAATGGTGTCATTTCAGTGAGTTGGGCTCATTTAAATCTAATACATATATTCTTTATTGTGGTCAACTTTAATCATGCATACCTGTGGTCTGTAATATTTAGCATGTATTGAACTCATGCCCTAGAAAAATTTCTCTTTCACTTGGAAAAATTGTGTCTTTGGCAGTTAACTTACAGACAACCTGTGGGTCAGCCAGTTTTAACAGATTTTATTTAAGCAAAACATATCCACAGTGGAAAATTTTTCACTCTCAAAAGGTTATCTTTAATCTTAGGAGATCTTAGAAGTATGACAAACACAAAGCTTTTAAATAAACATTGCCACATTTGAGTTGTGTCACAGAATTTATGTAGTCATGCCTTGAAAATTGTTTTCTTAATGGTTAATTACCAGCCTAAATGAATATTTCAGGTGATTAGTTTTATCAAATTTCGAAGATTTACTTCTGTTCAGTTACAATGAATAACAGACATTTGTTTTGTAGATAGGCTGTATAGTTGATGTGTTAATAAAACTAAAACAACAGAATACATGTAAGGAACATTTTTAATAAAAATGGGTTTGATTTTCATGCTTTATATTAACAACGATAAATAGATGTCTGCTTTTTGAAAAGAACATTTTTGTGTGAGTAGAGACATACTTTTCTCATAAGCCTATCTTTCGGTGTGTATGAGTTAAGTTTGTATAGAACATCATTTACATTTTCATGAACTACTCTGTCTTTCATGGTTCACCTAGAAATGCCTAAAGCAACCTAGTATGCAAAGTTTGGCTTCTTCAGTGGATATAGCAACGATTGATGCTATTGGATTAGGGAACCTAGTTTTGCCTTGGAATTGAGATATTTAATTACCTGCATAGAGTAGATGAATTTTGTCTCAAGAGCAGAAATATGGCATTCTAAAACTTTGCCTCAGATCATCATAACTGTGCAATTCTACAAATATACAAAAATACTATGTGGTAAATATTTTCCTGATTTTACTTTAGAAATCATCTTTTTGTTATATATCTATCATGCTTGTTACAGTCTTACGAGATTGAGTTGCTTATTTCATGTGTGAAATCACTCTCATAGTATCAGCAGTAAACAAGTACCTTCCATAAGTTAAAATTAATTTCAAATTAAGAATAAGTTAATATTATCAAATGTCTTAAAATTCTCATTCACTATGAGTATTTTAAAAGCTTTTTTTTCTTATAACAGTTAAATGGAACTACAGATTGTCGTTTTAAATTAAAAAGTTATGGTCAAAATAGAAGTTTATAAAAAATACATTAACTTGACAAAAAGCTTTGAATTGGAAAATGCAGAATAATGTGATACTCATCATCACCCTTTAAATTATGGTAAAATTAAGCCAAATCGTTATTGAAATTTACCATTTGTTTAGATTTTCAAAATCTCAAGTATTGGCATCCTTTTATATACGAAATTTTGATATTTTGTAGCAGGTGATCTATTGAAACAGTGGTCTGAGACCCAAATCATGCCCAACACCTGTTTTTATTGAAATATGACCACATCCATTGCTTGTGTATTGTCTGTGACTGCTTTCATACTACTGTAGCACAGTTGATTATTTGTGAGGTGGTAGTATAGCCTGCAAAGCCTAAAATATTCACTGTTTTGCCCACTGCAGGACAAGTTTGCAATTTTCTATTTCAAAGAAGTAAATTATTGTAAGTTATATGGGATATCTCGGGAACTTTTGCTATAGTGTTCTATGGAACCAAACAGTGTTTAACTTTTATTAATTCAACACATTTCTATGGTTGGATTGAAAGGATAGTGAGAGATTGAATTACATGTTCATGTTGACTATGACCAAATCTAGGTGCCGTTTTAAGGACCTATCTTTGAATTTCATAATGGGATTAAAATTCTGTGGTATGTATCAGATTACTTAGTCTTCACCAAAATCAATACTTTTGATATGCCTTAAAACACCTTCCTTTGTTTTCCCTAGCAGTGGTAAGACTATCTTTGCTTCTAAGTGGGTTTACTGTTGCTCTAATTTCTTTCATACCTTGGGTGTACAATAATTGTCATTACTTAAAGTAAAGTCTTCAGACTTTAAAAGAAAAACAGCATAGAAGCACTATAAAAGTATTGATGTCAATACTTCCATAATGGCTTACTATCACATTAAAAGTATATCTCTCAATTGTTGTGAATTTAAAAATACATAATAATGTGAACTTCTCATTGTATTTTCTCAGCATTTATTTATTTTCAAAGTAACTGCACGTGTAGATGATATAAAAATTCATTTTGAAAATCAACAAAGTGTATTTTTTCCATAACTTGAAACACCTAACACCTTGAAGTCAAGGCAGAATGGCATCTGTACTTATTTTATTCATTTCCTTAAGTCAGTTACTGATGGTTTGCAAGTTTCAGGAAAAAATAGAGAAGAAACTCCAACAAAATAGCATCAATTGGTCAAAACCTTCACATTTCTTTTCAGTATGTCTCACCACTTTTACAGAGAATTCAATTTCTCTTAAAATACCCATTTACCATATTGCTGCTTTGACTTCAATGCTACTGGAGGTTGAGGGGCAGAAAAGGAGGTTGATAGAAAAGGAAGTGTTCATATTTATTAGAATAGTTCATATGTATTAAGATAAATAAGAAGGTGGCACATGAAAATTGGTCTGCTACATCTTATGATCTGGATAGTTTATTGAAACATTTAAATATTTGAAAGGTCTGTTTGTAAACTAAAACTTTTTAAATTTATTTAATTGTTGCAACATTGACTTATTTCATAATATTTAAAAATGTATAGTTAAGATTATGTATGTGCATTAATATATTTCTACATATATAATATTACATTATATACATGTAATATTGATTACATTATTTATAAAGTTTTTATTAATGTATTTCTACTTTGATAACAACATTGTGTGACAATAGAATATTATAGCAGAACATAAACTTAAATAATTTTACCTTCAGAATAGCACTAATTTTTAACCTAAGTTTGAATTATAAATAAATACATACATTATATAAGTAGGTAGATAGGTAGGTAGGTAGGTAGGTAGGTAGGTAGGTAGGTAGTGTAGGTAGGTAAAAGAGAAATCGATCAATCCCATTAAGTTTTATTAGCAGATATATGGTACAATACTATAGGTTCCCACTGAAACTTGCCTTTCAATTAGCTTTTCAAAATCTGAAAATACTTGGAATATATGTAATATTCCCATTAGATAATTTTATGTAGATATTTATTAGATTCTGTACATCTCCTTGAATTGAACTTTGTGGTATATGTAAAATTTGAGTAATACTGTTCCTATTAGAAGAATCTGTAAAATACTTTTTAAAAATTTTTTCTAGTTCTGTTGAAATGTAATTGACATATCATTGTAATAATTAAAAATTTTCTACTCTGTTGCTTTCAGGAACTTTTTTTATGAGAAAAGAATTAAGATCTTTTATTCCTTATTCCAGAACCACAAATACCTTTTATAAGATAACCACCACTTAGAAAAATGTTTTGATAATTGTTAAGCAGTTCAAAGAAAAATCTGATTTGTTATTTAAAATTCCAAACAGGTGAATTTTGCAATAATCTTTTACAAATAAAAACACATCAAAATTTAATCTCAGATATTTTAGAATATATGTGTAATATATATAATTCATGAAAGCATTTTAAAAAATTTTTAAATGTGTTACATAATGTAATATAAGCACCACCACAGCAAAGTAAAAACATAAAAATGGATAAAATGTGTTGCTCCTAGAGACCCTTATAATGTAGAGAATTTAAAAGTTTCTTTGTAGATACTGAACTCCATACGAGATTCATGTCTTTCTTATTTACCACTATATCCCCGGAATATAGCACAGTGCCTGACACATAGTAAATGCCCACGTTTTATAGTCAATGAGTAATTGAAAAAATTCATGAGCAATTAAACATTCCCTTACAATAAAAAAGTATACTTTAAAAATTAATAATGATGTGTATTTAAAATAGTTCTCCTACTTTCACAATTTAATTTTCTCTGCTCCCTATTATGAGTGGACATTGTTCAGTAACAGTATATGATTCAGTTATTTGTTGATATAAACAATGAAATTTTTACAAATCTGTAGTTCCTTCTCTCAGCCTCTAGATGGAAGTCCTTTATACTTTATATTTTTGGTTAGCGAAAAAAATAGAGAAAGCTTCAAATGGAATGACCATTTAACATTTTTACATGTGATTTCCTCCCCCAACACACACACACACTTGCCATCCGTGTTTTTTCACATAGGATCATGTTTTATTTTTCCCTGAAAAAAATCTTAGAAATACTCATTATTTGTTTGAAAGTCAGATGGGATAAAGATGTAAATATATTGTTTATTTGATTATATCTGTAATTTTAAAATGCAGATTAAATCATAAAATAATAGACAAAAATTCTGTGAATTTAGGGAAGGGGAAAAGTTAGATTACTTGTAAATTCTGTAAGAGCGAGCATCAGATCTCTTATTTATCAGAAAAACAGCTTTCAGTTTACTTCTGTGAATTTTATTTCAAAGCTGTCTTTGTAGATATCCTTATCCTTCATTGATTCTATTGCCGTGTTGCATATAATATGGCACTTATTTGGATGCTCATTAAAACTAATAGGGTGACCTGCATAGTGAGAATTTTCATTTCTAATAATGTTGTATGAAGTATGTGAACACTCTTTTTGACTTTTAATCTTTACCTTGGCAGTCAGATTATTATGACTTGAGGGCTAGATTACTGATGAACCAGAAAAACAACTTTACAAAAAATTTTTATGTAAGGCAACAAACAGTAGCAATCTCCTTATGGGTACACCTTTATATATTTTAATAGTAAGATGGACAAGTTAGGCCCTCCACTTCGTACTGGAAGACATGTGCAAAGGTTGTATGACAGTGATACAAAGTCAGACAGTACCATCAAAAGACATGAGTTCTTGCCCATTTACAAGTAAGTATTTGTACCTCAGTTTGGTTGATCTTTTTATTTTCTTGCACTCTTTATATAATGGAATACTATAATTTGTGCATTCCATACTTAAAAAAATCTTATTTTAATCATTTTAGGTCCAAAAATGCTGAATAAACTTTTAGGACTAAACACATTTTGATTTTTTGGTGAACATTTCTATAGTCCTTAAAAAATGCTGTTTTTAGGGCCTCCCCGGTGGCGCAGCGGTTGAGCGCTGGGTTGTGAAGCTCCTCGTGGCCTCTGCGGCGCCGGATCGATCCCCGGCTGCTCCCCGGCCACCCGAGGAGGGTCCCACATGGTGCGCAGACCTCTCCTGCCACCCACTGCTCCCCTCAGCAGTGTACTTCGGTCCTTCTGCCTGCTCTGCTCCCCGCTCTGGCTCTGGTGAATTCTCTCACCCTCCCACGCTTCTGACTGTACCCAGTGCTTGTATAAACAAACAAACAAATAAATAAATAAATAAAAATATATGCCTCTAAAAAAAAAAAACTAATAAAAAAAAATGCTGTTTTTAGTTCATACTTTTTATTCCAATTGTTTTAATTTTTGGAAAGTAGAAATAGTCATCTTCAAAGTTTTTCTTATGAAATCTTTTTTTAGGAGTTATATTTTAAAAGGAAGAGTATAAGGAATATTGTGCCATATATATCAAATAATACTGCTAGATCATCTTTCATAAATTATTATAAAAAGGCAGAGGAAAATATGATGAATTATTATAAAAAGGCAGAGGAAAAGTTCCTAGAAAACAGTCACAAGATCCTAAGTCTTTTAGTTACTTGGATGATTGTATATTCCACATAAAGCAGAGGACAGGTATGATACTGCCAAGTACACTCCCTGTCTGTACTGGCCTAGCAACCTGAGAAGACACGAGTGTGGCAATGGTAATCATTTTGGAACTCTTCCCTATAAGTCTTTAAAGTTTACTAGTTCAGGCCTCTATCCAAAATCTAGCCCTCATATTTTAAAGTGGTGAAATTAGTATCTAATAAGTTAAATTACTCATGAGTTTAAAAATGTATTAGTAAGCACACTTAGTTAACTTTTAAACCAAGGCCTCCTGTAATATTTTACTTACTATGTATGAGAAGTAGCAATAAATTTAACCAGATACACAATGAAATAAGGATAAATCTTTAAGATATCAGTGGCAACCATAATTTTTAACTTCTTAGTGATAAAGCCTAGAAGGAACGATTTAGGCCCGAAGCCACTTTTCTTTGTACATTTGCTATCTCTACCCTGTGAAGCAGATATCAAATAATTACTAATAGTAAGATAAAGTACAATTCCAAAATTTAACCTTCTTTTATTATTCTTTGGGCTGTAGTAGGCAGAGTGCAGTTATAGAAATGGGTTAGCACTTATAAGATGCTGGCCAGGAAGAAAAATGTGTTGATAATGTGAGAGAACAACATATTCCAAATGCTAATCAAGACAGATCTTCCCAGTCATTTGCTCTTGACAGATTCTGCCTCTAAGAAGATGTAATGAAACTACATGCTAGACATTTAATAATAGTACCTATTATTGGTAATCTCATTTTTTCCTCTAGTGTTAAATTACCCCTATGTTGAATATGTGTGTGTGTATGCATGGGTGTGCTTGTATTATCTATATATACTGTTTGCATGTTATATGAAGGCAATAAGATTTCTAATAAAACTTGATTCCAGAGGGGGAAAAAATGTCTCCTTCTAATTCCTTTTATAACTCTCACTGGAGGAAAAAACTTTCTTTGGCAATGGTATTTTAGAAAGGAATTCCTACAAGGGCACTAGAGGGTTATTACCTGGTGTATTATTTGGCATGCAGTGGGCATTTGAAATAGATGTTGTTATTACCTGCCTGCATTAGGGGGGGTAACTTTAAAATTTTAGGAAACTCTCTTCAACTTCGCTGGATAAGTAGAGGAAGAAAAATTTCAGACAAAGTTTAAAAAATTTTGATTCAAAGGAATTTTAAGAAATATTCTTATTCATACAACATGACATTGCTTATTATGAAATGAAAGTAACTGACTAAATCTCTAAATAGGGGGAGGAAACTAACATTTTATTGACCGTCTGACCCCTGAGTCATCAACTTAGTAGTTGTGTCATGTTGGGTAAATTTCGTAATCACTGTTTGCCTCATTTGTAAAATGGAGTTATTAACTGTACTTACTTCATAGATTATTTTGAGAATTAAATAAATTTACATATGAAGGCAATTAGAAACATAACTGGCATATAGAAAACTCCATTATATAAATGTTAATTTGTAGCAGTAGCAATAGCCATGGTTGTATTAATAGTATTAGCTTCATCATGATCCTAAATATTTAGCTAAATTATAATTTACATCTTTTAACTTCTTATGAAATAGGTAACGTTAGTCACATTTTGTAAGGGATGGGGGATATAAGCACTATCACAAAGCTGATCAGTACCATTCGGGATTTGAATCCATTTTCATCTGAATCCCAAAGCCTATCTTTTACCATTAAGCTATTATTTAGCCTTCTAAGCTTTCTTTGCATCCTGAAGTTTCAAAAGGGAATTCAGAGATGATCTAATCCAAACTCCACTGATACACATAGCCCAGTAATGAAATTTCAGTCCAGTTGCTGAAATGAAATCTTTAAATGGAAAATTATATTAACTGATTTTAATTGCTATTGCTAGGAACTGATTTGCATAAATTGAATATTCTCCTCTTAAATTGTCATTTATGTTTCATTCTTTTTTTAGAGGTATCACCTACGTTTAATATACAAATATTCAAAGTATTTAACAAAACCCATCCCTATTTTTGAGAGACCTTTGGATTTAAACTTTAAGGGCCTCCCTAGAGGCCTAAGGATTAAGACTCAGTGATATCACCCTTATGACCTGAGCTCAATCCTGGCCAGGGAGCTAACCCACATAATGGTGCAGCAGACCTCTTCTGTCTTGCCCACTGATCCTCTTAGCAGTATATTTCAGTACATCTGCCTGTTCTCCACCCAACTCTGTTTCTGGTGACTCTGCTCACCCTCCTCCCCACACTTCTGGCCCACACCCCAGTTCTTCTACATGAAAATAAAAATTTATAAAATATAAATATACTTTTAGAAACTTAACCTTTCAGAATGATTAACTTAGAGATTTCATGTAAGATATATATACATGTTTTAGTTCATTTTATATACTATTAGGATAATAAATGCAAAAATCTTTTGGTTTATTCTTAGTATTAATCACTGTTATTTTCAGATCTAAAAATTTGAACTTTCATCTTTTGAATTATCTAAAGTTTCTGTTTTTTCTAATTAGGTAAATAAGAAAATTGAGAATTAAGTGCTTACTTTTCAATAAGTTTTCATGATACTGTCTCTTCTTTACTTCTAGAACTAACTTCAAACCTCGCAATTCCACACCACCTAGTTTGGCACGAAATCCTGCCTCAAGTATGCTTACAAGCAAAAGGAAAACATATACTGAGAGCTACATAGCCAGGTATGTTTAGCTCTGCTATCCTAATAACTAAAATAAAATTGAGTATATATAGTTTTCCAATGATGATATACAATAAATAGTATATCAGGATATACATTATAAAGCTAATTTTTCCTTTGTTATATGACTTAATCTGACTTTAAAGTTGTACACTAAAGAAATAGTTTGGACATAAATATTTTCCTGCACCTTGTAGTTATAATTTTATTACTCTAAATTTGTTCATTTCCCACTGGATGCATTTGTGTTTCTTATGTCTTAACTACAGCACAGTTATTTTCACTCTCTGTAAATTGAATAATAGACTCTTTAGATCATTGTTATTGTAATTTTCTGCAAGATTTTAATACATCTAATGCATTTAAACTCCCCCAACTGGGGTTATGATAATCCTTGTACATCCCTTTCAAACCTGTCACAATATTTGCACAACTTTGACATTTAAATACATTGTCTGTTTTTGTTATAAGCATATAAATTTGTCTGTTAAAGATATTTTTAAATATATCCCAGCTTATTCCAAAAATTTAAGAAGAGGTGCATAAATCCATGCTACAAATAAGATACATTTTACATGAAATGTAAAAGTTCCTTCAAAAGAAGCTCATGCAAATGATTTCAAACAAACTAGAAAATTAAGCACAGTTATAATCCTTATCAAATCTGAATCACTAACCAAACTACCCCTGCTTCCTACCACACACCCACATACACAGGTGCAAACATGCAAAATGGGCTTCTGATAATTTTACATGGTAAGTTCTACCAAACTTTTCGAGGGGTGGAAGGCAAAAAACAACATTCTCCTCAACTTCGGTCAATTCTTCACCCTTTCTGACTGTAAGTGCATGTTTGTACAAAGAGCTGAAGAGACTCAACAAAAACAAAGTAAATAATCCAGTCAAAAAATGGGCAGAAGAGCTAAAAAGGAACTTCTCCAAAGAGGAAATGCAATGGCCAACAGGCATATGAAAAAATATTCAGCATCACTTGTAATCAGGGAAATGCAAATCAAAACTACAATGAGATACCACCTTACACCAGTGAGAATGGTACATATTAAAGAAAACTAGCTACAACAAATGTTGTCGAGGATGTGGAGAAAAAGGAACTCTCCTGCACTGCTGGTGGGAGTGCAAACTGGTCCAGCCACTATGGAAAGCTATGTGGAGATACCGCAACCTGCTAAAGATGGAGCTTCCATATGATCCGGCAGTTCCACTCCTAGGTATTTACCTAGAGGGCACAGAAGCATTAATTCAAAAGGGCACCTGCACCCCTATGTTTATAGCAACACTCTTTGCAATAGGTAAGCTATGGAAACAATCCCAAATGCCCAAAAATGCATGACTGGATCAAGAAGATGTGGTACATATACACAATGGAATATTACTTAGCAATCAAAAAAGATAAACTCATGCAATTTGCAGCAACATGTATGGAGCTGGAAGGGATCATGCCCAGCAAAATAAGCCAGAAAGAAAAAAGAAAAATACCGGATAGTCTCACTCATAGCAGGAATTTAGAAAACCTAAATAAGGGACCAGGAAAAAGACTAATTATAATAAAGTAAAAATCAAAATCAACAAGCAACTATAAACCAGAGACACACTACGGGGGTAGAGGGGAGGGAGGAGAGGAGGGATTAGGGTCAAAATAAGGGGGATGGGAATTGTATGGGGAATATAACCAAGATGAAAATGCATAGATTGTGCAAAAAATAAAAAATGATATAAAAATATATCAAAGAAAAGAAAACAAAAAATATTTAAATAAAAAAAGTACAAAGTACAAAAAAAATAAAATGTTTCAACAACTTGAGACTCAGGACACTTTATATTTAAGCCAGAAAATGAGATGATTCAATATTACAAAGTCTACCAGTATAATTTAGCACATCAATAGATAAGAGATTTAAAATATTTGTCACTATTGATAAATACAGAAAAAAAATAAGATTCATGATAGATTTTTTAAATGGTCTTAGAAAAATTAAAATAGAAAAATTTGTAGAAAATTAAACTGATAAAATGTCATTACTAAAATAGTATCAGACTCATATTAAATAACATGTAAGAACCATATTCTCTAAATGCACAGGAACACAAAAATGTCATATAATCATTTCTACTGTAATAGAGAATCTAGCTAGTATAGTAAGACAAGGAAAAGGATTTAAAATTGAAAGATGAAAATAAAATGTAAAATTTATTTACGAGGGCCTCCCCAGTCGCGCTGGGGTGCAGCCTCTACAGCGCCGGTTCGGTCCCTGGCTGGTCCCCGGCCACCGGAGGTCCCACATGGCGCGCAGACCTCTCCTGCCGCCCGCTGCTCCCCTCAGCAGTGTACCTTGGTCCTTCTGCCTGCTCTGCTACCTGCTCTGGCTCTGGTGAATTCTCTCACTCTCCTGCACTTCTGACTGTACCCCCAGTGCTTGTATAAATAAATAAATAAATCTTTAAAAAAAAAATAAAATAAAATTTATTTACGAGTAACATGACTATATCATATATTTGTATATATATTTATGTTGCATGTAAATATAATATTTTTATTCATTAATTTGTCTCTTGATGTTCTATATAGACTGTCCCCAGTAGACAAATCAATGAATAAATAATAATGAAGTATTTTTAATGAATTTGTTGCATTTGAGATCAGCATATTGAAAGTTATTGTAGTCTATTAACAATAAACAGAAAATGTAGTTTTTACCCCAATCCCTTGGTACCACTGATCTGTTTTTTTGCCTCTATGGTCTTGGCATTCTGATACATCTTATAAAAGGGATCATATATGACTGTTAAATCTACCAGTGTTGTTGAGGTTCATCTAATTGTGTCATGTGTCAGAACATTGTTCCTGTTTGTTGAACAATATCCCATTGTGTTTTTTATATTACAATTTACTGATGCATCGATAGATGGATCCCTGGTGGATTTTATTAGAAAGTTCAATGTTTCTTTATACTTAAAGTACTTAAATAAAAGAAGTGTTCAAATTGGGAAGTATCTCTGAATTCTCCAATAGCTATTTCTGGTGGAAAAAAAATTGTTTTTAATGGTATATTTATAATTCTATCAGCAAATAAGATTTCCCTTCACATTGACTTAAATATCATGTCTGACTGAACACATGCAGGAGAGAATATAACAATGTTCTTTGGAGAATCAAATAGCTATTCTTCCAGTTAAATAATGTTTCATAGGTGGCACAAGCGGTTGAGCGCCATGCTGTGAAGCTGCCTGCAGCCTCTGCAGCACCGGTTCGATCCCATTCGGTCAGGGAGGGTCCCACATGGTGCAGCAGACCCCTCCTGTGGTGCCAGCTGCTCCCCTCAGCAGTGTATTTCAGTCCATCTGCCTGTTCAGTTCTCTGCTCTGTCTCTGGTGAACCCTCTCACCCTCCCGTGCATCTGGTTTGTACCCCGGTTCTTGTATAAATAAATAAATAAATCTTTAAAAAAAAGTTTCATGAGTAGAAACTGAACTTTCCCAATGGTTGCCTTCTGTAATGAAATCCTTATAACAACAAACAATTTGCTCTTCACTTTTGTTACAGTGTATATGTATAGTTCTTGTAATTTTTGTTTTTCCCTCGTTGCTATGTTTTGTTATTAAGACCGGATTTGCTAGGGTATATAGAGGGGATTCTTGAATATTACATCAAAATGAATCAATAATAAAATGAAATAATACAGTATGGTTATTATTATACCACAATCCTTCTGATAAAGAAGATCTGTCTGGAACCTGAGACTTCTATCTTTCCTCAGGATAGATTTCCAGTTTCCTTTTAATAAATGGTTTTGCAGAAAGGATACTATAAATTTCCATCCTGTTACCATACTACATAGAACAGCGGGTAAGCATGAATGCACTGGTCATGAAAAATTCTCCCAATAAGGATGAATATAATGCCAAAGCAAACATTTAGAAATGCAATAATTACTGAAAGAGATTTTTTTTTTAACCAAAACTAGAGGAGTATTAAAAATGAGATTATGCAGGAGGGGGAAAATGAGATTAAGCAAGTTTTTAGTTATACTTAATATGAATGCTTCTTTTCCTAAAGGTTATAGGTTGAAAACTACTGATTTAGACTTTATGTTTCTACTTTTTTTTTCTGTTCTTCAGGCCAGATGGAGACTATACATCTTCACTCAATGGTGGAACTATTAAAGGCATTGAAGGAAATTCTTCTGGACACTTACCAAAATTCTGCCATGAGTGTGGGACTAAATACCCTGTGGAATGGGCAAAGTTTTGCTGTGAATGTGGTATTCGAAGAATGGTTCTGTGAGGAAAATCCTAAAAGAAAGAGCTAAGTCCAGAGTTTATGACTTGCTGCTTAGACAGCTAGAATACTTCCTCTAGTTATTTTATGCTAAAATTCTTCAAAATACTTTTTTCAGCAGGTTTTGGAGCATAATCCTTTGGCTATGTAATGTATGTGTGTATATATTTGTGTACATATACTGTATATAATAAAATACCTGATACCCAACTGTGCCATTCAAGGAAATATTCACTTATCTGTCAGAAAATAGTTTTTTGTGGAATCATTAACTTCAATATTATTTTACTGTTGTTAAAGCACATTAAGTATACCGCCACAAATTCTAAAACCCTAATGCTTTTTACCCTTCAAACTTTATGATGATTATTACTTTGAGGAAAAAATCAGAATAAATATTTTACTATTGGTGCCTATTCGGGTCGTATACTAGGATGGGATACTTGGAACTCTGAATGGGAAGAGAGTATTTTTGTTATGATTAGTTATATAAGATCATTTTGCTGTAGAGCACTTCAACAATTCAGTTTTTTTTTTTTTTAAAAGAGAAAAAGCTTTTAGGTCGACATTGCCAACTAATTGTTGTATTATTATATAATTTAATATCTTTACTCATTCTTCAGAAATGTAATTATACGATTTCCTTTTCAGAGATACAACACTGAAAATATAAATGTATCTTATTTTTGTTCTGAATGATTTTTTAAACCTTTATATTTGTTGACCACATAATTTTTCTACTTCCAATTTCATCTTTTTCTTCTCCATAATCCTACATCTAAGAGTAGTTTCAGTTTACTGTTTCATTTGTGAAAAGGTTGAAGATAAAGCTATTTAAGATGCACATAATTCTTTGCAAAAAAAAAAAAATCTTACTACCATATACCTGAATTTAGAATTTAGAAACAAGTGTTTTACTGGATTTTGAAACAAGCTGCCTCATTTAATAAATATTAATTATGGTAATTAATCCTTACTTCAGGGCATGCAAGTAAAAGTGCTTAGATTTCAGCTATTTCAAATGTAGTTAGATACAGTTAAGAGTAGCTTAAGAGGATATCTTAATTTTTCCTACTCATATTTTCTTTTTAATGTTTAATGATGAAACACCTTTCACATTATAAAAAGTCACTGGAAAAATGTATTGTTTTAATGCATAACTGATTTGTAATGTATTTAAACACAAAAAAATCATTTTCTCTTTGAAATACAGCTTTTAATCATCAGCTCAGTGTAACATAGCATTTTTGTAGATCTCTGATTGCACAACCATATTCTGTAATTCAGTAGTAACTTCTGTTGAATCAAACCTAACAGAGTTTCAATCTTATATTTTAGGCAATTTCTAGCTTCTTGTTTATGATTCGGATCATCTATAAGAATCAACGTAAAAATTAATGGCTTAGAATTTGTTTTTGAAACTTATCTATCTTTATACTTTATAAATTTTCATTAGTTTTTTTGCTTTTTCAGTTTCGGAAAGGGATATAAACTTCATGGAAATTATAATTGTCATTTTCTTATAGTTTCTTCGCTTTTAAAATTTTTGGTGTCTTAAAGTCATATTGGTTAGAAAAAAGTGCATCATCTATAATAAGCTGTAATAAATTCAGGATAATAATGTACGGATTAGATTATGAATTTAGTCACTTATGTTCTTCATCCGACACATATCATATGAAGAACTTTAAACTCTTGTTTTATTTAGAAACATTATTTTCTTTCAAATATTTTTTTAAGACCATAAAATTTTTATCTGCCTAAGGAAGGGATAGATAAATGAGTTTAAAGAAAGTGGCACATGTTTGTTTCTCACTGAATTTTATAGGTTCAATTAAATGTATAATGTACCTTATGGAGAATGAGTTGGTAAGAAACCATCGAATTCCAGAGTCCAGCTATTATAAAGTAAGTAGGAGAAATATATTTATGAATAATGAAACATTGTGACAATGTATTTAAGTGCATATATCACTGTCATATATTGTTCTCACATTGGTTTGTTGTGCAATAGTTTCATTTTTATTAAAACTTCAATCTATGCATCATTTATCTTAATTTTATTTATTTTCGCAAGTACTTGCCAGTTTGATAGAATAAAGAAATGGTTGTAAGCTTAAATTTAAAATGTAAAAATTGCTCTTGTATTCTGAAAGTTATTAGCTTGCAAAAGTAAGATGATTATGGCTGCTGTTGTGTCTTGTTCACTGTTTTATTACAAATAATGTCTCATCTTTGAACCTATTCAATAAAGACATGAAGCAAAAAAATGCTAATTGGTTTTTATCACTGTCTTTTCATTGAGACATAGGTAGATAAGAACACTGAAAGACAAATAAAATGTAAAGATAAAGTACAAAGTTTTTGATGAGAAAAACCTTTCATTGGCAGTCTTTTTTTATGCCATTGACTTTTAAAAAAACAATTACTATCTTATCAGAATGTTTTGTGACTTTAAATTATTAGAAATATGTTTCAGCACAAGACTTTTGAGGTATAGAAACATTCTTTACATAGCCACTAAAATTTAGCAAATGAAAACATTAATGAAGTCAAGATTGAGAAGAAACATCAAGTGTATTTGTAGCTACGTGATATACAGCTTAATGGCAAAAAGTATTTATGAATACCTAATGACATAAGCCATCATCTTTAAAATTTTAAACAGGAACTGTTTGTAGTAAATGCATGGAGCTTGAGCATGTTCATTTGGTACTCGATTTTCCTTAGGCTAGAGATGAACTCTTCTACCACTAGTAGAAACTCAGGGAATGAAAAAATAATAGGAGAGATTCACAGCTACAAAGAGTCAGCAGATTTCAGGAATTATTTGCATTGCAGGTGTATGTATTTTATATGGTAAGTATATTTATAGTACTAAGGCTGGTTTTGTGGTTGACAATAGTATTAAATAAAGCAGTGGAAAATAATTGAAATAAAACAAATGATAAGCACATACACTTTATTTTTATTTATAAAATGTTCAGTAAATATTGTCAGTATACTTGTGTACAACTTTGCTTGACTTACAGTGAATTGCTTTTTTGCCACTAGAGGGTGCTTTTGGATAATATTACCACACTGCAATTGTTATTTTAAAGGCTCCACAGTAAAAAGGGAATGATTTTTTTTTTTTTTTTGATAACATGAAATTACCATGATTCATAAGAGGTAGTTTTTGTTTTACTGTGATTTTAGTAATACACAGGTTGGCTTTTCAAAAACAGTCAAGCTCATTTTGTGTACCAGAGTGGTATTGATAGAAATATTTATACCTCACAATATCTTGTTAGCAAGGTTTTGCATCCCAGACATGATAGTCATACGCATTACCAAGTACTCCTTGTACTACAGCTTTAATATTTGCTCTTAGTTATACAACAGTTATCATCTTTTATAATAAATACATTTTTATCAGCCATTTAGCCTAACATATGAGATTGACATCTATTTAGGGATACTTCATTTTGTGTTTTACTTCTGTAAGATGCTAGGAATCAAGAGAAATGATGCAATGTAATTAAGTTTCTGCCCCCAAAGTGATGTATTTGGAGAAGTTGATATATAAACAAACAAAACTTAGGACAAAGAGATTCATTTTATTTTTTTTCTTTCCCTACCATCATCTTTTACCCCTTTAAATCTTTCTCTCCTCAGAAACCTCAAGATGTTTATTAGTGACCACTTGCTTTCATAAGTACTTTGCTTTATAGTATCATCTGCTATGTAAATGTCCAATATTTGTCTTTCTGTCTTGCTAACACATACATAACTTCCCCAGACTTCTTCCATTTTGTCGTAAATGCCAACATTTTGTCTTTCCTTACACCTGAAATATCCCATTGATTGGACATACCACTTCTTCATCCAAACCTTTCTCAGTGGGCACTAAGGTAGTTTCCACATCCTATCTGTTGTAAATAGTGCTGCAATAAACATTGTCAAGTATATGCTTTTTTAAGTTGATGGTGTTCTGTTCATATATATGTTTAAGAATGGGACAGCTGGCTTATCTAGTATTTCCAGTTTTAGCTTATTATGGCAAGTCCAGATCTCTGTCCATAATGGCTTCACCAGTTATATACCTACCTACAATGCAGTAGGGATCCTCTTACTTCACAACCTCTCAAGTACTTTTTGGGAGTCTTTTTTAATATGGGCCAATCTTACAAGTCTGAGATAATAACTCATTGTGGTTTAATCTTCATCTAACTCATTGGAAGTGATGATGAACATTTTGCCATATATCTATTTGTCTTCTGGATATCTTCTTTGATGTATTTGGTGACTTATCTGTTTAGATCTGCTGCCCATTTATTAACTGGGTTGTTCTATTGAATAAGATTTTTTTTTTTAATCTTAGATACTAATACCTTGTTGGTTATGTGTAAATATCTTCTCCCACTCAGTAGAATGTCTTTTTAATCTCCTAAATTTTAGTTTTCCCAAAAAATTTAATTAGAGGTAATCACAATTGTTTATTTTTGATTTTATTATCCTTGCCATAGGGGTCAAGTCTCTAAAAGCATCTTTATCGTGGATGTCATGGAACATGTCACCTATGTTTTCTTCTAAGTATTGTTGGAAGTCATATCTAAATACTTAATCCATTTTGAACTTGTTCTTGTATATGGGGCTAGAGAGTGACTCAGCTGCATTCTTTCAGTTTTCCAACACCATCGAGGAGATTCTCCTTTCCCCATTGTAAGATTGTGGCTCCCTTACCATAAATTAAGTATTGATATGTATGGGATTTTTATTTTTATTTATTTTTTAGAAGTGGGGGTACAGGCCAGAGTCATGAAGAGGGGAGGGGGGTAAGAAGATTCACCAGAGAGGCAGATGTACACTGCTGAGGGGAGCATTGGGCGAGACAGGAGAGGACTGCTGCACCACGTGGGTTGCTCCCCAGCCGGCCCGGGATTGAACTCACGCCTCAAAGGCCGCAGACAGCCTCACAGTGCTGCACTCAACCCCCTGCACCACCAGGGAGGCCCTATGTATGGGATTTTTAGAAACAATTGAGTGAGATGGTTATAAGTTCTCCAAAGGTTTGATAAAATATTTGTAATGCTATCTGCAATAGGCTCTTGTTTTGGGGAACATTTTTATTGTTGATTCTATGTCCGTACTTACAATTGGTATATTCAACTCTTATGTTTCTTCTTGGTTTAGTCTTGGCAAACTATATAAATGTATAAATTTGTCAGTTTCTTCAAGGTTATCAAATTTATTGGTATGTAACTCTTAGTAATCTCTTATTATCTTTGTGTTTTTATGCCATCTGTAGTGATTTCTCTTTTTGCTTTCTGATTCTGTTTATTAATATTTTCTCTTTTCCTTTGTTAGACTACCTAGATGGTTTTTTTTTTTCTTAAAGGACTTCATTTTATTGATCTTTGTGTAGTCTTTTTGATGTCTATTTCATTTATTTCTTTTTGTTTTTCTTCCCTTATTATTTTCTTCATTCTACTGACATTGTGTCTTGTTTGTTCCTATATTTCAACTTTCTTTAGATGTAGTATTAAATTGTTTGTTCAGGGTTATTCTTGCCTCTTAGTGTGGATCTGTACTGAAATTATCTTTCTCTTTAGACTGTTTATGCTGCATTCCATGAATGCTGGTAGATTTACCCTTGTTTCTATAAGTTTCAAGATGATTTTTGATTTCTCTTTTAAGTTCATCTTTAATATGATAGCTATTAAGCAATATTATTGATTAGTCTCCATGCACTTGTAGTTTTTAAAATATAATTGATTTCCAGCTTTATGGCTTGATGATCAGAAAGAGTACTTGGTATGATTTTGATCTTCAAAATTTTGTTGATAGTTGACTATTGTATCCCAATATATGCTCTAATAATGGTTCCAGATGCAGTTGAAAATAATGGATATACAACACTTTTGGGGTAGAATGTTCTGTAGATATCTTTTAAGCCTATTTGGTTTAATTCCTTTTTTAAGGCTATTGTTTGCTTTTTTAATTCTCTGACTTGTTTACCTGTCTATAGTTGTAAATGGAGTATGAAATTCTTCTAGTACTACTGTTTGTCATTATCTTTCACTCTTATTAATTGTCTTATATATCTTAGTGCTACATTATTCATTGCATATATGAGTGTTGTTTCTTTTTGTTGTATTGTACCCTTAATCATAATATAAAGTTTGTCTCTATCTCTTATTACCCTTTTAAATTGAAAGTCCGTTTTATCTACTGTAATTATAACTGATCTTTACTTTTTGATTATCATTTGCTTGTAGCATTGTCATTTAGCTTTTAATTTTAAGTCTGTACCTGTCCTTAGTGGTAAGGTAGGTTTCCTATAAATAGAAGATTGGACTTGTTTTGAAATCTATTCAGTAACTGTATGTCTTTTAACTTGAAATCAGGCCATTTTACATTTAAGTGATTATTGATATAAGTGCTAATTACCATTTTATTATTTCTTGTCTTTTTAGTTTATCTTTGTTTTTTTTTTTGACATATTCCTTTTATGTTTTGTTTAGCTTTCATTTACATTGTCTTATGTGTTACTTCCATTGATTTTTGTTTGAATGTTTTACTACTAAGGTTAATTATATGATGGATTATTTTTATAGCTCATTGGAAGGTCTGATCTTAAACTTGTTCTGACTGACTACTCTGTTACTCTTCTCTCCATGTTATGTAATTTAGGTGTCTGTTACCTCTATATTTGTGGGTTTTTTTTTTTAAGATTTATTTATTTATGCATTCAAGAACTGGGGTATGGGCCAGAGGTGTGTGTGGCGGGGGGCGGGCATGAGAGGATTCACCAGAGACAGAGTGGGGAACAGAACAGGCAGACTGACTGAAATACACTATGAGGGAAGCAGCGGGCAAAACAGGAGAAGTCTGCCTCGCCATGTGGGTTGCTCCCTGGCCTGCCAGAAGATTGAACTCCTGCTGTAGAGGCTGTGGATCACTTCATAGTGCTGTGCTTAAACATTTCCTTGCACCACCAGGGAGGCCCTAGGAGGCTTTGTTTGTTTGTTTATTTGTTTATTTTCTGCTTTATAATAGCTCTTTATATCTTTCATGTCTGGCTTGGTTTTGATAAATTCCTTCAATTTTCAGTGAAGCTCCTTAGTCTTCCTTCTGTCTTGAATGATAATCTTAAAGGATAAAGTATTCTAAGCTGGAAACCTTTTTCTTTGATTAATTTTATCACCTGACTTTCCCAATTTACCTTGGATAGGCTGACTGATGTTCCCTTATAGATTATCTATTTATTCCTCATGATGTTTTTAATATTCTTTTACTTTGACTTTCAACACTTTGAAATGTGCCTTAGAGTGTGTCTCTCAGGTATTACAGTGCTTGGAACTCTTTAGACCTCTAGTTCAATAAATCTAGTTTGTCTTTTAGTTTGAGTTGGTTATCAGTGACTATTTTTATAAAAACATTTTTATGTCTTTCTCTTTGTCTCACCTACTGAGACCCCTGTAATAGGGATTTTCTTTCTCTTTAGATCACCCCAGTGGGCTCTTACATTATCTTCCTTTTTATTTTTTATTTATATTTTCATCTATGTAATTTTTTTCCTCTTTGTTGTCTATGTTTTCTGATATTGTGCTGTCAAGGTCACTAATTCTCTCCATTGTTTCCATTTGTTTGCTGCTGATGCCTCCTTGCATTTTTTAATTTAGACTTCTCTGGGTATTTTGTTTGTTTTATTGTTGTTGTTTTGCCCTAGCATTTATGATACGTTCTTCTCTCCATTCTTAGTTTTTATGAACTGTAATAGGGATAGACTTTCACATTGCTGCCTGAGTCTCTTCATAGAAGAGGCCATTTCATGATCAATTTTATATATTTGGAAACTCAGATTCAAGTCAGTAATCCTCATTCTACATCCCTGCTTCTATAGCTTCCCCAGTCATACACACCTCTGTTTTAGATGTCAACTCATATATCCTCTTATCCAGCACAGTGACAGATCTCCAAATTCCCCCAGGTGGGCATGTGCCCAAATCAACAATAGGATAAGCTCCTTAGAGCAGCTGCCCTTCCCTTTTGTTAGTTAGATTGCCCTCATTACTACACGGTTCAATTAAAGTTTTTCGTACCCCTTTCTACCAGACCATTGCTCCTGGTGTATCCTGTACTCATCTATTCATATTTCAGGGATTGTTACTTGGTTCAATTACAATATAGTTGTAAATATATGGAGGTGAGCCTGGCATCTTTACTCTGACATCATCTTTCAGACTCCAAGCAAGACTTATTTTAATGGACCTTTATTACACAGATTCCAACAAAATGCTGTGAAGTACTAGATGCAGAGTTTATCACCACAACTTATACAATGACCATTTCTTATTTTCATTTTTTTAAATCTTTCTCAAGGTTTAGGAAACCTGACATAATGAGAGCAAGAACTGCATTACCATTAGTGTGGAAAAGGCAAGTGACCTTAGAAAGGATGTGTGTGTGTGTTGGGGTCCCTGGGAGCAGTAAAATGTAGACTACTTTGTTCTAAGGACTGAGGAAATCAGATGTTGAAAAATTTACTTTATCACATCTGTTCAATCTTATCTTACATAAAAAATAACTCTCTTCACTTTCACTTTCCCTTTTTCTCTGTTTGCCCAAGCTCTTAGGTTCTATACCTATTATGAATTTGTAAAAGACTGGGTTAGGAGGTTGGAAACAATGCTGAGTAGTGGTGAGTGTACTCAACAATGAAATGCTAATTTTAATTCATCAAATCTATTACCTTGAATTGTAATAATACTGTGTGAGGTGTTGGAATGAATACCCTAATTCACAGAAAGGAAATATAAATAGACAATACACTGAAAAATTTGATGATTTACTTTAAAAGTCTTTAAGGGCCTCCCTGGTGACCCAAGAAGTTAAGAAGAGCACTATGAAGCTATCCATAGCCTTTGCAGCACGAGTTCAATCCCAGGCCGGCCAGGGAGCTGCCCACATGGTGCAGCAGACCTCTCCTGTCTCTCCCACTGCTCCCCTCAGCAGTGTATTTTAGTGAGGCTGCCTGTTTTGTTCCCCACTCTGTCTCTGGTGAATCCTCTCACCCTCCTCCCCACACCTCTGGCCTGTACCCCAGTTCTTGTATGTATAAATAAATAAATCTTAAAAAAAGTCTTTAAAATATCCATGCATCATAACCTCTTAATTTTATTTTTAAGATGCACTTCTTCTTGAGGGCATAGTATGAAGTACAGACAAATTATGAAGAATGCATATAGTGGTGCTATTTATAGTGATAACAATTCAATAATTTAGTAAGTTAATAGTTAAAGGACTTTCAAATAAGTTTAAATGGCTTTACAAGGTTAGTTTTTATTACTAAGACAAAAAGCTAGCCTAAAATAGTACATGCCTATAAAATATGATTCTAATTATGTAAAAATGTCCATAGATAAAAAGGCTTACAGTATACTCCTCAATGTATTATACTTATTTCTAATGGAAGGAGTTTTGATGTTATTTCTTTGTCATTTTTATATTGTCAACTTTAGTAAATATATATTACTTTATAATTTTTTAATTATCTATTTCTCAAAGTCCCTTATATGTCATAATAGTTTATTTAAAATCTGTACCTCATCTTCAGTTATGTTCTAACATTCACAAATGTAGATGATAGCCATTGTGATCTGGTTAAACTAGTTGATTTCTATAAAATCTTTGTTTAAAATGGTATCTGTCATCTCTAAGTATTATTTTACAAGATTTATTTTCCTGAATTTCACTCAAGGAACATTTTAATATAGGTTTCCCCGCCCCTCTTTTAAACTGTTTTTCACAAATGATTTGAAGAAACCAGGGAATACAAGTGAATTTTTTACTTAATGAAGCATAAAATAAAAATTAAACATGGTTTAAATATGTAAGAGAAAGAGAAGGGGAGGGAGGGAAGAAGGAGGAAGGCAGGCAGAATTGGCAAACTTACATAGCCTTGCTGATACCAATGCTAGCAGCCACTATCTTGTAATACTTCCTGCAGCTTACTGGAAGTGATCCCCAACACAGCTAAGCTGGACTGACAGTCCCATCCACAATAACATCCAGACTTTAGAGGTGTGCAGTTACAACCCACACAGGGGAAGTACCTTGAGCACTTACAGTAGCACTAGTTTATCAGAGTGGAGGTATACCACACGGATGACCATATTTTGGGGTGGAAGGAAGCACAGTCTACTAAGAAAAATCCACTTGAAGAAAGAAAAAACTCGGTGAGGAATCATTTACACCTAAAAAGTATTAGTCAACTCCTTTTTTTTGAAGTCAGTAATGAAAACCAAACAGAAACCTTACATTGACTCAAAGCCTCTTTTTTTTTAAGCTTTATTTATTTATAAAAGAACGGGGTACAGGCCAGAGGCGCAGGAGGGTGAGAGGATTCACCAGAGACAGAGCCGGGAACAGAACAGGCAGACTGACTGAAATACACTGCTGAGGGGAGCAGCGGGCGAGACAGGAGAGGTCTGCGCACCATGTGGGACCCTCGCCGGCCGGCGGGGATTGAACCAGCGCTGTAGAAGCTGTGGACAGCTTCACAGCACTGCGCTCAATCACCTGCGCCACTATACCACTGTCTGTACATTCTATACAGCTGTCTGTATTGCTGAGGATAAACTCCAGGTGGGCTGGGGAGCAGAAAGAGGCAGAGGGCCACATAAAATGAGAGAATGATCTTATCACCATACATTGAATGTCACCTGAGGGATTTTTTATTATTATTTTTATTTTTTACATCATTGTTCATTTTTAAACAATATTTGCTTCCCCCCAACCCCTCAGGTGTAGTCCCCATAGAGTTTCCTTCACCAATGCACCCGTGCACCATCACCACAGTGCCCTGTGCTCCTCCCTCCCTCCCTCTGATCCCTCGCCCTCCTCCTCCCCTGCAGTATGTCTCTGATTTATAATTGTCCGTTGTTGCTTTGTTGTGTTTTGTACTGTTTTTGTTTTTTTACACTGATGTCTTATTTGGTTCTCCTGTATTCCTGCTATAAGTGAAACCATGTGATATTTTTCTTTTTCCTTTGGGCTTGTTTCACTGAGCATAATTCCTTCTAGCTCCATCACGTTGCTGCAAATCACCTGAGGTTTTCTGTGATTAAATAAAGTCAGTCAGCACTTAACTGTGTGGCAATGAAGTGGTGAAAGAACATAAAGGATGTAGATTCAGCTATCTGCAAACAGGTAGCTGTTTTAAGACTCTAACATGGCTGGAATAATGTTTTCATTTCCCTTTATAAATAATGTGAAACCTATTTACTGACCTTTTAAACCTGGGTTTGGTATAGATAATCAATTTTTTTGTTTAAAGTCTCAAATTAAACATAGAAAATAAAGTAGTGTTACAGCTCTTTGAGAGCCTTGGGGCCCTGGTCCTATGTAGATTCTTGGTAATAAGGTATTAAAAAAAATCACACATTCAATGAAAGTGAGAAATCAAATAATGATGCAGTATTAAAAAGTTTGTCTGAAAAATCCAGTTGGGATTGATTAAGTGAATCTGACAGTGTTTATACATAGGTCATTTATTATCAAAGGAGAAATAGTATCCAAAGTAAGCAATTTGTAATACTGTATGAAAATATTTTTATATACAGATATAGTGTCAATATTAAATACATACATTCCATTAATTAAAAAGCCATCATATATTATTCTCTGAAAAATATACTTCCCAAATTGCAAACTCATTTAGACAAGTTGTATTATACATAAATGACAAAAGTAACTCAGTACTATGGTTCCGCATCCTTAGAAGAAGTGATTTTCTATTTAGTGAAATGATTCCTTATCTTCATTTTAAAGTATTTGCTATACCATTTAAGAGGCACTGTGTTATACAATCAGGTTTAATTATATCCCTTGATATGTCTTAAGTATCTTGGACTCCTTTATGCTGTTGCTTCTTGAAAGAATGTGACTCTTGTTCTCATAGTCATTATCCATATCTCCCTGTTAACTCTAAAAGCATTCCAGCACAGAAGATGACAATTTCCATTCTTATCTCAGTTCATTGATGAATAGTGGGGCCACAAAATTATTTTGATAATAAAGCAATTATTTGCTTTCTAGTCTTAGCAATTTAGTTTTTAGTCTTTGTACCTTTATATGCTTCACAGATTTGATGTATTTTCCTGAAAACTTTAAACAGGTTTAAGTATTATTGCAAATGATGTTAAGTGAATTTTCTTATAAAAATCAGCACAGAATTAATACCGATGAATGTATGTCCACATACCAATGAAACAGTTTGTTGATTGCAGCATTCCATTTCCATTCTTTATGTTCATCTTTCAAGATTACATTGTAGATTTTTCAATTGCTATTAGCCATTTTTATCAGGATGCATTCAGTAACTTGTAGGAACCATTCTTACCCTCAAAATTGCATGAACAGATAAATTCCTAGAGGATATAAGTTCACATGGTTTAATATTGCTGCTCCATAATTTTCAGTGCATTTTAGTGTTCCCTCAAAATTTTATTCCAACAAGTTTTTATCTTTTGTAGTAGGATCTTTAGGAAACACTTCTGTTTATTCTGTTCCTTTAAATGTCTGTTCTCATCCTAAAGAAATATATATAAAAAAATTAAGTTCACATTTTTATAAAGATGCATATTGCAATATTCAATCTTTAATTTCCATCATCATAAGTTATATTGAAAATTTGTGCAATGAAAAAGAATTTTCCATCATATTTTTTAAACTATGATTTTTAACTATAATGGTGATAATTGACATAAAAAATTCAAGGTTGTTGTAGTTTAAGATATAGGATTAATTGAAGTGTTGTCAGATGGCTACCATTTCCACTACTGTGGCAGTGGCTATAATGCTGTTTAAACTTTTGGGGGAAAGAGATTTCTAGATTACTCAATTGAAGTTTATAATATAGAAAAAGGTATTTTCTGTGAAAGGAATAATGAACAATGAAAATATTCAGATTATTTTGGCAAATTTTGGTAGCATGGAAGATACCACCTCATAAACTAGCTTGCTGGCCCTTATGAGAATCTTTAAAAAGCCTACCGCAGAAAGTGGAGAAAGAGATACTTCACATGGAATAGACATATAAGGGAGTATATAAACCCTCCGATCTGGAAAATGAAATAATCACTGAGTTGAGCAATTCTTCATTTCGATAACTAGCAATTATTGGGTGTTTTCTAGGTCTGGTAATGTGCACAGACTCCATTTTTATCTAAAAATTCAATGAAATTGATCATTTCATCTCATTTTTTCATATGAGGAAGCTGAGCTGGAAAGAGGATAAGCTGCCATTTATCCAGGTATTAGTAATAACACATATCCTTTAAATAATACATTTAAAAGATTAAACAATAAATTTCAAAGATAAATTTGAAGGAGAATTTCTCATTTCTTTTTTTTAATAAAAGCCTCAGACATATTTCAAAAGTCAAAATCAAAGTGTACTTGACTAAGCAGATTTGAAATACATAGAAGTGAAAACTTCATGACATTTCCTGACAGTCCAAGACTGAGCATGTACCGAAAAGACAAAAATAGCCATGATTTACCTCATAATCCTTGGGAACATAAAAGTTATCTTGCTTTTCTAAATTTCTTTTCTACATTTTCTCAGCAGAGCGCTCAATGTATTTATATTTCTCGTGTATTTCACCTCTTTCTACTTTCACCTCTTCTACTTCAGGTGGAATCTGAATGGTTCACTGAGCCTCACATGTTGAGACTCATCCTGCTTCTCTAAGAGCAGTAAGGAATATCCATGCTCCCATACACTGATTGGCCAAACAGCATTATAATACTTATGGGTCCTCCTGGTGGCACACGGGGTTAAGCATGACACTGTGAAGTTATCAGCAGCCACTGTAGCACAGGTTCGGTCCACCGCCAGGGAGCAACACACATGGTGCAGCAGAACTCTCCTGACTTGCCCACTGCTCCCCTCAGCAGTGTATTTCAGTCAGTCTGCCTGTTCTGCTCCCCACTCTGTCTGGTGTATCCGCTTACCCCCACCCCGCAACTCTGACCTGTACCCCAGTTCTTGTATGCATAAATTAATAAATCTTTATAATACTTAAAAGTGTGAAGGAACCAATCACTCTCATAACATGATGCATTATTTTCCATGTCTCATCCTAGTTAATATGTCATTTTAAATACTTAATCAGACTAATCAAGTATTCTTTTTTTTTGAAGATTTATTTATTTCTGCATATAAGAACTGGGGTGCAGGACAGAGGTGTGAGGGGTGAGAGGATTCACCAGAAACAGAGTGGGGTGCAGAACCAGCAGATAAACTGAAATACATTGCTGAGGGGAGCAGTGGGGGTCTGCTGTGCCATGTGGGTAGCTCTCTGGCCAGGGATTGAACTCATGCTGCAGTGGCTGCTGATAGCTTCACAGACTGCATCTTAACACCCTGCGCCACCAGGGAGGCCCCTAATGAAGTATTCTGACTTATTCATTTATATTATCTAATTGCTATATAAATAGATACAAGATATAAGGATGTATCTATACTAGTAAACAGATAGAAAATAGATTCACTTTGGATTTGTTTACTATCTAGCCAGATGGACTTCTTTCTTCATATACTTGTTTTCTATATAAATGATATTTGTCCATATTTTTCCCTATTACATAACGATGTTTTATTTTTATTGCTTTTATTTTAAAAATGTGTGTTCTGTTATTTTCCTTAGCTTTCTTTTTATATTGAAAAATGCAGTTTAAAGGATCCAATTTCTAAGTAATACCTTCTTTCTCCTTTTGTTAACATTATAATGAATATTTTCAAAATCCAACATAAAAACAAAACAAAGAGAAAAACATTAAGTAATTCGTTGTATAAAAAGCTGATAAAGAAGAAAGCTATACAATTACTCTCACCAAATTCTTAGTGGATTGGGCTTCACCCTGCGAAGGTAGTTTTTTTCCTTTTACCTTAAAAAAAAAAGTCATATTTGAAACATTGAATATTACTCTTTTTTTGCATGTCACTTTAATGTAGTCACTAATTTTCACATTATTATCAGTTCATGTAACATATTTGAGAATCTGTTTTAAATTCTCCATTGTCAATGTGGCAGAGTACAAATATAAGGGAAAAGAAAGAAACAAGAGAAGTTAGTTTTCTGAATATTCCTGATATGTAAATTTTGCAGGTATGCCCAGCAATGTATTAATTACTATGAAGTATGAAACTCTATTCTAATCAGGACAAAACTAGACTTTAAATCAACATTGAAAATTGAGTTAACATTAAGCTCTTAAAAATCCTAAAAATAAATTCTGTTAAGTTTTATTCATCAGAAGCAAACAACAGTAAAAGGCTAGTAGCATGCCTGGTTTATGAAGAAAATTCAGTATAGCTGACTGTCTTTAATATCTTGATTTATCATTTCAAGAAAAAGGTAGACTCTATCACATTAGCTAATTTTGTAACAATTTTTATTTAATTTCAAGATCCGATGATTAGTGTTTTTTTTTTTTCTTTCTCTACAATTAGTTTATTTTGGAACATGATGATCCATACAAATCATACAAATCCATACAAATCACAACACTTGAGAGAAGTAATGGAAAGTATATACCAAACCTATAACTCTTACCCCTTCATAAGCCAGGAGGTCATTCTGCAATCTTTTCAATTGAGCCCTGACTTGAGGCTTATACTCAACATAGTGTTTCCAACAATTCTAAGCAACTGGATGTATATAAGTAACATGAAAACTATCCGCCTTTCTGCATTAGCTATAAATAAGGATTATTTTAAGATCACTTTTGTATACTTTAGGTGATAGGCTAGAATATGAAATCTTCATGAGTCTTGAACTTGACTATGAAAAATGCATAGAACAGGATAGATCAGAATTATAGAAAAGTGATAAACAGAAAGGTCATATAAAGGACTAGTTATCTAAATATGGAAATAATCCAGGACCCCAAGAGACTGACTGGTATCAAATAGATAATGTAAGGTTAATAATGTGGTCCAATTTCTATTATCTTTGTTTTCATCATGGCCAACAGGGCTCAAAGATAATCTTATCATTTTACCTCTGTGGACAATTATTGGCATTAAAAAACAAAATCACTTTTCCAACATAAAAATGTTAAAGATTTCTTTTAAAATGCATAAAAAAATTTTTGTTTTAGGTGGCACCCAGTAAATCTTTGAAGGTGGACAGTAACAGTATTAATAATAGCATTTATAGAAATCATTTTAGAACTAACCATTTTACATAAATTATAACATTTATGATATTTCAATATCCTACAATGTTTATAATACTATGATTATGATTTTACTCCATTTTGTCAATGGAGAAACTGTTGTCTAGTCTTCAAATGATGTCTTTCAAATTTTGTTTTGTTATTCACATTTCATAATTATGTAAACACATTGAAAAATTTTCTGGGATCCCACCCCTGATATACCAGGTAAAAGAGCAAAATTATCTTCACAGCCTCCATTCCATATGCAGAAATTTGCTGTCCAATAATAAAAATCAGTTTCAGCTTAAAAAAAAAAAAGGTTTAACAATGGGTACCCTACTTTGCATCTCTACAGTGAATGCATTAGCAAGGGAAAAAAAAATTAAATCTTGCATTGCTTTCCTATAACATCAGTATATCTTTAGGTCAATACAATTTAGATTATAAGCCGCTTCTATCAAGAATAATTATATACTTAATGTCAATGATTCACTGATTCCTACCTACATCAACTAAATTCAGACTTACATTTATTGTGACAGTTCTCACAGAGTAAATCTGTTGAACTGCTTCCTGGGCCATAATCCACACTTTTATTATCTAATAAACTCTTTGTCTAACTATTGTTGAGACTTTATTTTCAGTTAAAAACAGCTAGCAAAGAAGTAGAGAAAAAAATCTGTATAAAGATTATATTTATGTATAAAGAATACTAAAACAAAAAAATAAATTAACTGTAGGATAAACACAAGCACACCGACTTTTAACATACATAGTTGTTAAATATACTTGATTACCTGTTTTATTGTCTTGAGTTCTTATAAATACATATATAAATTATAAAGAGATAAAAATTTATTCCCCCCCCTTATCACAATAGACTCCTTGAAAGCTGTTATCCACAAAGAAATATGTACTCATTTGTTTTTACTTCTTTTTCATAAACTGTTTATTTCCCTTAGCAAAAACATGAATGGGTACACTTCAAGAGAAGACATTACTCTTCTAGAGGTGAGTGAAGGTATTTCAACTTTAAATTACAGTAAGAAATTAGAAGTCTATGATAATGGAGATGATCTCAGAGAACAGTAGTGTACTATAAGACAGCAGTTTGTATTTTTGTTCAAACTAGTTCTCTTCCCACCACCATCTTCCCTCTCCCATAGCCTCAATTCTGCAGTCAGATTTCTAGGGTTTGGGGTGAGCATGGGGATCAAAAAGGGAAGGGGGCCCAATGGACTATGGTGGAAGATTATGGGTGCTTTGGGGTGGCAGTGGTGTGGTGACATATAATTGAAGAGGTGTGAACCTGTAACTCTGAAGCATACACAGTATCATAAAACAACTTTATCTCAATAACAATATACAATGGAAGGGCGGGAGGGAAGACATGTAAATTAAACAAAACGAAAACAAAGGAAGCATTCCTCAGCTTACCTCTGAATCACTTCACTTTTGTAAACTGTTCGATTAAAAATACAGTGAAAAGGAAGGAGGGAGGAAGTATAGGAGGAAGGAGGGAAACGTAAGTGAAATAAAACAAAAGAAAAACAGTAAACGGTCCTCAGCATACCTTGGTGCAGTTCAACAGTTTTAATGTGCCTTGTGAAACTCTTGATAAATGGACTTGGAAATCCTCGTCGTCATTTATTTTAGGCAATTGCTTCAACTTCCGAGCAGCACGATTTAGAAACGTAGCTTCCTATTACAGGAAAAAGTCAGATGAGCTATGGTTCAAATAAAATAGTAAGAAATGATAAGCTTTCTTATTAAGAAGTCTAAAGTCAGAGCTGCATTGCTAAATAATGCCCCACCTCCACCCCAGCTTTCTGTTCCAGTTAATCACATGACTAACAAGTAACTAGATTGCACCCATTTAGTTCCTAGGTGAAAGCACCAAGTGCCTAGAACATGGTTTAATGATTATCTGACTTTTAAAATAGCTTTTCTCTGGTACATATGCACGATCTTATCACTTATGGGTGAACACATGACAAGCTTATTCAATTTTAAACAAGATAACCAAAGGAAAGGACTTCTGGAATCAACAGTAATGAAAGGTATGTGTAATTTGATTTATTATTATTTTTGTATTTTTTAAGCCATGGATGAATAACTGACAGTGTGCAAGTGAAAGGCTATATTCACATGTTTTTCAACAATTTAAATTAAAAAATGTAAAAAATTTATGTGGATATACTATAAGATGCCATGAGGTTAACTCTGTAATCTACTGTTTTGTAAAGTGCACCAATTAGAAGTGGTAGTGGTTTGAAGATAAGCAAACAGTGAAAAAAAAACTTTCAAAGTACCTACAACTCAGTTATGTCCATAACTTACGTTTATGTGCGAGCAAGCAATCACTCTAACAAGCATTTTTCCTACATAAGAATTTCAAAAATAATAGATATGTGGTCTTTGAATTCAGCAGTTATATTAATAGTTTCAAGGTAAAAAATAAAATGCTAAAATAGACTATCAAACCTAGGGCTATTTGTAAAATGAAAGTATAAAAGAAGACCATAGTGTAAATTAATAGATCATTGGGAATTGTCTAGCTAGAACTAAAACAGTAGGTTAGCAATATAATCAATATAATTATGTAACAGATACAAATATACACTTCTATGAAATCAAGCTCAAATGACATATAAACTCCAAACAATTATCATTACCTTATTATCATCACATGAATGTTTTTTAAAAAAGTTAGAATCATTATTCAGGCAATTGCTATCAATTTCTAGCATGCTGTCCTGTAATAAACAATATAAAATAATATGGTTAAACTGGGGACTTTTCTAATATGTAGTAATTACAAAAATAACAATATTATTATAATACTTGGTATTTGTATGTGCATTTTAAGAAAAATAACTTTAACCTGGCTCAGCTGGCTAGGCATGAAAAAAAGTTTGCTGTGCTTGAAGTATAAACAAGTCTATACACAAATCCTTACATATTTAGAGTCCCTTTCTCTCTGAGACTCCATGATTTAAACCTAGAAATCCTTGACAGAATCTGGCTTATTTGAGAAAATAAAAAGTACCTATTTTAGAAGTTATATAGACAAGGCATTATACATTTTGAAATCATAAAGATGAGATGCATTTTTAAGAGGTTATTTCGTCCAATTTTCTGCCACAAACACATAGCGACAAAGGGAATATACTAGAATGAGGGAAAGCCTTTTGACAGAGTAAAGTTCAAATTTTTCATTCTACAACTTCTTTAACAATTTATTTGTCTGGATGTTTGAGGCACTATTTTGCTGAGAAACAATGGGATTGAAAGTGTGTGTATCAAAATGTAAGAATGGAAGGTCAGGCAGGAAAATGCTTATTTTTCATTTCTATGGAATTCTGTTCATTTTCAACGATTCAGGTGGGGATTACTTCATTTAGTTGACCTGTTAGGAAGAAGTTCTCAAGGATTCAGATTCTCTAATGCACAAGGTCATTCTATTTCTGTCTAACGAATAAGCAATTCCATGCTATCAGAGGTTCTAGAAGGACTTCAAGAATTTTAGACTATATGATGTCAACAAAGAATGGGGATAAGGGACAGAGTAATGATAGGATTTAGTCATGTGTTTCTAATCTTCATCTGCCCTTGAGGAAAGTGTTTGTCACCTGTGAAAAACATAAATGATCTCAGGGTTTATCCTGACCTAAATGCATATACTGTTTACCTGAAGGAATTAGTGTCTGAAAACATTCATTTAACCATTCAGCACTTACTATGGGCCAATGTGCAAGGTCCTCTGCCAAGCCCTATGGGAAAAGAAAGATAAGAAAACAGAGTCCCAGTTTCTCATGTCATTTAATATCAAGGGGGTAGATATTATATCCCTTGGACAAATTTATATCACTTCTGATCTTTGTAAATCGAAGATTTGTGTTGCCAAGTACCTCCATCATATAACAAATATCACAAATTATTTTTTATAACTACCTTATGTTGCCATTATATTCATTGCTGAAAAGCAGATGGAGAAATAATATTTGCCTATTCCATAATTGTCTTGCTAACTTCCATTTAATCCCAAGAAGGACAATGAAGTATATATATTTTTTAGTTTGATAAAACAAAAAGCATTTCATTTTTGTCCTGCCCCCCCCAAAAAAAAGATGGACAAATATGCAGTTTATCTCATGATAATTTCCAATTTACCAAAAATATTTCATGAAAGTATGTCACAGAATTAGTACCCATTTCTTGGAGCATTCTAACCATTGTGTGACATGTGAATATTTGAATGGTGTATTCTTTGGTACAAAGAAGATGTTATGTCAGTTGATTTGTTTGTTCAAATGCTTGACACAGTACACAAAGATATTACTATACACTTAAAAGTTTAACTCCTGTAGAAGTCACCATTAATACTGACTTGACTTCAGTGCATTTTATAGATATATTTAACATAGAAGTACATGAATGCCAATCACATTTTTTGAAACTGTTTTCATTCCAGCCCTAGGGATGGATCAGATTATGATTTACAGAATCACATAGTTGGAAAGAATATTAGGGATTCATCTCTCAATTTGACAAATAGAATTATTTTTATCAAACAGTTTCTTACAGGTATATTGACATGTTTGAAGATGTCTTCATATTTATTATAAATATTGAGAATCATGCAGCTTTTCCCAGTACAAAACATGATGTTAAATAATTTGTTTTGAAAATATACAAAGTCCTTTCACTTTATAGAGTTACATCTTCTTTCATTTCAGCATGTATTTTTTTCTCATAATTTACCAGTAGAATTAATTTACCAATAGATTACCAATAGATTTTTTTCTATTGCATTTTTAACACTCCTCTTCAGAAATACTAATTGTAATACAGTGGATTTTTATATCACTTTTTGTTTTACATATTTTCTTTGATTTAAAAATATTCATTTTGTGTGGTTTTCGCCATTATTTCTTCAACATGTCTGTTCTAATGTACTCATTTTTGGCTTTTATTTTATTCTTTTATTACCCTATATTTAAAGGGATCATCTTTTTTTTTTTTTTTCTGTTATCACTTCTCTGACATTATATTTAGCTTTCTACTTTGGTTTCTTAGTTTTAAAAAGAAAATTTTTGATATTTTCTACTGCATTAATCTGTATTTTTCATTTTTGTTACATGTACCAATTTGCTAGTGAATGTTTTTAGTCATATATTTGTTTTATGGTAGAATCAATGCATGTTTTCCTTTGATTTTCTGGTTATTTTTTGGAAAGAATGATAAGGTAGATTAGATTGTTGCTCAGTCAGTTTCAATTTCTTCTCCTATCTCAAGACAGAATGCATTCATTTCCTAGGATTGCTGTGACAGATTACCAAAAGCTTAATTGTTCAAAACAACATAGGTTTATATTCTCAAAGTTCTAGAGGCAAGAAATCCATACAAAGGATGTCAGCAGGAGACTCTACAGAATTACTTTTTGTCTCTTCCATCTTTTGGTGGCTGCCTGTATTCTTTGGTGTTTCTTGGCTTGTGGCCACACCAGTCCAGTCTGTTCTCATCTTCATCACCTTCTCTATGTGTGTGTCAAGTCATTTTCTGCTTTTCTCTTTTAAGGACACTTGTTATGGCATGTGGAGTCCATATTGATAATACAGAATAATCTTCCCACATCAAAATCCTTAATTTAATCACATGTGCCAAAGACCCCCTTTTCATTATAAATTCCCAGAGATTAGAACCTGATGTCTTTGGGTGGCAATTATTTAGCTTACTCAGAGCAGTATTTTTCTGTCCATTGATGTTGAGTTTCATCAAAACTCTGCTTTGGGGCCTCCCTGGTGGTGCAAGGGGTTAAGATGTGGCACTGTGAAGCTATCTGCAGCCACTGCAACTCAAGTTCGATCCCCGGCTGGGGAGGTGACCCACATGGCTCAGCAGACCTCTCCTGACTTGCCCACTGCTCCCCTCAAGCAGTGTATTTCAGTCAGTCTGCCTGTTCTGTTCCCCACTCTGCCTCTGGTGAATCCTCTCCCCCCCACACACACCTCTGGTCTGTATCCCAGGTCTTGTATGCATAAATAAATAAACCTTAAAAAAAAAAAAACTGCTTTGGGGAGTGGATATTAGCAGACTAAACAAGAGGAGAGGCTTGAGTATACCTGCATAATTATGTCTGGTCCCTTGACCTCTGGTCTTTCAATATGAGGAGAGTAAGCCTCTGAAAATAGCCTGTGTTCATTATCATTTATGCATAGTAACTTCATCACAAAGTTTAGTAGTTTAAAATGACAGACATTTATCATTCTGCAGGTTCTTTCAGTTAAGAATTCGGGAAGAGCTTAACTGGGTGCTTCTGACTCTGGATCTTCTATTTAAATAGTTTGATAGTTGATCAACACTTTCTATTCCTTTTGTAAAAACATAATTACCAGTACCCAAAGCAAAACAAACACTGTCAACCAGTAGCCTAATACACTTACATATTTGCTCTCATTATCTGAATTGCATATTTACTAAGTTAATTCCTTAACACTAAGTTATACATAGATATTCTTATATCACTTAAATACTATGTAAGCCAAAAAAATATTACTATGAAAGCAGAATTGCTTGGAGGACTTTCAGTTTCCAGTCTGGAATTTAAGGAGCTTAATAGTCACCAATTCCATCTTAACAACAAGGAAAAAGCTGAACGAACTGACAAAACCAGCAACTCTTATATCCATCAGAGAAGTGAGGTCATAGGGCAAACTACTATCCCAGAAATTGGAAAGACAAGCAGATACAAATAATCACTTTTTTTTATAGGAGCAGATATGCAATTCAGATAGTGAGAGCAAATATATAAGTGTATTAGGCTACTAGTTGACAGTGTTTGGTTTGCTGTGGGTAATGGACATTATGTTTTCCCTTCATGGGAATCAGTGCTGGGTTAGGAAAACCTGAATGGTAATTTACAAGTATTGAATGGGAATTAAAACTCCAAGGGATGAGGGAGCCTCTCTGGGGGCATAAGGGTTAAGTCTCAGCACTAATACCACTGCAGCTTGAGTTTGATCTCTGGCCAGGGAGCTAACCCACTTATGGCGCAGCAGACCTCTCCTGTCTGGCCTACTGCTCCCCTCAGCAGTGTATTTCAGTAAATCTGCCTGTTCTGCTTCCTACTCTGTCTATTGTGAATACTTTCACCTCCCCCACCTCTGGCCTACACCGCATTTCTTCTATGCATAAATAAATAAAATAAATCTTAAAAATAACAACGAACTCCCAGAGGACCCTGTCATCAGGGAGTTCCAGTTTCTGAAACTTTTCTCCAGGAGGTCTGAGATTCTCACAGTGAATATGTAAGAAAATTACCTCATGATTCTGGCAGAGAGAGAGAGTAATAGGTATCATTTTGAATAGCCAGAGCATTATTTCCTTCTGAACAAGGTTTGTCCTCAATAGAAACCAGTCAACCAGAACTTAACCTGCTGGGGTTTTACTAGATAATAACTTCTCTGGGGTAACAGAAATGCCCTCTTCCAGGCCCTTGTAGCCATCTTGTGTCATTTAGGGTAGATGCACAATGAAAAGCACTAGTAAAATGTACATTCTAGGAACACAGACTCATCAAACTACTGAGACCTAATCATAGGATTATAAAATATTCTCTTCCCTCCAATCTCACTACTACACTACTACAAGTCCATTTACCACAGTTCCTTTTATCCAGTATATCATGTCTACCTTTTAACAAAAACCTAAAACTTCAAGGCATATTAAAAGATAAGAAACACAATTTGAGGAGACAAAGAAAACATCAGAAAGAGTCAGATCTGGCAGAGACAGATTTGCTAAGGATTTTAATGGACAAAGTTGATGGCATGTCAGAACAATGGATAATATAAGCAGAAAGATGGAAATTCTAATAAAGAACATAAAATGTGATAGATAAAACCAAATTAGACTAGACATAGTAAGGAAATAGTCTCTGAACTTGAGAATATGACAAAAGAAACTTCTAAACCATATAGAAAAAAATTAAAATTGGGCCTCCCTCCTGGCACAAGGGGTTAAGCACAGCACTAGGAAGCTGTTCACAGACTCTGCAGCTTGAGTTCAATCCCCCGCTAGCCAGAGAGCTGTTTACATGTCACAGCAGACCTCTCCTGTCTTGCCTGCAGATCCCCTCAGTGTATTTCAGTCAGTCTGTCCGTTCTGTTCCCCACTCTGTCTCTGGTGAATCCTCTTACCCCTGCACCTCTGGCCTGTACCCCAGTTCTTGTATGCATAAATAAATAAATCTTTAAAATAATTAAAATACAAGAAGGCAGAATGGAATATCCAAGAACTGTTAACAACTAACAGATATGTAAAATATGTATAATGGAAATATCAGAAGGAGAAAAGAGAAAAGAAAGAAGAAACACATGAACAATAATGACTGAGAATGTCTCTTAAATTAACGCCAGACACCAAATCACAGGTCGAGGAAGCTCACAGATCTCCAAGGATAAATGCCTCAATACCATACCCAAATTCATATTCAAATTTTCCATTATCAAAAATAAAGAAAAAATTTTGAAAAAAGCCAAGGGGGGAGAGGAACAATCTTATTTATAATGGAACAAAGATAAGAAAATCACACCCAACTTCTCTGAAATGATGCAAAGAGGAAGAGTGAAATATATAAAATTTTGAGAGAAAAAAATCCACCAACTTCAAATTCTGTATCCTGATAAATTTTCCTTCAAAAAGGAAGAAGAAATAAAAATGTCCTCAGACAAAAACTGAATAATTTGATGCCTGCAGATGTGCCTCAAAAGGAATGTTTTCAAAAAGTTATTCAGAGAGAAGAAAATGATATAGGCCAGAAACAGATCTGCATAAAGGAAGTGTATCAGAGAATGAATAAATATAGATAAAATCAAAAATTATTTTCTTATTCTTAATTGATCTAACAGTTTGTTCAAAATAATAGCAACAAAGTATTTAAACATATATAACATATATATGAAATGAAAGAAAGCAATGATATAAAGGACAGAAACGTGGCCTAAAGATATTATTTTAAGGTACTTGTACTATTAGTGAAATTGTGTAGTTTTATTTGAAATTACTTGAAATTTATTTGAATTACTATAAGTAATTCCAGCAAACTCTAATGCAACAATTTCTAAAACTAACAAGTATAATTCTATGCTTAGGTAAGAAAATGGAGTCATATAAAATATCAAAGCTACAAAAGGTGAAAAAAGAAATAATCATGGAAGACAGAAATACAAAGAATAATCACAAAATATAGAAAACAATATGGTATATTAATCAATTATATAAAAATCATTTAAAATGTCAGTGGTCTAAATACAGTAATAAAAAAACAAAGATTATCAGAATGGATTAAAAACCAGACCCAACTATATATTGTCTCAAAGGTACCTACTTTAAATATAAAGGCATGTAGATTAAAGTAAAGTGATACCATGCTAACACTAATAAAAGAAAGCAAAGAGTAGCTATGTTGAAATTAGAATATACAAACTTCAGAGCAAGGGAAGTTATCAGGGTTAAAAGTGTTCAATAAATGTGTGCATGTGTGTGATGTCCTTTTAAATTAATGTCTGCATTTCTGTAAATGGTTCCCAAAATTGAGATTTGCTGCAGAAAATGACATTTTCATTCTTTACATGATTCACATTTCTACCAGCAAATAAAGGAACCCATTTTGTCACATTCTTGCTAGCACCAGATGTCAACCTTTAACATTTTTCCAATCTTAATATATGAAAACTTGTGTCTCATTATAGGTTAAATTTGCATTTCCATCACAACTAGAAGATTAGTATAATTTTGTGTTAACAATTTGCATTTTCTTTTCTATAAATAGCCTTTTCTTATCCACTCTTTTTTTAAAGATTTTATTTATTTTTGCGTAGAAGAACTGGGGTGTAGGCCAGAGGTGCAAGGGGTGAGAGGAATCTCCCAAAACAGAGTGGGGAGTAGAACAGGCAGGTTCACTGAAATACTCTGCTGAGGGGAGCAGCAGGTGAGACAGGAGAGGTCTGCTGTGCTATGTGGGTTAGCTCCCTGGCCGGGGATTGAACTCAGGCTGTAGTAGGGAGGCCCCCCTTTTCTTAACCACTCTCTTAGGCTGTTTTCTTTTTATTGATCAGTTTATACATTTTATATTAGGATTTTTGAAAAAAAATGCTGTAATGTATCAGATGTATCTCTCATAAAATGCATTTCAGGTGAATCTCTCATATAATCCATATCATACAACTAGTCTTAATTTCAAAGTTTAAAATAATTGATGCTATTTGTCAGGTCTGCATTCATATTATCACTTCCTTGTGCCTATTTTCATTTGTTCAGTCATTTTAGTATGTAAAAATTTTGATATGTAAAATTTTGGTAGTATAATGGGTAATAAAGAGTAGTAACTAGATAAGAAATGCAAACTGGGAGAAGATTATGCTACCCAAATGCCCAAATAAGGTATTAGTCCTGGTTTCATAGACAATGAGTAAGCTATGGAAAGCCATTGAGCAGGGGTATGGTATGATTTCAACTCTGCTTTATGAAAATAAACACATGTTGGGAAGTATTCATAGTGTACTGCTCATGTAACACTTATCTACTTTGGCTGGGGAAGCAAATTAGATGGCCTATGGAATAAATTATAGGAGAAATACAGGGTGAGGAGTAATAAAAGCAGAAGTATCTAGGATTATAAGAATTCTGTCTCACTGGAATAAATTCAGCTGAATCAAGGTACTGACTCCAAATTGGAAATATCAGATTAGGTAAACAGACATTCTTTAGCTTGGAATAGTCATTGAAACAAGCCATAAATTAATCAATTCCAAACAGATAATCATATTCTACATTTTCTACCCCAAAGTGAGATATTTGTAGCACTGTTTTCCTGCCTAATATTTTGAAGATCTAATATTTTGAAGATCTCTTCAAAATATTCATGCTCAATGTACAGATTTTGAGAAAATAACAGATACTAATTCTTTGCAAAGGCTAAGAACATAAAATTGTATTCCCTGCCATGCCTTCTTCTGCTGCCCAGCTTGGTTAGGTTAACAAAGGGGGAAAAAGAATAGCTGAATTTTTTTGGTTTCAGCATACTTTGTTATGACAATGAATATATGTATTAATTATGCTCAGGTATTACAGACACAGGCAAGAGTTAACATACTGTTAGTAGCTAAAAGGTGTTTCCTTCTAAATTTTATGCTGAAATTCTAAGGTGAAGTAAAGAACTGTTGTTAAATTAATCAAAGTTCTCTGGCTGCCGAAGTGTGCGTATGTTAATTCCCCAGTCCTTCCTATGACTAAAAGTAGCTCAACTAAAGCAATCCCAATGAAATTTATTGTCAACTTGCACTCATAAAAGAGCATATTTTATATTGCTTGTTTCCACCGCACATAAAATTCCAGAAATACAAAGTCTTTCAGAAATTAATGGTAATCCACTGTTGAGAACATGCTAGGAATAAAAACAAAGACTATCAGTCAAAATAACATTGAAAATGACTATATTCTCAAACTTGTGTTTTAAAATAACACCCAAAAGGTTTTTGTTTATTAAGAGTGAGAAAAAAAAATGTGATTATGAGTTTCAACATATGAAAATACCTCTATATTTTTAATGAGGCTCAATTTAAGAAAAATCAAACATAAAATTTATTAGAAACATGGTATTATGACTATAAAACAAAGAGGACTATCACAAAACTGTAACAAATATATCTTAGTTGCTAAACCCATCCTTTAACTTTAGTAAATTTGTATATGCATTAGTTGTCTGTATATTTCTGCAGGCCTATATGTTTGTTTTTTTCTATTCATGGGTTGTCTTTTTAACACTACCGATGTATACGTGGTGTTAGATAAATAACGTGCTGTTTTGTTCATTTGTGTTAATGTGTGGTTGTGTAAGTTTGGGAATGAGAAATGGTGTACCGGGACTTGTATGATTCAAAATTGGCAGGTTTTCCTAAATATCATTGTTTATGTCAAACACTGCACAATTATTGAAACCTGTATCTCCTATTCTTGGTACAGTGTCATAGATCACAAAATTATGCATTTCCTACTCTGGGTATGTAGAAATGTTATTATGAGATAAATATAAAAATTGTATCAAGGGTTTCCACTCTGTGTTTCTTCTAAATAGATTATAATCCTACATCAGTGCAGTGGAAAGAACACTGACAAAAGCCACAAGCAGATATGTGGATAACTGTGTCCTGATATTTCCACTGTTGGTATTCAGTAATTTTTCAAAAGTCATGGACCTCAGAGATTATACAAGCCAAAATTCTAACTATGAATTAGAAAAGTGAGACTCTACAATAATTAACTTGTCTAAAGTCTCAAAGCCAAAGTGGCAAAGCTGGTTCTTTTTTTCTTTTTTTTTTTAAAGATTTATTTATTTATTTATACAAGCACTGGGCACAGTCAGAAGCGCGGGAGGGTGAGAGAATTCACCAGAGCCAGAGCGGGGAGCAGAGCAGGCAGAAGGACCGAAGTGCACTGCTGAGGGGAGCAGCGGGTGGCAGGAGAGGTCTGCGGTGGCCGGGGAGCAGCCGGGGATCGAACAGGCGCTGCAGAGGCTGCGGGCAGCTTCGCAACCCAGCGCTCAACCGCTGCGCCACCGGGGAGGCCCAAAGCTGGTTCATTTTCATTTCCAGACCAGTAATCTTGCTATAGTACTGTGACATGATGTAGTAGCGTCTCCTTGAGGTTCCTCGACTGTAGAATCTGATGTTAAACTTGAACAGTAGTTTTGACACACCATGTCCTGTGTAATCTTGAAAGTCCACAAGGTAGCCACAAGGTGACTCAGAATAGTTAGGCCTTACAGCCTTATTGGAGTTCTGCATAGAGTTTATTTGAGAAAAATGAATACTCATGGATAAATAAGCATTTGCAAGCTATGGTTGTCAACATATTTCTAATTTATATAAATGCAAAATCATCTTATATTCATATATATATATATTTTTTTTTAGAAAGCCCACTTTATATATTTTTTTAAGATTTATTTATTTATTATTTATAGAAGCACTGAGTACAGTCAGAAGCGCGGGAGGGTGAGAGAATTCACCAGAGCCAGAGCAGGGAGTAGAGCAGGCAGAAGGACCGAAGTACACTGCTGAGGGGAGCAGCGGGCGGCAGGAGAGGTCTGCTCGCCATGTGGGACCCTCCTCCAGTGGCCGGGGAGCAGCCGGGGATCGAACCGGCGCTGCAGAGGCCGCGGGCAGCTTCGCAACCCAGCGCTCAACCGCTGCGCCACCGGGGAGGCCCTAATATTCATATTTTAATAGAATTCCAATCTCATAAATCAAGCAATTTGTAGTTATGTAAAAATATTGTAGCTTTTTATTTGCTTCTGTTCTTAAGGATGCGAAATAGGAAATTTAAAAGGCATTGTTGCAGACACAGTAATTCTAACATGAATAATAGCATAAGAGCCATCACTTGTTGAATGGTAACTTAGTTCTAAGCACTTTTCAGGAGATTTACATATATTAATCCATTTAATCCTTATCATAACTCTATCATGGGTATTTATTTTAATTGCATTTTAGAATTATGAAAAATAAAGTAGGAAAAGATTAATTTATCGAACATCACAGAGCTAGCAAGTAGCTGATTAAAAGTTGGATATTCACACAGGATCCACAGGATCATGACATAAATAGGTTCATTATATACTGCTCACGCTCAGGTTAAATATATCTGTAGTCTTTTTGGTGCACAGAAGCCCTTTATTCTATAATTTAATTTCTAACATCATAGCCTGCAACACCTGTGTAGATCACTGAATTACGAACTGCATAAATAATCACCATTAATAGAGCTACAGCATCTTGACTGATTATCTGACTGAGATTCACTTTTAAATGCATATGTAAAGAAACCAGTTTAGACAGAACTTAAAATATTGCTAAACTTCATTATGACATAAATCTGGGATCAAAAAAGTTACCAATATAGTAATTCTCATAAAACAGTTATTAAAGCATGTGAGTATTAGGTCCTCCCCGGTGGCCTGGGGGTTAAGTCTAGTGCTACTACCGCCAAGGCCTGAGTTTGATCTCCAGCCAAGGAGCTAATCCCCTAAAGCACAGCAGGCCTCTCCTGTCTTGCCCGTAGCTCCCCTTAGTAGTGTATTTCAGTAAATCTGCCTGTTCTGCTCTCCACTCTGTCTCTGGTGTACCCTTTCACCTCCCCCACCCCCACGCCTCTAGTTTACACCACAGTTCTACGCAAAAAAACCAAAAAACCAAACAAAAAATTGTGAGTATTAGAATCACTATTGTTCTCAAAGATAAATACACTGACTTAATCATGGCTAGGAATGAGTAAGTCACTCCTATAAAATAATAGGCATCTATCAAAAGATAATTCTGAAGCAGGAACTACTCCATTACCATGTAAGTATAGTACCGCTCTAGCATTCATCTCATTGCCCCTAATTAGGAAAAACCTTTTATACTCCCCAGCTGGGAGGAGTTGCTCATTTACCATTAATTTAGTATTTATTGCTTTTTACTTAGCAGATTTTCCATTGCATTCTCATGTGATATAAAAAATACTCATTGGATGACAATATCACAAGTTAAGCACCCAAATTTGCATAGGATAGTAGCTGCCATCTGTAAGGTTTACTACAGTTTTTTAAAAAAGTAGCATGCCCTTTCCATTAATGACTCTACTAAAGTGTGAATGCTGAGATAACTTATTCTGAGATAACTTACGCTTTCCATCTCCAACTTATTTTATAGGTTATTAAACTCAGATATAATCCTACAATTCTGAAGTTTAGAAAGACTTCAATGGCCCTCCAATATTTTGTCTTAGAAAATCAAGTTTATATTCCTCAGTGTGACAATTAAGGCATTCCAAAATCTGATCATAGCCTAACTTTTAAACTTTCTACACTCAAATCTCCACCTAATCTCAAGCCATGGGACTATTGACTTTAAAGTGAAACTCCTAAATTCCCACATTGAATTAGTTGCTATCTCTAAACATTTTTTATTGTAATTATCAACATTATTCCACTGTATTCAAGAATCAGTTTTCCTTCAAACTGAAAATCACAGGACTAGGACCCAGTGTAGTAAACTGATCTTTTTTACACCTGGAGGCAACAAGTATAAACAGTTGTTTTGTAACCATGAGCCGGCATTTTACAAATTGTGTGTAAAATTGCACTGAAAATCCTGGATTTCAAGCACAACCAGTCCTATCTGATGAAATGGCATTCCCTTTCATTTTTGTTTCCTCAAGACTTACCCATTAAAACTGTAATTCATCCTTCAGTCACTAGAGTTCTTAAAGAGAAATCATATCGTTCATCTCTGAATTGTCAAATCACAATTAGCACATGCATAATACATATTTAACTGAACCATTAAGAAATAGAAATTGATATTTTTATGGCGATCTGGAAGAACTGACTGTGAACCTAACAATTTATGCACATTGACAATTTGAGGAGATTTTAATCACTTAGCAGTCTTAAGGTTCATATGCAGTAATGGTTATATACTACCTTACAAGTATGGCAATCTAGTGAGCAATAAATAACTGTGAAATATGAATTTATAATCACCGGTGTTTTAATACTCTACTTTCTAACCTCCTTACTACTTGCCTGATCTTTGTATGCTACTTTCAACTACAGGATCCATAGGCTTTTATTAATGAGAGAATTGCCAAGTATCAGAAAGAATATATTCAAAGATTCTGGTGAGTTTATGTTGGGTAGGCACAGAACAAAGATAAAAATTCACGAAGAAAATGTCAATCAAAGCAGTATAATAAAGAATAGTAGACCAAACTATCAAGCAGAATCAGAGGGAGTGCTTTCCCCGAAAACATAACTATAAACACTGCCTGGACCAACAATAAGCAAGACATTAAGTAGGTAACACGTACTCACATAGGTAGCACATAGACCAAATTAGTGGTGAAAAGTCATGGATATAGCCAATATGGTAAAAACTATGTCATATAAATTTTCCCAATATTACTTGTGTGTGTACATTAACATCTTTGTAATTTAAAAATATTTTAACTTTCTAATATAAATGTAGTAAAGCATGTTAATTCAGTCAGTCAATAAAATGCTTGAGGATCTACTCAGTGCCAGGTAATGTTCTAGATGCTGCGGATACAGTGATTAACAAGATAGTCTCTCCCCTCACACATAGGAAAACTCAGACAGAAGAGCCTTTAAGAAAATAAAATATATATTGCACACAGAAGAGGCCACTTTTTTTCTTGAAGGAAGTGAATTTGATACTCATCAATTGACTTTTCATTGCAAAATCTGCATTTTTCTCCAAGCGATTGGATTTTTGTGGTTAGTACTTTTTCTTTATTTCCTTGTTCAAGAAAAGGCTTGTGAGAATTGTGTCCCCTACATTTTGACATTGATGTATAATTTTTCTGTTTGTGCACTGGATGTTCAAATAATAACTTGGCTACTGATAAAATTCTTCAGTCACATTTTATTTCCCACAGAATTTTATCACTATTATTTCATTATCCTTTTGCATGTAGGTGTGGAAAGTCTGAAGCCTCTCTGATTCCCTCCACCCCCTAAAAAATGACTTGCCATTTCTGTTTGAATGCTGAATTATTCTTTTATCTTGCAGTTCAGATATTTTACCAAGAAGCAGTTTATAACCATTTTGTATCAAGTTTGTTATATATCATCTGCCCTTTTATTGTTATTCCTAAATTTTTCAGGAAAAATTTTCCTTTACCATAGATTTTTTTTTTTACTCTCCCACTTGATATATTCTCTTTTGTAGGAACAATTACCCGTGAATTGGTTTATTAAGGTCTATGTATTGTGATCTAGGGAATTTTAGTATGGTTGTTAAATAGTTTATGTGTTAATTTGAAAATGAGACTTTTTTTTTTTACATTTGAAAAGCACAGGTTTATTAGGAAAAGGAGAAAAAGAGAGGAGCCTGCTTAGTTGCAGGTGGGCAGGAAAGCTTCCTGCCAATGAGCTATTCTATGATATTTATTTGACTCCATATCTCATGATGTACTTCTCACCAACCATTTTATGGCCTCTTCTCAGCACTTCTAAGTGGGGTCTTGGTAATGTTTATTCTGTCTGCGCTTATTAAACCTAGAAACACAGGGTTGATAGAAAAAAGTGTGTGGAGGTGGCACTGGGGGAGAGTGGATTTGTCGTCAGCTCTGCTGGTAAAGACTGCACAATTTTTAGCAATTTATTTTTTTAAGTTCACTTTGAAGTTTAATGAGATTCCTGCCATGAGGAGAGTGTAGTGATGTGGTCTTCAAAATTTCTTTTCAATTATGATGAGACTATGATATTCAAATACTCATTAACCCATTTCACTACCCTTTCCTCTGCAACATTTCTCTTGCAACACTATTTCACTCCAAGGTGGAGTGCTTGTGAATTTTAGAATTTTGTCAGCTTTTGTCACCCTGTATATGAGTTTTCTATGGTTGCCACAACAAATTTCCACAATCTGAATGCCTTAACAAACAGAAACTTGTCTCACAGTTCTGTGAATCAGAAGACTGAACCCAAGGCGTTGGCAGGTCTCCATGTTCTCCTAGCTCTTAGAAGTGCAGGAATCCTTTGTCTTCCTTGGTTTATAACTGCATAATTGCTATCTCTGCCTCTGTCTTCACATGGTCTTTCCTTCTGTGTGTCTTCTCTGCTCTGCATTTCTCAGAATATTTGTCATTGAAGTTAGGACCCACCTATTCCGAGATAACTTTATCTAGAGATTCTGATATCATGGAATCTAATCTCAAAAATAAGGTGTAATGTTCTTAATCTAATGTTCCAGGTAGCTGTATACAGAAATCTATTTCCTCTTAGTACTAGTGCACACCGAGGGAAGTTGAATTTGGAGAACTATGTAACCATGAAGTAAATATTGTTTGTACCCTTTCATTTTTAAATTATTTTACGTTTAATTTCATTATTAATATTTTTACATTTTTGAATATATTATTTCTTAAATTTTTATGTATATATTTTTTACATTGTTGTTCACTTTTGTACAAGTTTGATTTTCTCCTCTCAGGTGTAATCCCCATAAAATTACCACCACGGGGCCTCCCCCCTGGTGCAGCAGGTTGAGCACAGCGCTGTGAAGCTGTCCGCAGCACGGGTTCGATTCCCAGCTGGCCAGGGAGATGCCCACATGGCACAGGAGACCTCTCCTGTCTCGCCCGCTGCTCCCCTCAGCAGTGTATTTCATCAGTCTGCCTGTTCTGCTCCCTGCTCTGTCTCTGGTGAATTCTCTGACCCTCCCACGCCTCTGGTCTGTACCCCAGCTCTTGTATAAAAATAAATAAATCTTTAAAAAAAAAAAAGTCATAGTCTTAAAAAAATGACCACCACCAAGACACCTGTAAACATCACCATAGTCTCTTATGTTCTTCCCTCTCCTGTTTTGCTCCCTCTCCCTACTCTCCTTCTTCCTGCCCCCTCGCCCTGAATGTCTCTTATTTACAGTTTGCCTGCTAGTTTTTGTCTTTTTTGTCTTCTTTTTTTTCTAATCCCATGTATGGTTTCCAAATGTTCCTCCTATAAGTGAAACCATCCAATATTTTCATTTTCCCTTTTGCCTTATTTCACTGAACATAATCCCTTCCAGCGCCATCCATGTTGCTGCAAATGGCATGAGTTTATCTTTTTTGATTGCTGAATAGTATTTCATGTGTACCCCAGTTCTTGTATAAAAAATAAATAAATCTTTTAAAAAAAAAGTACTATAAGTTTCTGTGAGTTTTGCAAATGCAATGTATAATGTAATATATCCACCATTACTCTTTCACATAAAATAGTTCCATTGCTTTTAAGTAACCGTGGGCACTGCCTATTCATCCTGATCGTCCCACTCCGTAACCCCTGATCACCACTGATCTTTTCACTCTCGCCAACTTTTGTCACTTCTAGAATGTCAAATGGTTGAAATCATGCATTAGGTAGCTCTTTAAGACTGTTTTTTTTCCCCCACGCAATCTGCATTTAACATACTCCATGTCCTTCTGTGGCTTGAGAGCACTGCTGATTTTTTAGCATTGATCATATTTCACTGAAAGATAAACTGTAACGCAGTTTATCTGTTCACTGGTTAAAGGAACTCCTGTTTGCTTCCATCTCTGACAATTACAAATAAATAAAACTTCAATGAGCATTAGTGAGGAGATCAGTTTTTAATTCATTTGGTTAGATATCTATAAGCATGATTGCATGATATGACTATGTTAGCTTTGTAAGGAACTGCCAAACTGGTTGTTCTATTTTGCAGTCCCACTGACAACAAATGAGAGTACCTGTTTGCTTCATATCTTTGCTAGCATTTTGTTGTGTTTTAGATATTAGTCATTCACTAGGGGTGCAGCATTATTTAACTTTAATTTCCAATTCCCTAATGACATAATCTTGAGCACCGTTTCATGGGATTATATACTATGTATACATATATACACACATATATACACATGTACATATACATATATACATACATATACATATATACATATGTACATGCACACACAGAGACACACACACATATATATTTGGTGAGGTGTTTGTTCAGGCCATTGTCCATTTTTTTTAATTGGATTGTTTCTCTAGCGATTGTTCAATTTTTACTCTTCTTTGCATATTTTGACTACACAAATCTTTTATTAGATATGTGTGCAAGTATTTTCTTCCAGTCTTCTTAGCAATGTCTTTCTCAGAGCACATCTTAATTTTCATGAAGTACATCTCCATTTCTTTCATACATTGTACTACTGGGTGTTGTATCTAAATGTGATTAGTTCTGTATGTGTTCATGATGTGCCACAGTACATCTGAGTAGAGATTTCTAGTTTATGTTTGAATTAAATGGGTCCAACGTTCATGGAAGAGGTGTAAACAGGAAGGTATCTGAGACCTATCTATGGAAAGAAGGAAGTTGAATCTTTGAGGGCCCTAGAAAATAGATAGACAGAGTTAAAGATATTGGAAACTGTAAAAGCCAAAACCCATTAGTCATTAGATCTTATAACATCATTATATAATAAGGAACATTGCTTCATGTGCCTGTAATTAGACTGAGTCATTCCTAGAAAGTATTTGGCCATCTCTAGCAGCTTTATATCTTTCACTAGTCTCTGTTCTGGTGACTAAGGGTTACATACTTCAGTCATGAGTCATGTTTAAGCAAAATGATTTTTATGGATAAAATAATATTGTATAACCTCCAAAGCTAGTTCATACTGAATGTCAGAAAAGGACTGATATTTGATTCTTAACAAATTTCCAAGGAAGTAAATGTTCAAGGATAATAGACTTCTTAGTCTATTATAAACAAGTTCTGGGTTCTCACTAGATTTAAAATTCATATATTATTTGTCATACATGAAGGTACCATGCTGAGTATCTGAGGGATACAAAGATGAATTAAACATAAACTGTATGATTGTTATAGACCAACAAAAGGTAAGTATATAAGGAGAACAAAGTTAAAACTCAGACAATTTTAAAATAAAATTAAGAAAACAGCCTCATTTATAATAACAAAAAAGACACATGGTATACTTAGGAATAAATTTAACAAAAATAAGTTCAAAGTTTGCAGTCTGAAAGTACCAAACAGCTGAAATTAAAGAAGATCTAAATAAGGGCATAAGGGTATTACAGACAATCAAAATAATTGATAGTTTAGAAATAAACCCACATGTTTGTGTATCAAGAAAATCCGCAGCCACTGCAGCATGAGTTCGATCCCCGGCCAGGGTTACCATTTCCTACCCACGTGGTGCAGCAGACCTCTCCTGACTCACTTGCTGCTCCGTTCAGCAGTATATTTCAGTCAGTCAGCAGTGTATTTCAGTCAGTCAGATTTGTTCCCCAGTCTGCCTGGTGAATCCTCTCACCCCCCCCCACACACCTCTGGCCTGTCCCCCAGTTCTTGTATGCATAAATAAATAAATCTTTAAAAAAAAGAAAATTCAATGTGGGGAAAGCAGTATTTTCAACAAAAGCTTAAGGAAGAACAACTAGAAAATAATAAGGTTGGATCCCTACCTCATAGCATATGCAAAACTAACTCAAAATATTTCAAAACCCTAAATATAAGAGCCAAAGGTATAAATTTTTTTGAACAAAATATACTTATAAAAATTTGTTCTTTGAATCAGGTAATTTATTCTTACATACGACACAAAAACATGATACCAATGAAGAAAAGGATAGAAAATAAATTGAATTTCATGAAAATAAGTTTGTGCTTCATAAGACATTATAAAGAAAGTGAAAAGACAACCCACAGGATCAGAGGAAATGTTTGCAAATTATATTTTTTATAAGGGTTTGGTCCAACATTTATTAAAAACCTACAACAAAAAGACAAACAACACAATTTAAAAGTAAGCAAAGGATTTGAAGAAACATTTACTTGAAGACATTACACAAATGGCCAGTAGTAGTGACCAACAATTAAATATGCTTGACATCAGATGCACTGATATCAGCCCTCAGGAAAATGCAAATCCAAAGAACCTCAGATACCATTTCCTACCCCTAGGATAACTGGAGTAAAAAATTCAGGAAACAAATTTTGGTGAGGATATGGAGAAAATCAAACTTTCATACTCTGCAGGCGGGAATATGAGTGTAGTCACTTTGGATACCATTTTGACATTTTTTTAACAGTAAAATATATAGTTACCATATGATCCAGCAATTCTACTTGTAGGTAAATATCTAAGAGGATTGCACAAAAACTTACATACTAACCTTCTAAGCAGCGTTACTCTTAATAGCCAAATAGTAGAAACAGCTTAAGTGTCTCTCAACTGATAAATGGATAAACAAAATGCAATAATTACCATATAACAGAAAATTATTGAGCTATAAGAAGAAATGAAGTAGATTCATGCATAATATGGATGAATCTTAAAACATGCAAAAAGTAAAAGAAACACAACACAAAGATTACATATTGTGTGATTCTATTTATACGAAAAGCTCAGAAAGAGCAGATCCATAAAGACAGAAAGTAGATTAGTGACTACCAGGGTTTCTGGTGATTTGGAATGAAAACTTACTGCTAATGGTTTTCATCACTCTTTTTTAGGTGATGGAAGTGTTCTGGGAGTAAATAATGGTAATGATAACCAAAACTTGTGAATTTGCTAAAAGTCACTAAGTTGCAATACTTGAAAAGGTAGACTGAATTTTATCTCAATGCAAAGATAATTAACAAAGAAAAACAAAAATGATGATAAAAACACAAAATGCACTATCACTAGAAATTAAAGAAATGTAAATTAAAATGTAAATGTAGATATAAATTAAAGCAAGAGTTTATCTTCTACATTGGCACTTTTGTAAATAAAAATATGCAACGCTGACAAGAATGATGACCTAATCTTTTGCTGTAAGAACCATAATGGATCCCTCTCTTCCAGACCATAATTTAGAGATACATGTAAGGGAAGTTAAAATGCTGATTCCATTTAACTTAGTCATCTCAATTATGGGAACCTGTAGTCCATATTTTGCAGACCATATAGAAAGAGAAATTATTTGTTATAAACCTCATAAATCTGATTTTGGTAGAAAATTTGAGTCTTACACCTACCGTGGGCCAAGTTAAATCCATGTAAATACTTCTTATCATTTCTATTTTCATATATCTACAGCTTGGATCCAGTTTATTGATCTGATTTGAATGATTTGGGTAGTTTGCAAAACATCTGTTCAGTTCACAGTCTTCTTTTCCTAAAATTCAACCAGCCCAGTCACCATCTACATGTTCCTGGTACCTCTCTGTGCTTATGGTATCATTGCAACTCTCTAGTTAATGTTCTCCCTCAAAGAAACAGGCTATTACCTGCTTTGCCTTGCAATAATGAGGGCATTTTCTGCAACCATATTGCTTGGGTTTAAATTCTAGCATTGACACTTGCCAGTGATCTGAGTCTCAGTTTTTTAATTACATAGCTACTGTAAGAATTATATAAATTAGTGCCTAGGGCAGTATTGGTTTATAGTGACCCATTAATTTGCGTTATTATTGTTGTTTTTGTTTTTATTATATCCTCATAGAGATACTATAATAATTTCACAGATATATGAAACTGTATTGTATTGTACTGCTGTCCTCATTTTGTATTAGACTGGTATGTGTATCCCTCATCCTTATAGATTATAGAAGAGCAAAGACTATTATTTATTTTTATATGTCCCAAATTGCAAATAGAAAATGCTAGGCCTCCCCGGTGGCGCAGCGGTTGAGCGCTGGGTTGCGAAGCTGCCCGCAGCCTCTGCAGCACCTGTTCGATCCCTGGCTGCTCCCCAGCCACTGGAGGAGGGTCCTGCATGGTGCGCAGACCTCTCCTGCCGCCCGCTGCTCCCCTCAGCAGTATACTTCAGTCTGCCTGCTCTGCTCCCCGCTCTGGCTCTGGTGAATTCTCTCGCCCTCCTGCGCTTCTGACTGTACCCAGTGCTTGTATAAATAAATAAAAATAAATCTCTAAAAAAAAATTTAAAAAAAATGCTCACACATTTGTATTTTAATTAAATGTTACTTTATGATTAAATCACTGTTGACTTTTGGTGATCTTTTGAATAAAATCTAAATACCATGAAATCAATATAATTCATGGTCTCACTATAACATACAGATCTACTGGAAACTTTTCCTTCTAGTGGTGTCCAAGTAGAGTCCACAATGGAAAATCCACAGCAGTATAGGAGGAAAATTTACAAATTCTATTTACATTTAATTTTTATCTTATCCTGTGTAAATTTTCAGTTTTTGTATGTATCATTATTCATACAAAAATTACTATGAAAATGCTAGATATGTAAATAAATGCTAAATGTATACTGGAAGGGTAGGCTCAAAAATTGTTTTCTAAAGGGGCGTACTGTCTAAAAATTCTGGAGATCAGTTCTGTATCTGCAACATGGTCTATGAGCTAATGCCAATCTAATCTACTCAACTCCTTGAACACCATTTCAATTTCTTTATTTCCAAGCCTGGCTTACAATCAGGCTGTTCTTTTTTTTTTTTTTCCTTTCAACTTATGTTTTTTTTAATATTTTATTTTATATAATTCTTACATCATTTTTCATTTTTGCACAGTGTATGCATTTTCATTTTGATTATATTCCCCATACAGTCGCACACCCCCCCTTATTTTGACCTTAATCCTTCCTCTTCCCCCTCCCCTGTAGTGTGTCTCTGGTTTATAGTTATTTGTTGATTTTGATTTTCACTTTGTATTAATTAGTCTTTTTCCTGGTCCCTTATTTAGGTATTCTAAATTCCTGTTATGAGTGAGGCCATCCGGTATTTTTCTTTTTTTTCTGACTTATTTTGCTGAGTATGATCCCTTCTAGCTCCATCCATGTTGCTGCAAACTGCATGTGTTTATCTTTTTGGATTGCTGAGTAATATTCCATTGTGTATATGTACCACATCTTCTTGATCCAGTCATCTATTTCTGGGCATTTGGGTTGTTTCCATAGCTTAGCTATTGTAAATAGTGCTGCTATAAACATAGGGGTGCAGGTGCCCTTTGGAAATGCAAATGGCCAACAGGCATATGAAAAAATGTTCAAGATCACTTGTAATCAGGGAAATGCAAATCAAAACTACAATGAGATACCATCTTACACCAGTGAGAATGGCACGTATTAAAAAAACTAGCAACAACAAATATTGGTGAGGTTGTGGAGAAAAAGGAACACTCCTGCACTGCTGGTGGGAGTGCAAACTCGTCCAACCACTATGGAGAACTGTGTGGAGATTCCTCAACCTAGTAAAGATAGAGCTTCCATATGATCCAGCAATTCCACTCCTAGGCATTTACCCAAATGACACAGAAACATTAATTCCGAAGGACAGGCTGTTCTTTTTTAATGACAGTTTCGCAGCCTCTCTTCCTCCTTGTCAAGTTGCCACTTGCATTTTCAAACCAAGGCTTAAGCATCACCAAGTGTAAGGTACTTAAAAGATCGTGTATACCCTCATATACATACAACCACACCTCCCAAAAGGGTTTGCCACAATAACTGGCATATAGCCAGCTTCAAATAAATGTTTGTTGAGTGATAAGTTAACACAGAGATTGCTAGTGGGAGGTCCTGACTAGCTAGCAACAGAGGCTCAAATCCTGGCTCCATCACTTACAAGTTGAGCAACCCCAAGCCTGCCTTTGTGCAATGAAGTTATAAAAAGTGCTCTCTCCTATAGGTGAAGGTTGAACAAGTTTCCTGAAAATCACTTAGTGCATAACAAGAACTTCATAATGTTAGCATTATGGTGTCCCTAAGATTTAAACACAGTCATGTCTGCAAAGCATCTACTAACTCACTAAGTGAATAAGGAACTAAATCTCTGCCAGTCAGTCATCTTGATAGGAACAATTATTTGTGACTTTCTTTCTCCTTTCCTCAAATGTATCACTTCATACTGACACACAACTTTCTTGAGGCTATCACAGCATTATTCTCTTGGATTGATGAGATCCTGTATTCTTTGCTGTTTTGTGAATTAATCTCAGTAAGAAGAGTAGTTTTGCTTTGTTTGAGTAGTATCACTGTTGCTGCTTCTGTTCTTGCTGCTCCTGTGCATTTTCATGAAATAAACTCCTCTCTATTTACAGAAAAATTGTGTTATGAATCTGGTAAATAAAACTTTCTTACTTTTCTTGGGCCTCCCCGGTGGCGCAGCGGTTGAGCACTGTATTGCGAAGCTGCCCACAACCTCTGCAGCGCCGGTTTGATTCCCGGCTGCTCCCCGGCCACCGAAGGAGGGTCCCATATGGCGAGCAGACCTCTCCTGCTGCCCGCTGCTCCCCTCAGCAGTGTACCTTGGTCCTTCTGCCTGCTCTGCTCCCCGCTCTGGCTCTAGTGAATTCTCTCACCCTCCCGCGCTTCTAACTGTACCCAGTGCTTGTATAAATAAATAAATAAATAATCAATCAATCAATCAATAAATCTTTAAAAAAAACTCTCTTACTTTTCTATTGCCAATAACATTTTTCGCAGAATTTTGCACACATATGGTTACTTACACTTATTGTAGAACTAACAATTTTTCATTCACTACCCAGATAACAAAATTAAATTTTAAAAAATCTTGATTTTAACTTCAAAAGATGAATTTGATAGCATTTTTAATGCAAAAAAATCTGAAATATGTATGAAATGTAAAATGGAGGTATCTGCCCTTTGCTGTTCACTTATTTTTCTAGTCAGTGGTCAAAATCAAGAGATTTCCATGGTATTGTAATTAATATCACCTTGAATTTCCAATATACCACCAAGGGGTGTAACATGGAGTCGTGACTTAAGTGTTAGTATGCAGAAAGTCAGTGGAATGGAAGGACAATATTAGACAATTCCCCCCATCTTATGAACATTTAAGTTTTCCTTTACCATTTGGGATTTTAAGGACTTAATGCCTATTAATAAAAAATCCCATTAAAATAAGAAAATTCTTAAACTAAAAAAAAATTAACTTTTGTAGATGATGTAATTGTCTTTGTAGAAAATCCCAAAGAATCATTATCATCACTTACTCAAATGAGTAATCAATTATAACAAGGTTAGAGGATACAAAGTGAATATACAAAAGTAATTTGTTTTCAGGTATACTGGCAGTGAACAACTGAAATTTGAAATGCAAAACACAGCAACATTTACATTGGTATCAAAAAGAAATACTTAAGCATAGATCTAGAAAATATGAAATGGATCTAAGCCAGGAAAAGTACAAAACTTTGATGAAAGGAAATCAGGGAAAGATCTAAATAAATGGAAAGATATTCCATAATCATGGATAATAAGATTCAGTATTTTCAACATGTCAATTAAGATGTTAGTTCAGGTACCTCACCCAAGAAGATATGTCGATGGCAACAGATAACTGAATAGATGCTTAACATCGCATGTCATTTAGGAGTTGCAAATTTTAACAATAAGATACAATGGCACACTTATTAGAATGACCAAAACTCAAAACACTAACAATATCAAATGCTGGCGAGATTGTGAGGCATCAGGAACTCTCAGTCACTACTGATGAAAATGCAAAATGGTATAATCACTTTGGAAAACAATGGGAAGTTTAATACAAATTTAAACATAGTCTTACTATGGGATCCTGAATTACATTTCTACATATTTACCCAAATGAATTGAAAAAGTATGTTTAAACAAAACCCTTCACATGAATATTCATAGGCGCTTTCTTTATAATTGCCAAAAATCAGAATCCACCTTCAATCGGTGAATTTGTTACCTCTATTCAGTGGACTATTATTTGGCAATAAAAAGAAATGAGCCATCAAGTCATAAAAATTCAGGGAGGAATCTTACATACAATTTGTCAAGTGAAAGAATCCAGTCTAAAAAATTATATAATACAGAATTCCAACTATATGACATTCCAGAAAAATAAAAAATAAAGACATCATAAATAGATCAATGGTTGCTATGGATTCAGGGGGAGGAAGAAAGAGATATATAAAGAGAAATAGTGGATACATGACATGATGCTTTTGTCAAACCTTACAGGACTGTGCAAAGAGTGAACCCTAATGTCATTTATGGCCTTTAATTAATAATTATATATTAATATTGGTTCATCAATTGTAACAAATATACCAAAAATGCAAGATTCTAACAATAGGGAAAATGGGAGATGGAGATCAGATATGGGAATTCTTTACTTTCTCTCAAGTTTTCTGTAAAACTAAACTGCTCTTAAAAAGGAAATCTATGAATTAAAAGAATATTCATAGCAAATATAAAAAAATTAGCTTATAGCAAATTACATATAAATACGCATACATAAATATACAGACACATATATGTATATACATACAATTTGATAAAATAAAATAATTATGCAGCTCTTTTCATGATAATTTTAAAATGTTAATTTATTCTACTCTAATGCTTTTATAGGAATTGTCAGCAGGAGGTAAGGAAATACAGTTATGTTAAATTATAAAGTATGAAAATTTATTAGTGAAGGACATTGGTACTGAAATGAATACTTGCAGGAGTTTTAAGCTCTAGGAAAGACTTATTTTTAAAGAATATAATAATAGTAACTATATAATAATAGTAACTATAAAAATGTATAGATATTAGTTTATTAAATTGTATTCTTTAGTTGTTATACCTTATTTTCAAGGAATATAGATGGCTAATTGAATATAAAACTGCATACCAACAGTACATATCAATTTTTCCCAAAAAGTTAAAATGTAAGAACAACAAAACAAGAACATACCAAGTAATTGATGCTGATCATTAAAACATTCTCATATTCTTTGCCTTCTTTACCGTCAATTTCACAATCAGATGATGCTACTGGCAACAGAACAAGGATCAGGGGTGGAATTCCAAAAATATACCTAAAAGAAACTAAATTCAACAGTAGTAAGAGTAAGCTAAATGTCATAAATAATGTTATATTTGATTGTGGTGATCAATTGACCTGATCACTTGTATCTAATAATTAAATAGTGTATCCCAGTTTTTGGATAGTGTGGGAAGGACCCTAAATATAGATAATATGCAATGAGCAAAGTGAGACAACATTATAAAGTTTCTTTCCTTTTTTTACCCGAAGAATATTCTTTGGGAAAGTGCAGACCAAATACGATGAGAGTAGATTATCCTTCCTTCTGAAAAAATAATCTCTGGTATAAATACAGTTTATTCAATTTCTATATCTACAGGTAAATAGGTAAGCAGGTAAGCTACAGGTTAAAAAGTTACAGAGTTCTAAAATGTTATGTCCTGTGGCATGTGATTATATATTTATGTAAAGGTTGATCATTATCCAAGTGTCCAGTCCCTTCTAGAGGTAGCATTTTAAGTTTATCTCCATAGTACAGCATTCTGCTATTTCTTTTTAATAATAGAGCTTTAAGCATTGACTCCTTTCAGAATTTTGACAATTATGTCAAAGTTGGCATCTATAATTTGAGAGTCCTTTTCCTATCTTTTCAATATTTTCTGTTTCCAGATGCCCAGAGACTCATATTCTTTTCAAATACTGTTTTGTCCAGCTCCTTGACATGTAAAAAAATAAAAAAACAAACCAGTGAGTGAATTCAAAACCTGTTAAAATGATTTATATTTGTTATTGATAAGCTTTTTTATTTAGAAGCAACTGTCTAGTGAAAAGGAATAAAGTTCTAAATGGTATCATTTGTGGCAGCAATAATACATTAGGTGGAAAGTCAGTGACGCTCAGAGAAGCTAAAGTTTGGTTTACTTTGGGAACTATTTTTTCATGAGCCTCCCATAGTGTCATCTTTGCATTTTTCTACACACTTCTGAGTATGATATATATATATTTCCTGTGAATTTCCCAAATGAACCTCAACTGCACTTGTTGAGTGCAAGTATGTCACAGGTGTGCCTTCTCTGATTAAAAGTCTAAATATCACTCCTTGAAACCCAAGGAACTAATATTGTGACAATGACCCAAAGACTGTTAAGTATATCAAAAATCACCAATAACACTCATCTATTATTTTATTATCTGCCATATAAAAACCAGTAGCATTCCCCCCAAAAAGAATATGCTATTAGTGACCTATATTTTTATAAATATAGAAATAAGCTGGGTAACATATATGGGAATAAACATAAATCCTACATCTTATTTTCATATGTCACTGACACTTTATAAGGTAAGAGAAATGAAAATCCAGGCCTATGACATGGAATCTGTGCATAGGTCTGCCACTAAGTGTCTACATTCATGGTGAATAAGACTTCACTTAGGAGATGAATAATCGTTATGATACTAGTTGCCTTTAATTTAATTATCTACCACGTGCCAGACACTGTTATGTGCCTAATACCTATCATTTCTAAAATCAAGAGTCCTGCAAGTAAACAACTTTTAAAAAAATATTTAGTTATGCATACAAGAACTGGGGTGTAGGCCAGAGGGGTAGGGGGTGAAAGGATTAAGCAGAGACAGAGTGGGGAGCAGAACAGGCAGATCTACTGAATCACACTGCTGATGGGGAGCAGCAGGCAAGATAGGAGAGGTCTGCAGCACATGTGGGATAGTTCTCTGGCCAGGAATCGAACTCATGCCTCAGTGTCAGTGGCTGGTGATAGCTTGATAACACTGAGACTTCAACCCCTGCACCACCAGGAAAGCACTGCAAATTAATAACTTTGCAAAACAGATAATAAGTGCCATGTCTGTATTCTAACCTGAGTTTGCTGCCTCACCACGATTTGATCAGAAATAGCCATAAACCTTTAATAATATGTACTCACATTCTTCTTAGGAAAAAACCTCTTCCATGTAATAGACAGCTCTGCCTCTGTCTTCTGCGACTATTCCTTCATCCTGAAGATCCTCAGTGATCAACTGCTATATTTACTGGGTTGTAACTTTGTAATCGGGTTTGTGCATATTGTATAAAAGCAAACATATATATTCTTTGTCATTTTATAGATGTTCAAGCATATACTTTGGGAGGAGTAGATTATAAAGGAAAAGTTACACAAGATATAATTTGAAGTGAGCTTTATGGATGATGTAATAAAATACTGGAATGAAAGGGAGACATTCTTACCACTATACATAGATGTTATTCCAAAGAGTCATCATTTATCTTTTAATAAAGGAAGTTAGTTTATTTCCTATGAGCTCTATCTGTTGTATCCTCTTCCCCTCAATTTTCAATAATTAGTCTCAAAATTCACATCAACCAATTCATTGGATGGCATTTTATCACTATTTTCAAATGATAGTGGAAAATTCAGTCTTCTCTGTGTGTATCACAACTAGTTTTTCAATCCTAAAACACAGTCTGTCTTGCCCTTAAGGTATGTCTTTTGTTGCCATCAATGCTACTAAATGAGCAAACCTATGCTAGGCAAAGACAATGCAAAAGCACCAACGGTTTGGAGTAAGATACTCAGGTTTTCTGCATTGGTATGAAATATGTGATTGAGTGACTGACAGAGGTTTTTAAGCTTCACACAGCAGATTTATGAAATGAGAACTTATTTTCCCTTCTAGCTCTTAAGTTCCTCAATTCTAAGATTCTACCAATCCAGATACATTATATTATATATGTAATACTTATACAAATAGAGTATATACCCAAATACAGTATACAGTAACTCTTTGGATTTGAAATAACCTCAAGGAGAAGCCCCAAGACCGAGGGATTCACATCTTACAGATTCCTAGATTCACATCTTATAGATTTCTAGATTGCTCATTAACAACCTGTAGTTTGGTCAGCAATTGCAGTCTTTTCTCCATAGCACATTAAGAGTAGCATGTTAGTATCGCCGAGTTTGAGTGTGCTTTTGATACCGTTATCACAATGGGAAAAGAACTCTGCTTTTTGTTTGGTTTCAGATTATACATAGACATCTACCCTTCCCCCACCCTGAACTTTTCATTAAGTTACAGAGAAGACAAACCATAAAGATGGACTTGTCTTTATATCTCCTGAAGGGATTGAAATTGGAGAATTTGTTTTCAGTAGGGATTTTGGTTAAACCAGAATGATGACTGTTCAAAAAATTCTTGTTGGTTTTTTACTTTAAGCCAAATAATACATTCAGTTCTCAGCTGTGTAAGTTATGGGGTCAAAGTGAACATAAATAAATTAGTTTTCATAGTCCATCAAATCCAATTGTTCACCAGTTGTTAAGATCAATAAGTGTTTATTCAATGCTCATTATAAACATTACATATGCCTATTTTTGCTGGGAATTTAAAAATATAAATATCAAAATAATTTTAGAATAGATTGGAAGACATTATCTGAATGTATAAAACTTGTCTTTAACATGACCAATTGGCACAGCAAATGGATGAATGAAGAAAAAGCCAAATTATTAAGTTGTAGAAAAATAACCATTGCTGTATAGAAACCTGCTTTTAAAGATTACAAACAGAAGTCTGAGTATGCTCACATAAAGAAATCTAACATTGTTCACAACCAATATTAAAGTTGAACTGTAAATTCTATCCACAAATACTATGATAAACAAATGTATTTTGACAGTCATTTTGTAATATTTTATACATTCTTTCATTTAATCTCACAGCCTCTTCATGAGGTAACTACTACTAATTATTCACAATTTTGCAGATGGAGAGTGAGTCTGGGACTCAAAGAAATTTTTTTCACACATAATATGTGTCTAGTAAAGCCAAGAATCAATTCCATATTTGTTGGGTTGAAGAGTCTAGAAACTCAGGTTTCAGTCGCTGAACTACATTGCTTTCTAAAAAATAAATACATATGTGTAGTCAAGGGGAATGAACAAAGACCCAACTCCCTCTAAAGTATAGGAACTTCACTCCGATACTTCCTGGCCAAGCTCTGAAACACTGAATCATGCACTTATTTCATTAAAAAAAAAAAAAAAAGACACTAAACATTTGCTCTTATTACACTAGGTTCTATGTCAGAAGTAAGACCAGGAAAAAATAATCTCATGTGAACATGACATATAAGTGACATATATATGACATACAATGAAATACATTTTCCAGTTTAAGCTGTTTAAACAACGTTTAAACATTGATGTCATACCATGTGTAAATCTCCTTTAGACCTATTCAGACTTTGTAATCTTTCTCAGTTCTCTTTTTATTATTATCCTGTTTTTTCAGTCCTGAAATATTATTAAATTCCCTAAACCAGAAAGCACAAACGACGGTCATATAGTAGATCCTCAACTAGTTCAACTCTCAAAAGAAGTGGAAAAGAATTAAAGTAGAGAGCAACTAGTGAAATATTTTGGAACCAAATGCAGAAACCCATTCATTATAATCATCATTACTAGAAGTTTAGAATTCTTTCATATATATATATATCACATATATATATTCCACACACGCACATATATTCTTTCTCATATATATAATTAGAATTCTTTCATATAGAGAGATAGATAGATAGATAGATAGATAGATAGATAGATAGATAGCTGATAACAATTTATGGCACACAATTACCATGGATGTACTTCAAGCAGTAAGTTCCCTTGTTAATAATATTCATCTTAGCTTCCTTTTCTTATTTTACCACTCCACTTTAGATCAGAGGTGATGCAAGGATTAGAATCGGGAGCTATCCAGGCAGCAATGCAGAGATGGGCATTGTTAGGAGAGCAGGAGTTTACGCAATACATAATTCTATATTAAACTCCTGCAGAAGCCCATTGTAAATCTTCCATAATTGCTCCCACGCTCTAAAACCCCCTTTTATTTTGTCATTGATTTGCTTACTCATTAGCTATGTCAATTCTTGATTCTTCAATACCTATGAGAAGGGAAAGAGCTCCACTCATCTAAAGGTGTCTCTAGGAAAGCTCTCAGAGCAGCTATCACAGGCAAAACCAGTCCGCGCTCTTCCTGCACCCTCCCTCACCTTCATTGGCTTGAGGCAGTATTGACGAGAAATTATTCCCATTTCTCGCAGTAGATTTTCTCCGCTCGCATCTCTTTCCCCTCTTATTTCTTCCACTAAAATTTTCGGGTCTTTACATTGGCAATATCGCCGCCAACAGAGTCTAACTGGCCTCAATTCTGCCCTTGTCCATTTTAAGTCCGTATTCCGCACAAGTAAAATACATTAGCTCTTCGATGGGGTCTTTAAGGTAGAGCTTTGTTTATTTGTTCCCGCCTTCATCAAGGAGCACCCGTATAGGAAAACAACAACAACAACAACACCCCAACAACCCTGAACTGGCTTTTCTCGGTGCCAGTCGGAGGGCCTGGGTTCCCAGCTAAAAGAGAAGGTGCAGCCCCTGTCGGAAACTCCGTCTCACTGAGGGGGATTAAAGGGGTTTTCCAAAGACCTGTCCCTTAGGGTTTAAAACCGCGTTCCCGTGGGAGCTTCGCTTTCGCTTCTCTAGGGAGTTGGGAGCTGCATTATCACCCCGGGCCGGTGAGTAAGTTGGGGCGGCCAGGAGAACCGGGAGGTGGGTTGGGCGCCGGGATGACAGAGGGCAACTCTGGCTGGGGAAGAGTGAGACCCTGATTTCGGGCTGCCAACGCCGAGCGGCGCAGAGGCTGCAGCACTCGGTCTCGGGGCGCAAAGCCGGCGCTGGGATTGCTCGCAGCCGCCTGCCAGGCGCAGCAGCCCCAGGTGCAAGTGGCTGCCCGCCAGGCTACTGCGGGGCGGCGGACTGCTGCCCGTGGGAGAGCCAGGGCTCTCCGCAGGTCCAAAGTGCAAGGCCGGGCAGTTCCCGGACGCGGGGCCCCGCTGCGCTTTCCGCAGTCCCCCGGCGTGCCCGGCGCGCGAACTTTTGCGCCCGGGACAGGAGCGCTTACCATGGAACATGGTCTGCGGGAGGCGGGCGTGGTCATGATGACCGCAACTGCAGCAGGAGCGAGCTCTCACCGCCCATAGTCACTCCCAGGACCCTGGTCTTCCCGCGGAGTTGCCCGGTGTCTGTGCTGGGTAGGGCAGTCTCTGCAGCTGGCTCTTCTCACCCACGCCGCGCCTGATGTTTCATCCATCCCAAGGGGGGCGGCACACACCACAGCCCGGCTCGGCGCTTTGCCTTTCCCATAACTTCCGTAGGATCTGCCGGCAGTGTACTTTCAGTTTCTACTTTGCGCTTGGTAGCAGGTTCGATCTCTGGGTTCATCAAGGGGGCGCCTTCACTGCCCCCCCTCCACCCCGCCTTCCAAGCACCTGCCTCCTCCCGCCCTTAGGGCTTCCTGCGCAGCTGGACCTGGACCAGAGGAGGACGCGAATTCCCAAAGCACCGCGGGAGAAAGAAGCTGGTCTCCTGAATCGGAGCAATTGGAGGCAAAAGACTTTCCAGATGACCTCTAGCCGCCTTGGCAAAGCCAGGCCACTGAGCTCTAAAAGCATCGGTTGCTAATGTGTCCACGGAAGCCACAGATATGTGGGAAGAAAGCTGGGCTATCGCAAACGCACGCCATGGAGGAGGCGTCGCAGCTCTTGCCGCGGATGTGGTGGAGGATGCCAAGTCGTCTTGCAAAAAAAAGGAAGTAAAAAATGATTAAGAGGGTCACGCCCTCAGTCCCTCCAACCTCTGCGAGCAAGCAGTCTCTTTCTGCTCTGTCTTTTAAACATGTACCTGCTCAGGTGAGACCTCAAAGAAAAATAAACTTGTGGGTCCATCTCATGTGGTAACTGGTGTTTTGGGACCCCAAAACCAAAGCCCAAAGTAAGTGGAAGAAATGAAAACTAGTAATAGTTAATAATTATGGCTTCCGTGAGCATATTTATCCGAATTAGTTAATAAATCTCACCCGTTTTGGCTGTTACTGAGGTGTTAATTTTTTTCTAGGCCTGCCTGAATTATTTAGGTATTTCCTGATTTAGTTTCGTTCCTAAAACTTTTCAGAAACCCTGTTTAGATGAAGATGAATAATGTAAAGCAATAACAATGAATAATAATGGCTATCATTTACCTAGCCTTTGATCTGTGTTAGTATTGTGCTAAGCATTTTACATATGTAATTTCATGCAAAAACTTCTGAGGTAGGCAGTTTTCTTATCTGCCCTTTATGTGTGAGAACTGAGACCTGGAGTTCACTTAGCCATTTAGTAACAGAGCTTGGACATAAACCTGCTGGATTCTGGCTCTAGAGTCGACGCTTGGAAACCCTGTGTGGGAAGTCCTTGTGAATAATGCAATACTGTAGAAATTGATGCCAGGAGTAAAACAGCTATGGTGTCACATGGTTGTACCTTTGGCCCAATGTAGGGACCTCAGGAAATGTTTCTGGAGTTTGTGACTTCTAAATTGAGATGGGTTAGCAGGAACTAACCCTATGCATGGTGAAGAGATTTCCAGATTCTGTTACAGTGTGAACAAAAATAAAGAGGAAAAAGAGGGTGGGGTAGAGAAAAAGGAAAAGCATAACAATGAAATCGAGTGAGACTGTTGCTAGCGGCTGAAGCTAGGATCTCTGATTCCTCTTTTAGGCTCACTTCCCACAACCCATCCATAGGCAAGTTCTGTCAACTCTACCTCAAAAATAAATCCTGCATGGAATGTGTCCACTCTATGTATTGCCAGCGGGCCAATCATTTAAAAACCTGCTGTCTAAGGGATCTTCAGGCTTTCATTCTTGCCCACAACTCTATTCTTCTAGAGCAAATTTACATTTGCACCCTCTGTGACCACACTCTGGCACCTCACCTCAGTGTGCCAGGTCTTCCAAGGTGCTGTGTGAGCTGCACCGACTTGCCCTCTCAGACTCCCTGGCACTATACTCACTGCACTCACACACACTGGCCTTTTTCTTAGATGTGTCCAGCCCAGCTTACTTCCACTTAGAACAGTATCTAGCACATAGGCATTCAGAGCATTGCTGAATGACAGTTGGAGAGGGAATGATGGAGGGAGAATATATGAATGAGAATATGTGAGGAAGAAAGTATGTGAAGGCTAAACAGAAATAGAAGAAAAGGGGAAGAAAATGAGGGAAGTAAATAAGAGCAAGGGACAGCATAAAGTGGGGAAAACCTATTATTTCCATGTGACTGGAACATAAAGAGGGAATGGGGAGTAGACTAGAGTGATTTTTAAAGATGAATTCTGTACCCAAACACAGCTAGATAGGTGACTATTTAAAGCCTGATAGCAGCATTGGGGAGTGTCTTTTCACATATCCTGCCCTTAAAAAACAAACAAACAAACAAACAAACAAACAAAGCCTTTCAGGAACAGATAAAAGAACATCAATAAATAACTGTTCAAGAGGAAATCCAGCTGTCTTTTTTAATGCAATCACCATAAAACCTGACAGAATAAGGACTTGTGCATAAGAAAACTTTCAGAAGCATGAGAGGAGATTATTCAGAACTTTAGGAGAGGAGAAGCAAATTCCTTCCTGGACTCCGAACCCAAATGAGAACCCATAAGAGAAAAATCTTCTTGAAGAAAATATCCATGAAGCTACTTGGATGTGTATTGTTATATGAAAATGAACCTATTCTAACTATCAAGTTATCATTATTTTGTACACGAAAGAATTAATACCATGTGGAAAAAAATTCCAAAATAAAATCTCTGAAGAAATGGTGGTTGTTTTGGTAAGCCAAACACTATTGTTATTGAGACAGATGCACAGGAGAAAATGGCTGTTAAATTTTTATATACTAATGTTTTATGCCTAGAGAAATGGAGTGCTTTTTATTATCTTCACTGATAGACTCAATGATGTACCAAAAAAATCAAGATGCAAAGAAAATAGTATATAAAGTTTATGAATAGTAGTCAGTACTGAGAAGACACCACTGATTGGTTAGTGCAAGCCCAGGGACGCTCCCTGCATGGGTCCAGTGGCCCAGCCACACCCAACAGAAGCCCCATCACTGCTGCCGATGCCACCATCCCCACGCATGTCGTGGGGGCCCAACCATGTCCAGTGAAAGACCACTGATATAAATGCATTCCTGGGTAGATAGCCAGGACTGGAATTGCTGGTTATATGAAAGATTCTTTTTTAATCTTTTGAAAAGCCTCCATACTAGTTTCCATAGGGGCTGGACCAGTCTACATTCCCACAGTGTATTACAGTTCGTTTTTTTTCACACCTTCACCAGCACTCATTGTTTCTGATCTGTGTGGTAGAGGCCGTTCTCACAGGTGTGAGGTGGTATCTTATTGTGATGTGAATTTGCATTTCTCTGAAGATAAGTGCTGATGAAACTTTTTTTCATGGCCTGTTGGCCTTTTGTATGTCTGTTTTGGAGAAGTGCCTGTTTAAATCATCTGCCAATTTTTTGATTGAGTTCTTTGTTTTCTTTTGTTGAGTTGTATGAGAGATCTTTGTTGATCTTTAATATCAGCCGCTTGTCAGGTGAATGGTATGCAAATATTTTCTCCCGTGCAATAAGATGTCATTTTGCTTTAATAGTGCAGAAACTTCAAGTCTGATGTAATCCCAATAGTTTATATTCTCTTTTCCTTGCTGTTGGAGATGAATCCACAAAGACGTTTCTGAACCCTATGTCATGGAGTGTTTTGCCTATGTTTTCTTCTTTTATAGTTTCAGGTCTTACACACAAGTCTTTTATCCATTATGAGTTGATATTTTTGAGCATGGTGTCAGAGAGTGGTCTGTTTTCATTATCTTGCATGTGACTGTCCAATTTTCCTAGCACCATTTATTGAAGAGACTTTTTTTTTTTGCTCTTGTTTTTTTAATCTCCTCTATTAGTGTTTTACAGCTGTGTTGATGTTCTTTTCTTATTTAAAAATTCAATTTCAAACTTCTATTTGTTAATTTTATTTCTTAGGACATACATTTGTTTTTCCGCATTGGTTTTTTTTTTAATTTTTTGATCAGCATACCTGTGTTTTTTCTATTTTCTTCCATTGCTTTGAATTTATGATGTCAATTTTGAGCTCTGTATCTGATAAGAAGAATAGATCTTCCATGTATTTGTGACTGAGTTCTAGAGATTTGTTCTCTCTCTCTCTCTCTCTCTCTCTCTCTCTCTCTGTGTGTGTGTGTGTGTGTGTGTGTGTGTGTGTGTGTTGCAGTATTCCCCTGAGGACTCAGGTTGCCATTTGTTGTATTCACCCATTATTTGCTTTTGGGGAATGCATTTTTATCAGTGGTCTTTCACTGGGCATGGTTGGGCCCCCACATCATGCGTGGGGATGGTGGCATCAGCAGCAGTGATGGGGCTTCCGTTGGGTGTGGCTGGGCCCCAGGACCCATGCAGGGAGCTGTCCTGGGCTTGCACTAACCAATATATTTTAATGTTCTACAATCTTCAATTAAACTAATCAGTTATTAGTTAGCTGAAAATATTTTCTTTCTTTCTTTTTTTTAAAGATTCATTTATTTATGCATACAAGAACTGGGGTACAGGCCAGAGGTGTGGGAGGTGAGAGAATTCACCAGAGACAGACCGGCAACAGAATAGGCAGATCGACTGAAATACACTATTGAAGGGAGCAGCGGGTGAGCCAGGAGAGGTCTGCCGTGCCACGTGGGTATTTTCCTGGTGGGGGATTGACCCCACGCTGCAGTGACTGCGAACAGCCTCATAGGTTGCATCTTAACCCCCTTGTGCCACCAGGAAGGCCCTGAAAATATTTTTTTGATTAATTATCTGAACTATTTTTCCCAACTTAATGTGGCTATAGGTTGAGATCTGAATGTTGACTATCTTTCTATCAATACTTTTGACATTCCTGTGACTAAACACAGGACCTGTGCTTAGAAGGACTCCATTCTTGATTTAATGTTCTGCTGTCACTATCTTGAAATTTTTAATTATTTTTGGGTACAAGGGCTCTAGTTTTCTTCTTCTTTTTTTTTAGATTTATTTGTTTATTTATACAAGAACCAGGCTATAGGCCAGATTCGCAGGAGGGTAAGAGGATTCACCAGAGACAGAGTGGGGAACAGCATAGGCAAACTGACGAAATACACTGTAGAGGGGAGCAGCGGGTGAGACAGGAGAGATCTACCACAGCATGTGGGCCCCTCACTGGCGGACCGGGATCGAACTGGCACTGCCGAGGCTGCAGACAGCTTCATAGCAAGGTGCTCAACTGCCTGCACCGCCAAGGCAGACCCAAGGACTCTAGTTTTCACTTTGCACTCAGTGCTGCAAATTCGCCCAGTGGCCACTCATTTACACATATCTAGTTACACATTGTGGGTGGCAATGCATGTCTTCAAGGTGGTTTCAGTCTGGTAGGGACTTAACATTGATGCTAAATGTGTAATTTAAAGGATAAAGAATATCATTTTAAAAATGATGAGATGTATTTAAACCACTGGTTTAAGACAGTATAAATTTATCTGATCAGTGGAAAAACAGTTGTAAGTGTGTGACCTATAATTTTAAGTCAGATTTGTTCTACATTTAAACTGGTATTCGAGGATGAATATTAAGTTTTATCAAATAACTGCTTAGCAATTATTTACATAGTCATTTTTTATGCTGCATTCCTAAATAAATCACAAATTTGCAGTAATGTTAAATTCAAGTTGCTAATATTTAGCCAAATATGTTATGTCTGTTTTCACAATTAGTATTATGCTCCATTGAGCTTGGGCTATTTTTGTTAGATTTTCTTAGCTTCATAGAAGGATTTGGGGATTCTGTTGTTTTCTGAAATTGTACCCACTTGAGCATTATATATACAATTTTTTTCTGGATGACTAATTAGCATTCAGCTATAAAACATACTTAGTTTCATGGGATGAAGACCAGGGATAGGATAAGACTACTAGTTTGACCATTACAAGAGTGAAAATAAAAAGCTTTGTCCTGAAGGCTGAATCAAAACAGCCGCAGTTAAAATACTCTGGAGATGTGACTGTCAGTATATTGATAATTACTAGAGCTTGGAAATGTATAAAATTACCCAACCCGAAGCTTAGAAGAGAGGAGAGAGAAAGAGCTAATGCCAAAAGGAAACTTGAAACATGAAAGTTAAGTAGTAAGTGGAGAAATGGGTGGTCCCCAATAAATCAACAAATAGTGGGCAGAAACATGGAGAGCAGGTGGCACAAAAGCAAAGAAGGATAGATTTTCAAAATAGATTTACAGTCAGTATTTTCAGATGTCAGAAAGAGACTATACAAGATGAGGACTGAAAAGCATGTCCAGGGCCTCCCTGGTGGCACAGGGGTTTAAGTCTCAGCACTATCAAGCTATCACCAGCCTCTATGGCATGAGTTTGATCCCCGGCCAGGGAGCTAACTCATATGGCACAGCAGACCTCTCCTGTCTCGCCCACTGCTCCCCTCAGCAGTGTATTTCAGTGGATCTGTCTGTTCTGCTCCCCACTCTGTCTCTGGTGAATCCTCTCAACCCTGGCACCTCTGGCCTACACTCCAGTTCTTGTATGTATACATAAATAAAATTAAATCTTAAAAAAGGAAAGTGTATCCACTGATTTTGGCAGGGTAAGATTGTTCATGGTCCTCATGACAACAGTTTGGGAAGAGTAATATAGATAGAAGCAATATTCCAGTTTGTGGGGTGTAAGAGAAGGAGCAAACGTAGTGAGAGGGAATCACTTTTTAAAGGTGTTTGGCAAAAATAAAATGATGGATAATAGTTTGAAGGACATGTAAAGCACAATGGAAATTTCTCTTTTCAAATATGAGAGGTATAAGAGCATATTTGTTTATTAGTCAATAAAATTTGGTTCCTTTGAGGAAAGAGGAATGAATGGAATCAAGAAACCAAGGTAGGGCCTCCCCGGTGGCGCAGCGGTTGAACGCTGGGTTGCAAAGCTGCTCGCAGTCTCTGCAGCGCCGGTTCGATCCCCGGCTGCTCCCGGGCCACCGAAGGAGGGTCCCACATGGTGCGCAGACCTCTCCTGCCACCCGCTGCTCCCCTCAGCAGTGTACTTCGGTCCTTCTGCCTGCTCTGCTCCCCGCTCTGGCTCTGGTGAATTCTCTCACCCTCCCGTGCTTCTAACTGTACCCAGTGCTTGTATAAATAAATAAATAAATCTTAAAAAAAAAAAGTGGCTACTTTAAAAAAAAATAAAAAAGAAACCAAGGTAACTTAATTATTTTTCTTATGTTCTGGTTGTGTCTCTCTTCTCTTTCATCTCATCCTTATAGTCTATAATAATATTATGTATAATCTAATTCTAAGCAGTCTGAATCAACTACAAATCTGGTATCTCTTCTTATGTTCCTTGTTGGGATGTTCCTTAACAGAGTCACGTGTCTACTTCTGGATTAGCATTGGCTCATCTAAGAGAAAAACATTTCCCAAATTGCCTTACAGAGGGAGCAGCTGTAGTTTATGTTGTTTGTGTTATCCAGTCTTTTGGTTGGATGTGTTGTTGGCAATCAGAAGTTTCTTTTATACACAAAATTTTGCACTCTGTGCTTTTATCTACTGTCTTTAGAGAAGTTCCACCTGTGACAGTTTTATTCATGGAAATCGCTTAAAAAGGAAAAGCATTTTCCTTTACTGACTTAAACCTAGCCAGTTTTCCTGAATATTATCCAATCACTATATAAGGATGTTGAGTTGTTCTTATGAACTCTTGGACAACAGTGATAGTGTCTTGTTCAACCTGCAATTCCCTAAGGCCAAAAGAATTCCTTTTACTTTATAAATTTGACCCATGTAACTTCTTCAACAGTAAGGTATCAGATTTGCACAGGTCTTGACATACTTTTTTTTCAAATTATTGGTATTCTTGGTGAACTTGTGTTAACATCTGAAAATGTTATAATACCAGGAACTACTGACTGACATTGCTATGTCTAAGGTTCTGATAAGCTTGTTCAAATATCCTATTTCTATTTCTTTATATATTTATATATATATTTATATTTAGATATACAGATATCTAAATATGTAGATATTTAAATATTAGATATATATATTAGATATTTAAATATTTAAATATTAGCTTTTTAGCTATATCTATATCTATATAGATATATAAATCTATACAGCTATAGATTTATATTTCTTTAACATGGAGGACTTGTGTCCTATTTAAGTCTTTTAATGTTAAATTAGAAAATTTGTTCAATCTGTCTTTTCTTCAGGCAGACCACGTTTGTTCTAGCATTAACTGTGATCTGACTCTCAGAACATCCATTAACTCATCTATGACATGGAATGATTAAGCATATTATTTACTCAAGTCAATGAATAGCAATCTTAAAAGATCTTGACCCTCCCTAAATTCCTAAGGTATCAGTCAATGCTCTGTGCAAATAATGTGTCATTAATTGGCATCTCCAAAGCCTACAGCTACCATTAACATGCTCACCTAAAAATTTAACACATGAGCTATCAGTGACATATAAACTTCAGTGATAAAACAACAATAATTCAAATTTTCAAGCACTGTTGAATTTAATCTATGAGATAGATTATTTCACATAATGAAGTGCAGTGTCATGTTTTTTCAATAACATGCCTTATGAAATGGCAGGTACATGCTTTGGTTTTCTTGTTTATTTTACTATACTAGCAATTCCCCCATACTAATAACATTTCTAATCATGTCTTCCTGGTTAGATTTTTTTGATCAAACATTATTTCCTGATCTGTCCTAGATTGGATATTGTTTTTACCAGTGAAATGCAGTATTTTCAATATCTTGTTATTTTCCTCTTTTTTTAAAAAAAAGATTTATTTATGCATAAAAGAACTGGGGTCCATGCTAGAGGTGTGAGGGGTGAGAGAATTCAACAGAGACAGAGTGAGGAACAAAACAGGCAGATTGACTGAAACACACTGCTGAGGGGAGCAGCAGGCGAGTCAGGAGAGGTCTGCTGCGCCATGTGTGTCTCCTCCCTGGCCAGGGATTGAACTCTTGCTTCAGTGGCTGCGGATAGCTTCATAAACCATGTCTTAAACCCTTGCACCACGAGGGAGGACCTATTTTCCTCTCTTTGAAAATACATTCTTTTTTGTTTTCACTCTCTGAGACCTCTAAACTTTTATTCAAATTAGAAATGTCAGGTGTCTTGTGGGTCTGCTACTGCTAAACAGCCTGTTTGGTCACCATTTTGTTACCTGCAGTTCTGCATTCCTATACAAGGTCAGAACTGCCAGTCAATCAGTCATAGCTAAACCTTACAAGGTGCCTTTCAAATCAATTAAGAGCAGAAAGCTTGATCACCCTGGAATGGCAATGCATTGTGAGGTATGACTGGGAACACCTAGGAGGTTGAGGACCAATGATGCATAAGCTTACTGCTGACTTATACATCATGAGGTATGACTGGGAACACCCAAGGGGGGGAAGCAGGTGAGGACTGATTTATGACAAGGGACCAGTAGAACACCTTGTTGATAAGATTGAAACCTAGGCTGGAGATCTAGTGTTGATCTTAATTATGATACTGAGTCATCAAACTGATGAGAAGTTCCTGGAGGGGAGACTCACAAGCCCTGATACTATAGATGACAGCACATTTTCTAGTTTCACCCCTCCCTTTCTTTCTGTCCTCGTTCTCTTTACAACTGATGCTGTTTGATTATTCTATCAATGAAAAGGCCAGGATCTTGTTATTTAGCAGCATCCTGCATTGTGTAGACTGTTCCATGACTCCTTTTTCTTGATCAGTGTGGTGTTGCTGATGCAAAGGTGACTCTGATTCTAATTCTAAACTAATGGCTAGCTCATTTGGTAGAAAATTAAAAGTATCAGTATTAAAAGATTAAAAGTATCAGACTTTTAATCTTAGAGTCCAGGTTTCAAATCCCTGTTCAGGCAGAGATGAATTAATTCCTATTATAGGTTTTTTTAAATTATAAAGTAAATTTTGTGAAATTATAGTTGCTTTCCTAATTAAAATGTATCCCTGAGTATTGAAACATTTTAATATCCTTTAAACTCATCATTATATGTTTTTTGTTTTATTTACTCAGTCTAAGTGTTTGACTTGGCTATCCAAAAATCAAAGTTTGTTTTATTTAAGAATAATCTTCAGATTCTAGAGGTTTTGCAGGCATTCTCCAATAATAGCCAGATTTAAATCTGTGACTTTAAAGTAAAATCCAAAGCCAATCAAAACAAAACAGTAAAACTGAAGACTTTCAAGAACCACAGATCACTATATCAAAACCAAGAAAGATTAAAGGCTGAGAGAAATCTCAGGAGGTTAGTTTTTAAACAGTGCTAGAAAATATGGAGCAGATCAAATTCATAGTATTGCTATTGTTTTTCTCAATCTTTAAAAAAAATTTATTTTATATATATTTTACATCATTCTTTCTTTTGGTACAATGTTTGCTTTCTCCTCTCAGGTGCAGTCCCTGCAAAATTCCCATCACCAGTTCACCCATGCACCATCACCACAGTCCCTTGTGTAAGAACTTAACTGAGGTTACTATCTTTATGAGTTTAATTTTCTCTGGGTTTTTGGACGCCCTTAATAAATATTTGTTTTGTTGACTTGAATTCAACATAATACAATTCTTTTCTTCCTCTTGAGAAATCTTTATTAAATATTAAACTGTAAATGGAAACAAATCAATCTGTTTACACATAAATATCTTTGTCAGATATTTTTTCTTTCTTTTCTTTTTCTTTTTCTTTTTTTTTTTTTTTTTTTTTTTTTTGCAGAGTTGGGAGGATTAGGAGCTGTACTTTTCTCATTACTTAGATGCAGCTAATTTAACACACTGTATCAGTATATGGAATTTACTGGGACTTTTCATTCCATTATAGCAAGTACCAACTCAAACAGTGCATGTTTCTGAAAAGTATTGATGCCAAAGCAATGAGTTTCTTTGACTGAAAATAGACCAACAAATTGTTGTGTAGTTGTTTACCCAATTAGGCCAAATAGTAAAGGCATGGGATTGTACCTAATGGTAATTAGTTTCATTCTTTATTGGGTCTATAACATGTCTTGAAAAATTTTTATCTATCTATCTATCTATCCATCTATTTATCTTTATATAGAGCATACTGTACAAGCTGTAGGAAGATACAAAGGGAATCTCATAACTATTACTTCCATCATCCTGAACTTCATTAATCAGGTTTATCTTTCTTCTGGGGAATAGTCAAAGTCACCACATGATTGTGCTCAAATTTCTTCTAATCCTATATAATGTTCCTTTAATTTGATACATTGTAATCATTTAAATTATGTGCCATACCTCATTCTAGATGCTTAGGCTATATCACTGTTCAAAACAGACAAAAATAATTTGCATTAATTTGAATTTGCATTCTAGTGGATGAGATAGACAATAAATACTAACAGAATAGAAATTTTTTAAATATTAGAAATTTAGTAAGTTCTATGAAAAAAGAGTAGGATCATCTTAGGGTATTTTTGAATGTAGTAGGGAGACTGGGGTGGGAAAGTGTGTTGTCATTTTAGATAGACTTCATTTAGAAGGTGACATTTGAACAAAGACTTGAAGGAGGTGATTTATTTATTTTTATTTCTTTAAGATTTTTTTATTTATGTATAGAAGAAATGGGGTGTAGACCAGAGGTGTGGGGGAGAAGGGAGGGGAGAGGATTCACCAGAGACAGAGTGGGGAGCAGAATAGGCAAATTTACTAAAACACACCACTGAGGGGAGCACCAAGATGTAACAGACACAAGCTATATTTGAAAAATTAAAATTCCACCAAACTATCGTGCTTTTCATGATCATGTTGTTAATACTATGCTGCTTGTATTTCTCTCTACACATAGAAATGTGTACATAGATATGTATTTTTAACAAAAAATGAGATTTTACAGTACATACTGTTCTGCAAATTGCTTTATTTTTTAGCTATCTATCTCTACCTTTATGTTTCAGTGAATTTTTGTCCAATACCCAGGTACTAAAATTTCTAATATTGACCCCAAACATCCATGACATTAGAATTCTGGTTTCTCTTAGTAGGTGTTACTAGGTGAGTATACTGGAACCCACGATCTTAGTGCTTGACGAGCTCATTACTCCTAGACAATCACAGTGGTCATTACTGGAACAACTCTTAGAATGGATTGTTCCTACTAGTTTTTTTTTTTTTTTAAAGATTTATTTATTTATTTATTTATTTATTTATCTATCTATTTATCTATCTATTTATTTATATTTATACAAGAACCGGGGTACAGGCCAGATGTACGGGAGGGCGAGAGGATTCACCAGAGACAGAGCGGGGAACAGAGCATGCTGACTGACGAAGCAGTGGGTGAGACAGGAGAGGTCTGCCAGGCCATGTGGGACCCTCCCCAGCTGGCTGGGATCGAACAGGCGCTGCAGAGGCTGTGGACAGCTTCACAGCGCTGCGCTCAACCGCCTGCGCCACCAGGGGAGGCCATCCAACTAGTTTTTATTAGTTCAACTCTTCAAATTAATAATATGGAATATAAAGTAACTAAATTAATAGTCAGATAAAGACAAGCTAAAACTAAACCATAAGAGCTGAGTACAGAATTGAAGTGCCAAGCAGGGGGTTGGATAAGAAGAAAGATGGAAGGAAGCACAAGGGTCTATGGTGGTGAAATATGGGTGAGGTAAGGGTGGGTGTACTATGGTGGTAATAGCTGATGGGGGGGGTACTCCAAAATTACCTCAGCTAAAAAAAAGTAGTTAAATCAATCAATTTAGAATGTGACTTGTTTTCTCTTAAAATACAGACTCCTAATATCATTAACTTAATTACTTATTTTAACAAAATATATTTATGAATGCACAAGTATTTGTAATATGAATATTAAACAATATAACTTGTAAGGGAAGTTTAAACCGTCTTAATAGTTCTTTCTGTTCCTTAAGTGCATCCCACCAGAACATGTATAACATCAAAATGTTATATTCTCCAAGCACTTAACAATAAATCTTTTCAAACCACAAATATTTTCTAGTCATAAATCTTTTTTGTTTGTGGTCAGTTGACTAACTTGATATGGTAGGTTCAGTTGTATCCTATGATAATTTTTTTAAAATTTAGCTATGTAGAAAAGCACACCACAGAAGTTCTGCATGGTAAATTATATCTCTTTCAACTTCTACCCTTTTTTCTCTACCCCCAATAGATAAATATTTTCTCCATAACAGAACATAGAGACCTTTTTTTTGGTAACAGCTGCATTATATATACAAGACTCATACTTTTTTCAACCAATATTCTGTACTAGCTACTTGGTTTGGATACAGTCTTGAAAAAACACTTTGGAAACATTCACCGCTTAGTTTACTTGCTATTTCAGAAGCATTGGACATTTAACCACTTTAACCCTTGGACTTTTTTCTCTCTTATATTTACACTGACATCATTCTCTTATTTTTTTAATTTTTATATTCCCCATACAATTGCACCCCCCTTATTTTGACCCCAATTCCTCCTTTCCCCACCCTTTCCCCACCCTGTCTCTGGTTTATAGTTGTTTGTTGATTTTGATTTTTTCTTTCTTATGGTTATTCTTTTTCCTGGTCCCTTATTTAGGTTTTCTAGATTCCTGCTATGAGTGAGACCATCCGGTATTTTTCTTTTTCTTTCATTCTCTTAATTTTTGTTTTACAGACTTAAAATCTTTCCATCTTATTCTTTGCTTTCCTTCCTTTTCCTGTCTATTGTAACATTTATATTCCATATGGTTCTGCTCTTGGCTTGCTGCTCTCCTGTTGCACTCACTTCCTGAGAGTCACCTAAGCACTCTGATGTTTGAACCACCACTTAATACTCAATGTTCACATATTATATATCCATGACCTTAAAATCCAACCCTGCTACCTAACTGACTATGCTACATCTTTGTCTGAGTTTCTCAAAGATATCTCAAACTCAACACATATAAAATCAAACATATTTTCTACCTCATTCTTCCTACTCTATCTCCTTCTAGATTATATGCTTTAATCATACATTTTATTGAGCAGGCCAGAAATCTAGGAATAAAAAAATGTAATCACTAAATCTTATTTGATATCACTTGCTTGCTAGTAATTATCCCCTTTTCCCATTCCTGATGCATTTATTTTGGGTCCTCTTTCTATTTCTCCTTGACCGCAGACCTTTTTAAAAGATGTTTTTGAAAAAGTCAACTCTCTTGCTCCCTACTTGAAGGTTTTCAGTGGCTTCCTGTTTCCGAAGAGCAGTGTCCATTGACTACATGGAAAATAAGGTTCTTCGTGACATTTTGTCACCGTCCTGGATCCGACCACTTAGGTCTCATGCCAGCAACAGGAACTATCAAGTCATTCCTCTGTACATACTGTCCTTTCAGCCTCATGTGCCCCTCCCCTCACCCTTCAAGTTTGATTTTCTTTGGAATGTTATATCTAACATCACTTGTATGAATCAAGTTCTTACACTGTCAAATGTTTGTCAGCTATATTGTGCTTATTTTGATAATTTCCTCCTCACAATGTGAAATCTTAAAGGCACAACTTCTCTCTCTTTTTTTTTATGTTGTCCTTTGAGTTTCATGCAGGTTCTACCTTACCTTAACTTACTGTGTTGTATGTGTGTTGAGGTAGTGGGTGGCTACTTCTGTTGTTGTGTCTGGCACAATTCTTGAGAGCAGACACCGATTCTGGATTTGTGTCTCGTTTGTGGTTTTATTTCCAATGCTTAGCAAAATGCTTGGGTAGCCACTCAGTAAAAATGTAGCTGTTATCATACTAGAGGAAGATGGATGCATTCATGCTGGTATATTTATGCATCACCTGATATTTAAGATATGGAATAATGGGAACACCTCAGAGAGACTCTATCTTTGAACACATTTCATTTTGTCATATATTTGAACAACAAACCTGCTGTTATGATTACAACACATGTCTCTGATATCAACAGTGATTTCTAGTACATCAATGACTATGTTAAGGATGTTGTACAAGGGACAGATCCTATCCTGAGAAGTGTAACATTCAAAAGCCTCATATAATCTAGATAGAACAACATTACAAAATGCAATAATGCTTTTTCAGTAAAAAAAAAAAAAAGTCTCCAGATGACTTCAATGTAGTATTAATACATATGTATATGTTTGTCTATATTGGTAGTATTATAGATAATGCTTAGTTTACTTTAAATTACTTCAAACATAATGTAATATAGGTTAATGTTACATTGTGTTACATTAAACATAACATTAATGTGATATGTTGCACATATGAATTTTGTGTACTTATATCTGTTTTATAGCTGAAAAATAAACATAAGGAAGTAGCAAAATGAAGGGGAAGAGACTCAGATAAATGTGAAAGTTTCCTAAGTCAAACATTCCTTATTTAAACATTTCCATTTAAACAATACTATGAAATTGAAAATGTTATAGTTGTAAGGTCTTTTTTTAGTTATGTTACTCTCTTATTCCTTCCCCTATACAAGCAAATAAACCAAACATTTAAAAATAAGGAGACTGGGTCTAGAAATCGTTCCAGAATCACTTGTTTTTATTTGTAACATTTAGTTTACAGGAATTATTTGGTTATAGAAGTATTTATGATGACTAATAGTGGTTTCTAGGCAGCATTGCAAATAGAATTTTGTAAGATGTGTCTTGGCAGATGGAAGGTGATGTTGCGTAAATTGAATCCATAAAATATGTTTTATAAACTAATGCAGGTGTTGGTTTTGCTCTTTATATTTATTTTGGAATTGTGAACTGAAAAAGGAAACAACTCTACCTGAACTGTATGGACATTAATTTGATAATCTTCACATAACATTCACTTATGTATAGATGGTTACATTCATTTGTAACAAATCAAATCCCCTCCATAGTGACATACATATTTTCAAGATACATTTTCTTTTCAAAGTCTAAAATATCACTTATATTTCATTATGTTTTTGTAATGCTGATAGCGTGAGGGTGATTATAAGAAAAAACTGTACTCTAAAGTTAATAATTTGTGTTGAAATAGACATACGTTGAACAATATTAGATAGTTTAATATTAGTATACAATATAACATAGTATTATATTATATATCTCAATTATCAGTACAAGGTATTATCAACATTCAATAGTGTGTTGGAAAAGAATACATTTGTATCATTTACTGATATACTCTTCCATGTGACAGAAATACTCTGACCATAGCTGACTTCTAGCAACCAACATGATGTCAATACACAGCAATTCACAAGGTATAATGAGAATTTTAGCATTGGAAATTTTGCTTGTTGATGGCTTTTCTCCTATGAAAGTGGCTACCTTGTGAATTTATGTACCTATTTTATACTCATGATACTGTTCCTCAAAATGTATTTTGGAAACTCCTTGTAAAGTATTAGGTTTCTAAGATATTATCTTTTAAAATTTGTGTTTGATTATGGATTTGATTTTCAGAAATGTGAAAATTTTCATAATCAAAAAGAATTATGAAATTTTTGAAAAATTAATTATTAATTATTTTGGCAGAATCATGCATTTGGTGACTACAGGGGCCAGTTAGGTAATGTAAACTGAGAGTAGACAGCTACTAGGGATTGAGTAACAGCCTGGAAATTCAGGCTTTATCTAATGGATGCTAGAATGCAGAGTTAATATTGCGTGGTTTTCTAGTCTTCCAGAGAAGGTGAAAAATTGCTTATTTATTGGATCTTCTCAATTATAAAATGTTCACTCAGTTATTTTGAACACTAGATTTGCAATCTCTACTTTACAACATATCTTCGTGGTGTTTATACTTTATATATGCTTTTAAATATTTCATAAATTCAACTTTTTTCACACCAATGATTTTCCTTTCTAATTTATCAATAATATTGTGTGATAGCAGAGAAGAAATATATTACATGGTCTTATCAGTGAGGCTTACCACATATACAATAACAACCCCCCTGTACCTCTTCTCCATGTATTTTCTCCATATCATTTATCAAAATTTGGCAGATTATATATTTACTTGTTTGCTCATTGCCTCTTCATTTTCTCTATACCATAAACTCTTTGAAGACATCTTTTGTTTACTGATGTATACATAGTTCCTAAATAGTAGGTCTTTAATAAATATTCATTTTTTCCATTCATTGTCATGATTTCTATAGCAATCCTTATGCATACTTTCAGATCTCTATTTTCATCCAAATCCCATTTTTGTGTTGGTGCTATTACTACTAATACTACAAATAATAATAATAAAAGCAAACATTGAAATAACTTTTATTACATGCCAACCACTGTTCTAATATATTTATTGCCAGAATAATGTTGTATAACAAACCATTCTAAAACTTAAAAATGTAAAAAAAATTGCAATAATAGCAATTTATTATTTTTTACATCACTGTTTTTTTCTGATTTAGATTAAGCACCAAAGACATTGGCTTGGCTCTCTCACCAGAAGTTTGTTGTTTAGTTGAATGGGACTTCAATTGGATAGCTCAGAGAAACCACCTTGGCCCTTTTCTGTATGGTCTCTGATTTTTCATAGGTTTCTTCCCACGGCCAGAGAAAAGTTAAAGGAAAGCAAGAGTAGAAAAATGCAATCCCTCTTGAAATTTAAGCACAGACTGGATCCTATCACTTCCCACATATTCTATTGGACAAATCAAGTTAAAACACTAGTCCAGGTTCAAAAGTGGGGAACAGACCTTACATCTTGATGGGAAGAACTGTAATAGTAATTACACTAAAGAACTGGAAACCATTATTTCCCACGGACAGGTATTATGATTATCCCTATTTTAGAAGAAACATATACGGAGACGCTCAGCAACCAGCTCAAGGTTATGAAGTAATTAGATGATGGCACTAGTATTTTAATTCAGGCACTCTGCCTTCTATCTGCACTTTTAATTCCTGCTACCTACGCTCTCTGAAGAGGACAGTATATCAGTTGCAGGTATGATAAAGGAGAAAAGGTAAAAGATGTTAAAGGGAATTTTAAGTAAGACTATTTAAAGAAGAAATGAACAATGCATAGAAAATGAAAAAGGTTAGTGCAATAAGATGACACTAAGAGTCCTCCTGTGTGAAATAGTAAAGGTTTGCATGTAGCCGGTGAGTTTTGAAAAGAGAAGGCTTTGTTGCTGAAGGTAGCTGGAGCTGGCTTACTAAAACTACAGCTTGTTAGAATATATTTCATGGCAATAACTGGAAGGAGGGCACAGTATCCACAAAAAAAAAGCCATTCACAAATGAAATCTTGGCAGTATGAATAGTTAGGAAAAGGTTTTACAACTTCCTGTACCGGCTGCAAATTCAACTTTAAATCTTATGGCTTAGTTGATTAAGTTGGTTTATAATGCTTAGTTTTTAGGAGAAATGGATATGGGAATATGATCTCCCCCTCCTCAGTAACATAATAAGCATCCCCAAATGTATTATGTAGTACTTTAATTTTTAATTTATATTTTTATTATTACATGCAATACTATCTTAATATCTTAGTTCTCAATTTTCCATTTTTTTAAACAGCATCCAGAATAAGTTTTCAAAATGCACATTGATCATAGGACCCTTCTTAAAATCCTAAGTGAACCCATTTTCTTCAAAGTGAAACCAAAACTCATTAAGATCCTCTACCAGGTGGCCGCATTTCAGCTCCCAAGCCTGTTTCTTATCATCACTTCTCTCCCAGCTAAATGCCTTGTAGAATTCCAAATGAGTCATATAGTTACCCGTCTCTTTCCCTTTGTTCATACTTTCCATTTGACAAGGTTTCTCTTTTTCTTAATTTTTGTTAATTTGAGAGGTTGGCACAGAGAGCAATGCCGGAACTGAAAAGGCATGAGACGAGTACCCGCCAAGGAAATTGTGAGCAAAAGTGACACATCTTTCTTTTGGATCAAGGTTATGTATAATTCTCTTATCTCTCTCATATTTCATTGGCTAAAAAGGCAGAGGTTTCAGATACAACAGCTGAAAGTTGGTGGGACTTTCCCAGTTCTAAATCCCTAAGTGATATGTAAAACAGAGCCCCGTGGGCTTCCCTGGTGGCACAAGGGGTTAAGCACAACACTATGGAGGTATCTGCAGCCTCTGCAGCACTAGTTCCATCCCCAGCCTGCCAGGGAGCTACCCACATGGCACAGCAGACCTCTCCTGGCTTACCTGCTGCTCCCCTCAGCAGTGTATTGCAGTCAGTCTGCCTGTTCTGTTCCCCACTTTGTGTCTGGTGAGTCCTCTCACCAAACCCCCCTGCATCTCTGGCCTGTACCCAGTTCTTGTATGCATAAATAAATAAATCTTTTAAAAAACCAAATATATAAACAGAGCCCACTCTGAAAATAAGTTTGGCCACAAATGAGTAATCAATTATCGTTTAGTTAAGTTACTGAGACTTTAGAATTAGTGCTACATCGGTTTTTGCTAGCATAACAATACTATTGGAACATTATTTAAAATTTTTTTGGTTACTATTATGTTTGAACTTACATATACATATTGAACATTTATATTTTATTTATTAACTTCAATTCTTCAGTAAAATGTCTTTTGCCCATTTTTTTCTATTCATATTGATTTATAAAATATCTTTATATATGAAATTATGTTAAACCTTTATGTTATTTGTTTTCCCCCACTTTAGGATGGAAAAAGCCTTCTGAAATTTGATAGATTAATTTTTCTAATTTTTATTGAGGTATAATATACATAAAATATGTTAGCTTTAAGTCTATGACAAAATGATGTGATATATATATTAAAATGAGCACAATAGTAAGTTTAGTTAACATCTGTCACTACACATGGCTATAAATTTTTTTCTCATGATGAGAACTTCTAGTATCTACTTTCTTAATAACTGTCAAAATACAATACAGTATTGTTAATTATAGTCACCATTATGTACATTACATCCACAGGACTTATTTATAAGTAGAAGCTTGTACCTTTTGAACACCTTCACCTATTTCTCTAATTTTATTATTCTCTTTATTTAAATCATTTAAATATTTTCTAAGACATGATATTCTATAATCTACTATGATATATGTTGGTGCATGCTGTTAAACAGGAATATAGTTACATATAATACATCCATCTTAAAACTTAGTTGGCTCTTTCTTCTAAATTGAAAGATAGTTTTGGTGGTATGCCCTTGAATTATTTCTTAAATAAAATCCTCATGACATTTAATATCCATTTAGTATATTCAGAACAACTGAGTCACTTAGCTCTCCACTGACTATCCATTCTAGGGAGGCAGAACAGACAGGAAGCAAAGGTGTGTCCAGACAGAGCGGAAATGCCTGAATCAGTCATGTAAGCTGCCTGGAATTAGAATGGGAAACAGTTCTTTTCCTCAGTAGCCCTTTAATTAGAATTTTATTTCTTCACTTAAATTTTCAGTCTTTTATGTGGTGATTAAGTACAAATTGAGGACTGTGAAGCATTTTGACAGATAAATGGGAAATTCCTTTGATATTTTTGCAGTTGAGTATGTCAATCTAGCAATTTGCAATCATGGTGACTTTTGCTTTGCTTGGAGATAAACACAGTATGGATAGCGAAGAATTATCTCACTATTTTTTTCAGTTACCGTCCTGTGTTTTCACACTTATACTGGGATGTAACGACATTCAGTTTCTAACCAAGTGCATGTAGATGCTACTATCTTAACACAAATGTCTTATGGGGACTGCAATATCTGTAAAAGTCTACAATTTTGAGATCTTATAGAAATATGTGTCAGTGGTAGTGCTGGAATAAGGCTGGTGTGTGTGTGTGTGTGTGTGTGTGAGAGAGAGAGAGAGAGAGAGAGAGAGAGAGAGAGAGAGAGAGAGAGAGAGAGAGAAAGAGAAAGACAAATTAGCTGCAGCCTTGTCTGAGGCAGGTTTAATTAGCAGGTCCATAGTCTTCTGTTGCTTTTTCAGTGGGTCTTCATCTTTCATGAGATGGATGTCTAGCCTGTATTAACATGATTGGATTTTGGTGGCTCTGGGCTACATGCTTGTAAGGAAAAACGTAAGATAAATCTTATAAGTACCACCAATACAGACAGCTAATAATAGCAACCGTATTACCTGTTTTCTGCATTTGTGGAAACATCAGGTAATACAATGTCAGCTAACACTATAGTCACTGTGCTGTACATTACAACTTCAAGACTTATTTATAAATGTTAGTTTGCTCTGCCCACTTACAAATGATGTTCACTATGTTTATTATGATGTCAATTATGATATCCCAGTAAGTTGTAATTGGAGCTTTATATGTAATTGGTCTTTGGCTATATAATGGAGAGAACTAAAACATATTGATTTTATGAACTCATGTTTTAGCATTTGAAAGAGGTGAAAATAAACTATATTGTCAATGATTTTTTTTTGTACTTTCAAGTTTTCCAAATATCTATGAGGTTACAATTTTAAATTTCTCAAGATACAGGTGGACTCTTTAAACAATTTGGTCTGCTTTCTATAATTTTATGTCTTTGAAGGCAGGTTTGTATATCCCCAAAATGAGAGTATCATCATTTTATCATAAATTAATACTTTTTTTACATAAATATGTTGTTACACTATACCTGTAGTCAGCAGGTGACCTAAGTACACTCAGTGTTGTGTGAGAAATTACTTGGGTGCAAATTCACTCAAGTGAATTTGTACAAGCCTCCGTGTACAGCACAGGGCAAGTTAGCTATACCAGAAACCACAAAATAGAAGAGTTTCTGGATTAAATTATAACATATTGAGCTATATTTTATTTTTTTTAAGATTTATTTATTTATGCATACAAGGACTGGGGTACAGGCCAGAGGTACGGGGTGGGGGCGGTGAGAGGATTCACCAGAGACAGAATGGGGAGCAGAACAGGCAGACTGACTGAAATACACTGCTGAGGGGAGCAGCAGGAGTGAAAGGAGAGGTCTGCTGTGCCATGTGGGTAGCTCCCTGGCTGGCTGGGGATCGAACTTGAGCTGCAGAGGCTACAGATAGCTTCCCAGTGCTGTCTTTAACCCCTTGCGCCATCAGGGAGGCCTTGAGCTATATATTTTATTAAGTAAATTTAAAATATACTATGAAAAGCAAAGGGAAAGAGTGAGGTCAATTAACCACTGGGGAAATGGGGCATGTAGGGTGAAAAAAATTACAATGCCTGCATTCTGGGGTATCAGAAACCAAGCTTGGATTCTAACAAAGATTCAGTTACTTGAAAATAACTTGGTTATCTCAGCTTTACATTAGGTATTTTTTTTCTCTAGAAAACCATTTTGCTAACTATAAAAATGAAAAGAATTATAGAATAAAAACCTTATGTAAACAATAAGGAAGGTGCTGAGCAAAGGATAGATGTTAATCTTGTTATTAACAACAAGGTTATCTGAAAGGACAATGTTATTATAAGTCCCATAACTCATAGCCATGAGTTAATGAACTAGATTCATTCATTCACTCACTCAATTATCTACTGTTTTACTATATGACAGATATAGTTCCAGACAGTAGGGATAAAACAGTGAATAAAACTGCAAATATCCCTATTCTTATAATATCCATTCTTATAAGAGGAAACAACATAACAAATAATTAAAGTACAATGAAGAGTAAGAATAGAGCAGAGTAAGGGTGGGGGCAAACCCCGAGGGTTAGGCATTACAACAGAGGTAACCATCGTTGGTAAACAATGTCTAAGCAGTGAGTCCTATAGATATTTGGAGAAAACACATGAGGACATTTTTGTGCTTAAAGAAAAGATCAGATTCTAAATTCTTTTTTAAGGTTGAGCCATTAGGATTTGTTAACAGAGAACAGCATATGCAAATGGCCTAAAACAAAAAGTGTCTTATTTCTTTCACAAAAACTAAGGACTCCATCATAGTTAAAGAAGACACATCGAAAGGGAGAAAAATGTACTAGGAGGTCAGAAAGATTAATGGTGGGGCCAGATGCATGGGGCTTTGTAGGCATTTTAAAGAATTTGACTTATGTGCAAGATTTTTTTTAAGTTTTATTTATTTATTTATATAAGAACCGGGGTACAGGCCAGATGTGCGGGAGGGTGAGAGGATTCACCAGAGACAGAGCCGGGAGCAGAACAGGCAGACTGACTGAAATGCACTGCTGAGGGGAGCAGCAGGCGCAACAGGAGAGGTCTGCTGCACCACGTGGGACCCTCGAACCAGCACTGCAGAGGCTGCAACAGCTTCACAGCGTGGTGCTCAACCGCCTGCACCACCAGGGGAGGCCCAGTGTGCAAGATTTCATATGCATTTGTATCATATGTACGAGAGTTGAAGCAGAAAAGTGACATGCAACATATATTTAAAAGTGATCATTATGTCTGCCTTGCTGTCAACAGACTAGAGTGAAAGTAGGAAAACCAGTTTTGGAAGATGGTGTAATAATCAAGGGAGAAGTTAGTGACTTAATCTGGAGTACTAGGGAAAGGTTATAGCCTGCATGTAATTTGAAGATTGAGTTATCAGAATTTGTCTACAGGTTGGATATACTGTATGAAGAAAAGACAGGAAGCAAGATAAATGCAAGGTTTTGGACTTGAGCACAAAAATGGATGGCAATTTCATTAACTGAGATGGTAAAAATGAATAGCATTTTGGAGAGAATAAAAGTTCTATTTTAGATATATTAATCTAAATTTTAAGTATGGTTAGAACTTTCTTTTTAATTTTTTTTATGTTTTACATCATTCATTTTTAAACAATATTTGCTTCTCCCCACCCCCTCAGGTGTAGTCCCCATAGAGTTTCCTTCCCCAATGCACCTGTTCACCATCAATCACCTCAGTGGCCTGTGCTCCTCCCTCCCTTCCTCTGATCCCTCTCCCTCCTCCCCCCCTGCAGTATGTCTTTGATTTATAATTGTCTGTTTTTGCTTTGTTGTGTTTTGTACTGTTGCTGTTTTTTTTTTTTGTTTTTTTTTTTACACTGATGTCTTATTTGGTTCCCCTATATTCCTGCTATAAATGAAACCATGTGATATTTTTCTTTTTCCTTCTGGCTTATTTCGCTGAGCATAATTCTTTCTACCTCCATCCACATTGCTGTAAATGGCATGAGTTTATCTTTTCTGATTGCTGAATAATATTCCTTTGTGTATACATGCCACATCTTCTTGATCCAGTCATCTATTTTTGGGCATTTGATTTGTTTCCAGGTTTTACCTATTGTAAATAGTGTAAATAGTAAATTGTAAATAGTGCTGCAATAAACATAGGGGTACAGGTTGTCTTTTGAATCAATGTTTTTGTGTCCTTTGGGTAGATCCCTAGGAGTGGAATTGCCAGATCATATGGTAGCTCCATTTTTAGTAGACTGAGGAACCTCCAGACAGCTTTCCATAGTGGTTGGACCAGTTTTCACTCCTACCAGCAGTGTAGGAGAGTTCCTTTTTCACCACATTCTTGCCAACATTTGCTGTTGCTGGTTTTTTTCATATGTGCCATTCTTACCGGTATAAGGTGGTATCTCAATGTGGTTTTGATTTGCATTTCGCTGATTATAAGGGATGTTGAACATTTTTTTCATATGCCTGTTGGCCATTTGCATTTCTTCTTTGGATAAATGTCAATTAAGTTCTTCTGCACATTTCTTGACTGGATTGTTTGTTTTTGTTGAGTCGTGTGAGTTCTTTTTATATCTTTGTGATCAGTCCCTTATCAGTTGACTGGAGTGCAAAGATTTTTTTCCCAATCAGTGGGGTGTCTCTCTGTTTTGGTTAATGTCTCTTTTGCTGTACAGAAGCTTTTGAGTTTGATGTAATCCCAGGTGTTTATCTTTTCCTTGACTGTCTTTGCTTTGAGTGATGAGTCTTAAAGATGTTATTGTGATGGATGTCTTGTAGTGTTTTGCCTATATTTTCTTCTATCTATTTTATGGTTTCAGGTCTATGTCCAGTTCTTTTATCCATTTTGAGTTGATTTTTTTTGCGTGGTGAGAGGTAGTGGTCTAATTTCATTTTTTCACATGTGGTGGTCCAGTTTTCCCAGCACCATTTATTGAGCAAACTGTCCATGTTAGCAGGTTAGAACTTTAGATACATAAATATGGAGTCCAGGGGAGACTTATGAACTACAGATAAAAATTTGAGTGTTGTCGTGGCAGGGTGATATTTGAAAGCAATGAATCAGGATAAAATCACCCATGTAATGCAGGCAGTGAGAGGTGAGTAGGATAAACTGTAGTATTAAAAGACCTGTGATAAGGACTGTAAACAAAACTGGGTAGAAATAACTAGTAAGGGGGGAAGAAAATCAGCATGTATTGGAATATCTAAAAAGAAACATTTTAAATGCTTCTTGTTGATCAAATAAGATGAAAACCGAGAAATTAATCAATGGTTATAGTAACAGGTAGGTCATTGGAGACCTTGACAGAGCTTGGTTAGTGGAGTGCAATATGCAGTTGAAGGGAAGGAACAGGAGATAGCAAGTATACTGAGCGATCCCCACAGTGTATAAGTTGAAGGGGAAAATGGCATTAAAGAATTTGAATGACTGTGTTGCCTTTTTTCAAAAAAAATTAAGATAAAAGAAATAAAATATGCTTGTATTCTAATAGTAATAGTCCAATATTGAGGATAAAATTTATACAGAGGAAAGAAAAGAGATTTGAATGCAACATAGTGAATAAGGTGTTTTCTTAGATAAGGATGCAGGCAGTTCATCTATATTAATAGGAGAACAGAGTAAAAAAAGGATAGTTATTATAGACAAATTTGATGGTGGTTGCTAGTGAGGATGCCTTCTGATTGCTTTATTCTTTTCAGCACAGTTGGAAGCCAATCATTGAGAGTGATGGTAAGAGAGGTGCTGGAGGCGCTAGGAGGGATTCATTTATGAGGACTCATCTAAGAGAGTGGATTAGATAATCATAACATATAAGCATTTTATGGCATGATATGAATGCAAAGTGTCTGAGGTGTCATAGCTTAGGGCTATTGAGTAGTTTGAGGTTAATCAAAATTTGCTATTTTACCTTTAACCTCTCTCCTTTTCTACCTCTGCCTTTGAAGGAGTAGAATGGTAATTGCTCTCCTCTCTTTGTGTAAACTGCTCTGCATCCCTTTTGTGATTTACCTACTTTCCTGGGCACTAATCGTTTGCATATTATAACTTATTTAACTATTACATTAATAGTTAATGTTGATTATGGTGGTTATGTTTGGCTAAGCTAAGCTTTATGACTAAATTTAAAAGAAGTATCTTCTTTAATTAAATTTATGGGTTGAAATTATGGAAATACGATTATGAATTTGTGTAAATATTTTATCATTAAAACAGCATGTAGCATTTGTCCGTGAAGTCTTCAGTTCTGGTTAAAGAATTTCATGATTGGACAGGTAGAATCTGTAATTTTTGTGAATGGTTATGTCACCTTTTTTTCTGTTATTATTCTTAGATGGATAAAAAGGAAGCATAGGGGAATTTTCAGTGTCAACCTATATTTAACTCCTGAATCTCCATTGATGAATTTTGATGACAAGCACAAAATATTAGTGAAAGTTGAAAGAAGTCTTCTATTATCAATCTAAAATCTCAGTCAAGTTAAACAATGGTCATTAAGAAGTAAGGCATTATACTTCATATAATGAAGAGAGAAAAAGATAAGCAAAATTAGGGAAATGTAAAGGTGGATTAAAAAATCAGAAGTCTTGGGGCCTCCCTGGCGGCACAGTGGGTTGAGCACCACCCTGTGAAGCTGTCCACAGTCTCTGCAGTGCCGGTTCGATTCCTGGCCAGCCAGGGAGAAACCCATATGGTGCAGCATACCTCTCCTGCCTCAACTGCTGCTCCCTTCAGCAGTGTTTTAGGTTTTGTCTGCCTGCCTACCTGCTCTGTCTCTGGTGAATTCTCTCATCCTCCCGTGCCTCTGACTGAACCCCACTTCTTGTATAAATAAATAAATCTTTAAAAAAAATCAGAAGTCCTGCTTTTGTCATTGACTAAAATCCTTAAACAAACCTTCTAAAATTTGAGATCTTAAGTTTCTTATTTGAAAATAAGGGCTTAAGACATCTTCTAATGAGTCTTCAGTATACTTAAAACTAATTCGATGTAATTAATATTAAATTGTATCCATGCAAATGACCCATATCAAAAAAACAAAAACAGGAGAGGGCGGAGCAACATGGCGGCGAGGAGACGCTGCGAGTAAGATCTCCCATTAAAAAAAAGTTAATAGGGAGGAAAAGCGGCAGGTCCCAGTGAGAACTGGGACACAGAAGATAAACGGACGACTCCAGCAAACTGCCCGAAGAAGAAAGTTGCCATAAAAGAGGACGAGAAGGGAGGGAAGCGCAGAACCCTGCTCCCCTCCCCCGCCCACAAAGTCAGCACTCTCCGACCGGCAGAGAGGAGGAAACAACAAACCAAAACGGCCAACAAGAAAAACGGACACAGCAAGCGGGACTGTGAGTGGAAAGGAACTATTGCAGCCACCACACCCCGTGAACGGGAGCTGAGGCGAACCCTGCAGGATCCGCCGCGGAGGTGAGCTCCAGGCGCCATTAAAGAGAGCCCCGCCCCCCAGGAGGAGACCAGCACCAGCACACAGCCCCAGCCGCCCGGTAAGCCTGCGCGGAAAGTGGCGCGGATCCAGACCGGATCGCAGCTGCCCAGGTCCCCGCGCCTGCGACCTAGGCTTGCGGGGAGACGGTGGAGGCCCTCCCTGAGTGAGCAGGAACAAGGCGCCCAGGCAGGGGAGCGGGATTCAAAAGGCGCCATTCCCGCGCCACTGATCTGGGCTACAGCCCGCGTCCTGGAACTGAGGGCTTTGGAACTGAGACCCGGGGCACGAAATTAGGGGCGTGGGTTCCCCACGACGGTGGGGCACAAGGCAGACACAGCACCCCAAAGCCGTTGAGGTGTACCCTACCATCCCCGCTCTGCTCCCTGTCCCACGGGGTGGAAAATCAGCTCCCCAAGGGCTCCAGGAGAGATCTCTGGCGCCACCTAGCGACTTGACCCCAGCACAGGCTACTGAAGGAGCTAGTGGCCAGCTGGGGAGTTAGCCCACACCTGGCTCCTTCCGAACAAGTAGTCTGAGCCCACAGGGAGAGCGAGCACCCACAGCCAGGGCAGACCAGGCGCGCAGAAGAGTGTGCCTGAGACCAGACGCGCAGGGAGTGTGTCCCACATCACCATTTTAGAACAGGGACATTTCTTCAGTAAAGACTACCTGCAGAAGGCTTCCTCAGGAGCCAGAGGTGAGCGGGGGAAGTTCGCCCATGCCAGACCCCCTCTGGCCTGCAGTCCAAGCCCAGAGGGGAGCAGGAACCCACCGCCGGGGCAGACCAGGCGCACAGGGGAGTGTGTCCCCACATCGGCATTTTAGAACAGGGACCTTTCTCCATTAAAGGCTGCTTGAAACTGACAGATGACTCCTGGAAGAACCAGAGGGGAACAGAGAAGCCCACCCAAGATGCCGGCCAGTCCCAACAACACAGTGTCCCAACGCATACGGCAAATTAGAAAACAGACAGTAGGGAGGAGAAGAACCACACGCAACCTAGCAACTCTCCAGAGAAAAAGCACACCACAAAAAGAAAGCCAGCCCCCAGATTGCAAAGACAATAACTTGGAAGAATTTCTGAGCCTTCCAGAAAGAGAATTTAAAATTGCCGTGATTAAAAAACTGACAGAAGTCATAAAGGAAAACAATGATAAGGGAAAAATAATCAACGATCAGAAGAATGCAATTGAGTCCCTAGAGAGGGAAAACAATGGTCAGAAGAAAGAAATTGAGTCCCTAAAGAGGGAAGTAAAAGAAATGCAGGAGATCAAAGAATTAATGGAAGAACTAAAGAATTCTGGGAAAAGCAATGAAAGCAGAATAGATGAAATGGAAGAACGAATAAGTAATCTTGAAGACACAGAAATAAAAAGAACCAAAAGAAAAGGAAAGAGAAGTACGAAGGAAAAAGAACGAAGAAAGACTTCGGGAACTATCTGACTCCATGAGGAAAGGAAATATAAGAGTATAGGAATACCAGAAGGAGAGGAGAGAGATGTAGGAACAGAGAAAATATTCAAAGAGATAATTGAAGAGAACTTCCCAAATGTGAAGAAGGAGCTGAAAATTGATATACAAGAAGCAAGAAGAACACCAAACTTCCACGACGAAAGGAAAAATATAGCAAGACACATAATAGTAAAGCTCCCAAGAATCCAGGACAAGGAAAAAATAATGAAGCTGGCAAGAGGGAAGAAACAGATAACATTCAAAGGAAAACCAATCAGGCTGACATCAGACTTCTCCGAAGAAACACTACGGGCAAGGAGAGAGTGGAGGGACATAGTCAACAGACTCCAAGAAAACAGATGCCAACCAAGAATACTCTATCCCGCAAAGCTCTCCTTCCTCTTTGAAGAAAGAATATGGACCTTCCCAGACAAACAGAAACTCCGGAATTTCATTGCAACTAAACCCCCACTCCAAAAAATACTACAAGGAGTCCTAAAGCCAGAACCTCAGAGGGACGAATAACAATGAAAGAAGGCCAAAAAAAAAAAAAAGTTATTAAAAGAATAAATAAATAAAATCAAAGGAAAGACAAACACAATGGCAAATACAGATGTTAACATATCAATATTAACTCTAAATGTAAATGGACTAAACTCTTCAATAAAAAGACACAGAGTGGCAGCCTGGATTAAGAAACAAAACCCAACCTTTTGCTGTCTCCAGGAAACACATTTAGCTACAAAAGATAAAAATAGGCTCAAAGTTAAAGGATGGAAAACAATCCTACAAGCAAATGGACCAAAAAAGAAAGCAGGAACAGCTATACTTATATCAGATAAAACAGATTTCAAACTCAAAAAGATAAAAAGAGACCCTAATGGTCACTACATTATGATCAAGGGGACAATACTTCAAGAAGAAATAACACTCATTAACATATACTCACCAAACGAAGGAGCACCAAAATATATCAGACAACTGTTGTCCTCTCTGAAAACAGACATCAGAGAAAACACATACGTAGTGGGAGACTTCAACACACCACTATCAACAATGGATAGATCAACAAGACAAAAAATAAGTAAAGAAACCAAAGCTCTAAATAAGGACCTAGAGCAATTGGGCTTAACAGACATCTATAGAACACTAAACCCCCAAAAAACGGAGTACACATTTTTCTCAAGCGCACACGGATCATTCTCCAGGATCGATCACATACTGGGGCACAAGACAAACATCAACAGATACACCAAGATTGAAATCATATCAACCATCTTTTCTGACCATGAAGGCATCAAACTAGAAATAAACCATAAAAAGAAGGCAAGGAACTTTCCTACCTCATGGAGATTAAAAACCACACTACTGGAAGACCATTGGACTAATGAGGAGATCAAAGAAGAAATTAAAAAATTTTTTGAATTGAACGACAAGGACACTAATATCCTAAATGTATGGGATGCAGCAAAAGCAGTAATAAGAGGAAAATATATAGCAATAGAAGCTCACATCAAGAAACAAGAAAGAACGCAAAGAAACAACCTCATCTCGAAGCTCAAAGATCTAGAAAAAGAACAACAAAAAAACCCCAAAACCAGTAGAAGAAAAGAAATAATAAAAACCAAAGCAGAAATAAATGAAATTGAAACTAAAAAAACAATCCAAAAGATCAATGAAACCAAGAGCTGGTTTTTTGAAAAAATCAATAAAATAGACAAACCCCTAGCCAGGCTCACAAAGGAAAAAAGGGAGAAAGCACAAATAAACAGGATCATCAATGAAAGAGGAGAAATCACAACGGACACAGCAGAAATCAAAAGAATAATCAGTAACTACTATGAACAGTTATATGGAAACAAGTTTAACAATCTAGAGGAGATGGACAAATTCCTACAACTCTACAATCACCCAAAGCTAGATAAAGAAGAAATAGAACACCTAAACAGACCAATTACAATTAGCGAAATTGAAATGGTAATCAAAAACCTCCCCAAAAACAAAAGCCCAGGACCTGATGGATTTACAAATGAATTCTACCAAACATTCAGAGACGAATTAGTGCCTATCCTTCACAAACTCTTCCAAAAAATTGAGAAGGAAGGGACAATACCAAACACGTTTTATGAAGCCAACATTACACTAATACCAAAACCGAACAAGGACAACACAAAAAAGGAAAACTACAGGCCAATCTCCCTAATGAACACTGATGCAAAAATCCTCAATAAAATTTTAGCTATCAGAATCCAACAATGTATCCATAAGATAATTCACCACGACCAAGTTGGATTCATTCCAGGGGCACAAGGATGGTTTAACATCCGAAAATCAATCAACGTTATCCAACACATCAACAAAAAGAAATATAAAAACCATATGATAATATCAATAGATGCTGAGAAAGCTTTCGACAAAGTGCAACACCCATTCATGATAAAAGCCCTTGAAATTCTGGGGATACAAGGAACATACCTCAACATCATAAAGGCCATCTATGACAAGCCAACAGCCAGTATCATTCTCAATGGTGAAAAGCTGAAAGCAATTCCATTAAGATCTGGAACAAGACAAGGATGTCCACTCTCACCATTGCTTTTCAATATAATACTGGAAGTCCTAGCCAGGGCAATAAGACAAGAGAAAGACATCCAAGGAATCCAAATAGGAAAAGAAGAAGTCAAACTATCACTATTTGCAGATGATATGATATTATACATAGAGAACCCCAAAAACTCCACAGAAAAGCTAATTCAACTCATCAATCAGTTCAGTAAAGTGGCAGGATACAAAATCAACACGCAAAAGTCAGTAGCCTTCCTATACACAAACAATAAATCTGAAGAAGAAGAAATCAAAAAGACCATCCCTTTTGTTATTGAAACAAAAAAAATCAAATATTTGGGAATAAATCTAACAAAAGAGGTAAAGGACCTATACAAAGAAAACTATAAAACACTGTTAAAAGAAATAGAAGAAGACACAAAGAAATGGAGAGACGTCCCCTGCTCATGGATTGGAAGAATAAACATTATTAAAATGGCCATCCTTCCAAAAGCAATATACAGATTCAATGCTATTCCAATCAAAATTTCAATGTCATTCTTCAAAGAAATAGAACAATTATTGATGAAATTCATATGGAATCACCAAAAACCCGAATAGCCAAAGCTCTCCTGAAAAAAAAAGAAGGGAATGGAGGCATCAGACTCCCAGACTTCAAACTATACTACAAAGCCATAATCATCAAAACTGCATGGTATTGGAACAAGAACAGACATACAGACCAATGGAATCGAATAGAAAATCCAGAAATAAACCCACAGATTTATGGTCAACTAATCTTTGACAAAGGAGCAAAGAATATGCATTGGAGCAAAGAAAGTTTGTTCAATAAATGGTGCTGGGAAAACTGGGTCGCTACATGCAAAAGAATGAAGCTTGACCACCACCTCACACCATACACAAAAATCAACTCAAAATGGATTAAAGAACTAGACATAAGACCTGAAACCATAAAATATATAGAAGGAAATATAGGCGAAACACTACGTGATTTGCACATCAAAGACATCTTTACAGACACATCACCCAAAGCAGTGATAGTGAAGGCAAAGATAAACAGCTGGGACTACATCAAATTAAAGAGCTTTTGCACAGCAAAAGAGACAATAACAAAAACAAAGAGAAACCCCACCAACTGGGAGAACATTTTTGCACCCAACACTAATGATAAAGGACTGATCACAAAAATCTGCAAAGAGCTGATGAGACTCAACAACAACAAAGAAAATAATCCAGTCAAAAATGGGCAGAAGAGCTAAAAGAAACTTCTCTGAAGAGGAAATGCAAATGGCCAACAGGCATATGAAAAAATGTTCAACATCACTTGTCATCAGGGAAATGCAAATCAAAACTACCATGAGATACCATCTTACACCAGTGAGAATGGCACATATTAAAAAAACTAGCAACAACAAATGTTGGCGAGGGTGTGGAGAAAAAGGAACTCTTCTGCACTGTTGGTGGGAGTGCAAACTGGTCCAACCACTGTGGAAAGCTGTATGGAGATTTCTGGACCTACTAAACATAGAGCTTCCATATGATCCAGCAATTCCACTCCTAGGTATTTACCCAAAGGACACAGAAACATCAATTCCAAAGAACACCTGCACCCCTATGTTTATAGCAGCACTGTTTACAATAGCTAAGCTTTGGAAACAACCCAAATGCCCAAAAATAGATGACTGGATCAAGAAGATGTGGTACATATATACCATGGAATATTACTCAGCATTCAAAAAAGATAAACACATGCAATTTGCAGCAACATGGATGGCGCTGGAAGAGATCATGCTCAGCGAAATAAGCCAAAAAGAAAAAGAAAAATACCGGATGGTCTCACTCATAGCAGGAATCTAGAAAACTTAAATAAGGGACCAGGAAAATGAATAACTATAAGAAAGTGAAAATCAAAATCAACAAAAAACTATGAACCAGAGACACTTAGGGGGGCGGGGGTGGGAGGGGAGGGATTGGGGTCAGAATGGGGGGGCTGCAATTGTATGGGGAATATAACAATAAAATTTATTAAAAAAAAAAAAAAAAAAAAAAAAAAAACCAAAAATAACCAGGAACAACAAATGTTGGTGAAGGTATGGAGAAAAAGGAAACTTCTGACAGTGCTGGTAAGAATGTAGCTATGCCTATTATGGAAAACAATATAAAAATAGATCTACCATATTACTTACCAATACTTCTTGGTATCTCTATCTGATGAATGCAAGGACACTAATTTGAAGGCATATATGCTCCTTTATTCATTGCAGCATTATTTACAACAGTTAAATTATAGAAACAGCCTAAGTGCCCAACAATACAGGAGTAGATTAAGAAGATTTGGTATATATACATGATGGAATATTACACAGGTATAAAAAAGATGAAATCTTCCTATTTGTGACAACATGAATGAAGGAACATGCTAAGTGAAATAAGTCAGAAGGAGAAAGACAAATGCTGGATGATTTTTCCAATGTGTGGAATATAGAGAAGCAAAACAAAGGAATTCAGAAAAATTAAACCTAAGCAAACCCTAGAAAGAAGACTGCAGAATTGAGGCTACTAGAGGGGGAAGGAAAATGAGGGTAGGAATGAAGGAAGGAGTGGACCTAGTGTTCTGTAGTAAGGGTTTATGTGTGCTTTCGTGGTGGTTATGGTGATGTACATCTTAGGAGGTGTGAGTCTATTCCCCTAACTCATTCAGTATTGTAAACCAATGGGTGATTCTTACAGGTATGAGGTGGTGTCTCATTGCGGTTTTGAATTTTTGACTGGGTTATTTACTTCGTTTTTGTTGAGTTGAGTAAGCCCTTTGTAGATCTTTGCTATCAGTCCCTTGGCAGTTGTATGGGGTGAGTTTTTCTTTTTTCTTTTCCTATAAAGTGACAAATGAATTCATATCCTTGAACAGAATCTGGCTCAATTACTTTGCTACCTTGCTACTGTATTTGGGATGTGTTCTTTCACTAGGAAGTATATAATAACTGTTTTTTGCTATTAAAAAAAAGTTAACTCTCCACTGGTACTGAACATCTAGTTCCATTAAATTATTAGAGTTTCTAAAATGTTAATATTCAAATTCTCTCATTTTGTTTTGATTCAATAGCTGGAATAATTTTATGAGGAGATGCTTTTTCTAACCTATTTGATTATTCAATGGCAGAGTTAATAAGAAACTAAGACTAAATGCTTGATTTATTTCTTTTACTTAACATATTTTTAAAAATATACTATAGTAAGAAAACTTAATGTGAATTCACCCTCATAACAGACTTTTAAGAGCCTGATTCAGTATTATTATTATTCATAGGTAATCTATACAGCAGATCCTTAAAATGAACCAGTCACAGAAGAAGAAATACTGTATAATTCTACCATATTTTTTAATCATGATTTTAGCTTTTATTTGTCTTTGAAAAAAATATTTTAGTATTCCTGTTGTTCCTCAAATAGTATAGGTAGACTATCCATGGCCCTCCCTTCTGTATACCTGACTTCCAATTTTAATTTATCCTTCAGATTTAAATATAAATTTAGTAATACTACACCTGAGACAGGTAGAAAAGGGTTTGGGATATGGGAAGTTTTACTTTTGTGTACTTTTCTCTCTGTGTGTGCTGGGGGAAAATGCACCAGATTTCATTTCTAGCGTGTATTGTGAATAGTATTATGTGGATTGGTGGTGGTGGTGAGTGGGGGTGGATAAGAAGATGGGCTGTGTGGGTGTGTGTGTGTCCTACATGGAGAGTATGAGGACTAAACTTTGATTATGAATTGTTCACTTAATTTAGCTAGTTAGGTATTATGGACTGAATATTTGTATTTGCCTAAAATTCAAGAGTTGAACGCCCAATACGATGATATTTAGAGGTGGGACCTTTGGGAAGTAATCAGGTTTACAGATAGTTATGGAACTGGAATTAGACCTTCACAATGGAATGAGTGTCCTTGGTTAGAGGAAAAGACAGCAGATGCACCAAGGAAGGATCTTATTGGTGCATAACAAGAAGGCACTCTGCTGTAAGTTGGAGTGGGGCACATCATGGCATCTCTGCCAGCACCTGATGTGGAATTATAGTCTCCAGACTATGAGAAATTAAAGATCTGTTGTTTAAGCCATTAAGTCAATGGTATTTTGTAATAGTGGAGCTGACTAAAACAGAAGTAAGAAGTTAGTTTGGAGAAAAACCACAAGACGTAAGGTTTTTAATCTTGTGAGGCCATCTGGTTTTTCCACCTGTTTCTTAAAATACCACCTCTGTGTCTGTCAAAATTGTTCATATTTCTTTCTAGGTCCTTTAGATTATGGAAATCCTTCCCCAAAATACACTATATTTTAGAAAAATGGCTCCATTAAACAACAATGACTATGTGCGGAGGAGTGGCTGTTCATTTTTCTGCATTTGCTTAATCTTGGGGGAGGGACAGTGTACAGCAGAAGTTCCTTTCTCCTAAGGCCTCCTGGGCTTCCAGTCCTGTTCTCCATTTGCTGACTACTATGAGAATTGGCAGATTCTGCTTTAGTTATTTCTCTGAAAACTACATATTTTCAGGAAGGGAAGTTGCACATCACCCTTGATGTTTTTCTTCTCACTGATTAAAGTTTACTGTACTTGGTACTAATTCCTGCCAAAGATTTCTGATATATCGTTGGCAGTATTTACTAGTTTCAGAACTGATAAGCTTTTTTTCTCATTTTATTTATTTCTGGTTAAATTTTTCAGTTTTCAAAAAGATGCTTTTATAAGGGGTTCTCGTAAGACATTGCCCATTTTATTTTCTTTCAAATAACAAAACAACCCAATCAAAAAATGGGCAGAAAAGCTAAATAGACACTTCTCCAAAAAGGGCATGCAAATGGCAAACAAACATATGAAAAAATGTTCATCATCACTTATTATCAGGAAAACGCAAATGAGATAACACCTCACACAATAAGATACCACCTCACACCTAAAGAATGACCTATATGTAACAAAAACCATACAAACCAGAAACAGCAGGTGCTGGTGATGGTGTGGCATTGTTGTAGGAATACAGATTGGTCCATCCCCTGTGGAAAGCAGTGTGGAGTTTCTTTAAAACACTAAAAATGGATCTTCCATATGATCCAGCAATTCTCCTCCTAGGCATCTACTCAAAAGAACACAAAAACACTAATTCAAAAGAAAATCCTCACTCCTATGTTTATAGCAGCACTATTTACAATAGCCAAGATATGGAAACAATCTAAATGCCCCAAAACAGATGAATGGATTAAGAAGATGTGGTATATCTACATAAGGGAATACTACTCAGCAATCATAAATGATAAACTCATGCCATTTGTGGGAACATGGATGGAGCTATGAGGGATTATGCTCAGTGAAATGAGCCAGAAGGAGAAAGATAAATACCAGATGGTTTCACTTATATGTGGAATGTGAGAAACCAAATAAAAGATCAGACAAAAACAAATTTTAAAACCAACTCTAAAGGGCCTCCCTGGTAGTGCAAGGGGTTAAATCTCAGCATTATAAAGCTATCTGCAGCCACTGCAGCATGAATTCGATTCTTGGCCAGGAAGCTGACCCACATGGTGAGCAGACCTCTCCAGTCTCACCTGCTGCTCCTCTCAGCAGTGTATTTCAGTAGATCTGCTTGTTCTGCTCCTTTCTCTGTCTCTGGTGAGTCCTCTCACCACTCCCTCGCCCCTGCACCTGTGGCCTACACCCCAGCTCTTGTATATATAAATAAACAAATATTAAAAAAAACCCTTAAGAGATGACTATAGATCCAAGGCATTCAAGAGGCAAGGAGAAGAGATAGGGGAAGGGGAGGAAGAAATGGGGGAGGCATGAAGGAGAACATAATGGACTGCAGTAGAGGACTGTGGGTGCTTTGGTGGTAGGAGAGCCACAGTAACCACACCTGAGGGGAGAAATCCTATACTGTGATAAAAATGAACAAGTATGTAAAATCATGGTACTTCATTAAAATAAGTAAGTAAATAAAGAAAAGCAGGTATTAAAACATCTTGAGGGCTGTCATTACTTGAACCACGAGATAGTTAACATCTCATGTAGCATTATTCAAAATGTATTCCTCAGAATCCAGCTCCATATTGTTTTAGAATAAAAGGTTTACATGGTCAAATATGTGTTAACACAATTGAAGTGAAACTAAACATAATTCTTTCTTGAAATACTTTTCATCGCCTCTAAAATATACAAAAAGAAATTATGAACCTACAAAACAGTCATATTATGCAGTGTTTGCCAGAACTTACTTGAATTCATTAATTTTTTTTCCTATAAAGCATCATGAAGGAAAAATACATTGTAAAACAGACTGTCAAATATTGGTATAATAACATCATTTCCTAGTTGTAGATGAAGAAGTTAAGAATAAAGGGAAATTCTTTTGAATGTAAATCTTGAGCACATAATCATAAAAACATCCCTCCATCCCAATTCCTTGTCTACTCCCTGTCTCTCCACCACATAGTAGATGCATGAAGACTCCCAGGCCTCCCCAGTGGCACAGTGGGTTGAACGCAGTGCTGTGAAGCTGTCTGCAGCTTTTGCAGCACGGGTTTGATCCCGGCTGGCCTGGGAGCTACCCTCATGGCACAGTGGACCTCTCCTGTCTTGCCTGCTGCTCCCCTCAGTAGTATATTTCATACAGTCTGCCTGTTCTGTTCTCTGCTCTGTCTCCCGTGAATCCTCTCACCCTCCCACACATCTGGCCTGTACCCCAGTTCTTGTATGTATAAATAAATAAATCTTAAAGAAAAATAAAGACTCCCGAGGTACAAAACAGATCTAATTAGTTAACTCATGGTCTCCTATCTCTATGAAACGAGCTTTTAATACAAAAGAAATATGTTAATTTCCTACTTTCCAGGAATAGTATGAGAACTGAATGAAACAATGGAAGTAAAATGCTATTAAAATCCTAGTATCTGACAATAAAACCTATGAATCAACACTTGTCAAATATGTTGTAATATATTTAATGTGCTAAGATTTATTGTGAAATATGTTGCCATTCCTAATAATTCCAAATTAGTATAATATATAGTTTTCTTTTTAAAGACAAAGCATACTTTGTTCCAGGTTATCCTCTAAATGACATTGCCATGCATTTAATTTCTGACATGATCTCTTAAATGAAAGAGATGGGGGGATTTTTGCTAATATTCTAGCATTTGTCTGAGAATGTACTATTTCTGTGATTGTTTTTTGGTACGTGGGGGTAACACATAAAGTCTGAGAACTGAAGCTACAGACCTGGTGCCTCTGAACAATGAACATTCATCATTTTGGCAAATTACAAGCACCCAAAGCACATGATGCAGTGTCTTTAAATGTTGCTGAGACAAAGATTTAATCACATATGCTGTGAGGCTAACAGGACACAGTGAGTCACTTGGTAGTGACTGAGTTTAGCGGCCTTTGGCAGAAACACGATTTGGGGCAAGTCCAAAGCTTATGTAGATGTTCCTGTGAGTAACATAGGATGAAGACCCTGGAATGGCTACCACAATTTTCCTTTCCAGAGGATGAACATTTTAAGGAGAATTTTCATTTGCATAACATGAATTTAATAGAAACTATCCAATCACATTGCCACAGAACTTTTCTTTTTGGGCCAAAGAATTTTATAGAGGGAAAGAGTTATAAATTGACCAGAACTAATGGTAACTGTAGATTAAATTATACCTTATTGGAAAATAACTTCTTACTTCTCCAGTAAGAAGTCAGCCTTAGCACTGAAAGGGAAAAGGACAAGTTGACTTCTCTATTTAGTTACAATGCAGCAGATTTTATGATTGAGTGCGGGCTGTTCTGCCCTTCTACTAACCTCAGGGTATCTGGCAATAAGAACAAACACATCATGGCTGTGTATGTAATTTACTTCATATATAAAGTATATAAAATTGTCACCTGGCACAACCCCTTTTGAGCAGAGTTCATTATAGCATATTTTCTCAGAAGCACAAAGCACAAAACTCCACTCTGAGTTACCCCTCCTTTGTCTTGAGTGGCTATGTTCTTTTTGATACATTAAAAAAAAAAAGAAAGAAAGAGAGAGAGAGAGAGAGAGAGAGAGAGAGAGAGAGAGAGAGAGAGAGAGAAAGAAAGAAAGAAAGAAAGAAAGAAAGAAAGAAAGAAAGAAAGAAAGAAAGAAAGAAAGAAAGAAAGAAAGAAAGAAAGAAAGAAAGAAAGAAAGAAAGAAAGAAAGAAAGAAAGAAAGAAAGAAAGAAAGAAAGAAAGACAAAACAGGGCCTTGGAATTCAAACTTTCTCTTTGGAAAACATGTTGCTAGCAAAGTGTCCTTGACCTAAATCTACCAAGTGCTACTACTGACTTTGTAGTTTGGATATTTGGAGAATCAAACATGCCAGTAGATGCTTTAGATTTCAGTGGATTTTTTTCATAGAAACAAACTTAGTCTTAATATTCTGCATCTCAGTAAGACCCAGAGGGTTTTACAGTTTATGGTATCCTTTCTCACACTGGTTTTCAATGTCTTTGTGGTAGAGTTCAGAGTTGGATGCTCTTCAATGCAGTTATCCTAACAAGCATTAGGCCTGCTGAGGTCCTGTGGGAGGTTGGAGAGTGAGCCAAGGGCCAGGTTTGGGAACAGTGATCTTGCTATTAAACCTTACTCAGCAGAGGATAGTCAGATAATAATGACTCTGTCTTCTCCTAATTATGGAGATGTGTACTTATGCGGTTCTTTGGGTGGAACAAGATAGATATGATTTAAGTTGTGATGGAAAGTTGGAGTGCTTGGTATGTGCTTTCTCTAGATAACCAAGCCTTGGAGACAGATTCTTCATATGGGTACACAGACATGCCTGACAAGAATTGTATACAGTCCCCAGAGTCGGACATGACTCAGAGTTCAAGAAAGGCTTCAAGTGCTAGATGGGAATCATGAAAATCAGGCAGAGGAGTCGAACAGACAAAGAATGAGAATCAACATTTCAGGAGACAACCAGGTCCTATGATTAGGGAGATCAGCCACCTGAACACGGTCCTGGCATTATTGTTTGAGCCTTCAACCCCTGAGTTTTACAGTCCTGGGGGAACCCTCTAGAAGAGTGTCTTGAAGACAAGATCTGGTTAAGCTGAAGAACAGAGGTCATACAAGTGTACATTAGGGTCTCCAGGAGATCTCAAGTTTAAGAAATAGATCACCTGAATACCTTATTCTACATACTTTTAGGGCTGGTGGAGAAAATGAGGTTGCATGTGGGAATCAAGGGAAGAGTTGCCTGAAGGCTTGTGGAGTGAAGAATAGTCCACTCTCCTTGTTTTTACTTCTCTTGTCATCACTATTCTTGCACCTTTGAGTTAGGAAATGATGATGTTTCCTCAACAACAATGTTGGGCAAGAATGGAAGGAGGATGGGAAGAAAACCAAGGAACTGTAGCCAAGAGGAAGGGAGGTATCCTTTGACTATCTTGGGTTTGTAACTTGACTATTTGAGTGTTTCTAAATATATCATTGTTGGGGCTTCATCCCATAATATTATATCAATATCACTGGATATTAGACACAGACATTGTTGTTTACTTTTTAAGTTTCTCAGTAAGGATTAATATCTAGTGACTTCTACCAGTAGACTATTACAAAGGCATGTAAGAATTATAAATTGGGCATAAGCAATCTAGATAGTAATACTTTGTGTGTTATAAAATTTTGAGAAATATCTTCATGTATGTATATATATAGACATATAGACAATTACATATGTCTATATATATGTAATTCTAGATACATCTATATATGACTATGTATAAATACATATAAACATATATATTTCTCTATGGAGATATGTATATATATGAAGCATATATATTTATCTATCGACATAACTATATATGAAGATAATAAGAAGAACCTCTTATTCATTGTTGAATTAACTACTACATTCCATGCTTTCTATTTCTAAGTTTTTATTTCTTAAATAATACATGTGTAGACTCTGTGAAATGCCAGTTCTATATATTATTGCTCTTTTTATAGTCTGGTGTTCCCAGTAGGGACACCTTCTTGCTTTTCCCACTTTTCTTGCTATGGTCATAGCAAGGTTTTAATACTCCTTGGGCCTACCCAGTTCACTCACTCTCATACACAGGAAATGAAATCCTCCAGAATTCTCCCAGACCCAATCCTTTCATTCATATACACACACATACACACACGTGCACACACACGTATACATACACATATATACATATATAGGATGATATATACAGATATACATACATATATACACATATATGCAACATATATGAATCATAAAACATATATGCATATATGTGTGTATATCTTACTGAATATTTCTCTCCTTCCCTCTCCTCTGCCTCTTCTTTCTTCTTCATCTCTAATAATATAATATGAAACATGCCCCAAACCAGTTGACCTTATGATGTATTTTTCCTCCCTAGGAATACTGCTCTACGAGTGTGCTATGGCAATATAATTAGAAAGGTAACACTAAAAGGTAACACTAAAAGGCTAAAATAATGGTTCAAAATAGCCATTAGGAAATGGGTCATTGTCTTCCATTAAGTTTGCCAACTTTCCATTTCAGAGGCTGTTTTCAATTTGAATTTTGCTCTTAAATGAATGATGTTTCTTACAATTTATTTTTCATGTTGTTCAGGTAGCAGCTCAGTAGACCTCTCATGGCAGGAGGATTCTGAGGCAATGTGACCTGATGATATGTTCCTTCTTTCTGTTTTGCTCTGTTTGCCTTAGAAATGGTCTGGAATATTTGAAGATGAATCAGATATAGTCAGATTTATTAATGTAAATATATACAGTCTCAGAAGGGAGGGCAAATATATTTTCCTCACATGAGAGTGTTTGATGATTTATGAGATTTCTCAAACTCTTAAAGCTGGTCTTACAGACCTGAGGGAAAAAACGATTTTATTTTTGTATATTTGAGACCAATTTCCCTCTTAATTTTTAATTTTACTTCTAAAAAATTGATAAAAATAACTTTAATAAATTACAAAGAAGGAGATTAACCTTACTTTCTTTATGGTGTTCTTTGGGAGATTATATGAAAAAAAAGAAAACAAAGTTTGGAATGAGTGGGCAGAATCTGGAAAATTTTCTGGATGAAAGAACTATCACCATTCTTACCTCTCTACTTTTAGAACTCTCACATGCTATGTTTCATGCTCTTTATGTCATTACTCAGGAAAACATATTTGATAAAAATTATGAAAATTACTGGAATTTCTGATGTGTCCTATAGCTTCAGCACAAGAACCCTTTTAGTTCTACTGCCCCATAATCCAGAAAACAAGGCCTCTTTCCATTCTCTAAAGGATACTGCTAACAGTTCCTCAAATATTCAGTCTTTGATTGGTGGATAGGAGACTGTGTCCGAGAAAGAGCTGAAAAACAAATCCCTTTCTTTTACGGGAACTAGGAAAGAATGAAGGGGAAATAAATTCTTTTCTCAAACAGATTTATTAATCTGTCTAGTAATAGATAGTGAACATTGTGCAAAATAATTAAGAATTCATGGCAACATATTGGTTATAACAATGAAAATGGTATTGATATCTTTATTATTGCTGCCTTTGTGATATTAAAGCATTTTGGAAATTTTGGGTAGTTTTTGAATTTCAGAATAGGTTTTAATTTCCATTTTGCTTTCTAGAATTTTGCTCATTTTTAAATTTTATGCCTTTCTAAAAGTGTGTAATTTGTGTTTAGCTAATACTGCCTTCTCTGCTTGTTTTTGCCATGTTTTTAACCATATCACCTATGCTTGTGGCAATCAACACAAGTTAGAATTGACCAGAGTCTATGTCATCATCATCATCATCATCACCACCAAACCCCAATGGGTGCCACAGCTTAAAAGTCAAAGAACTTTCATTCTCTACAGGAAGTTATTTCAAAGAAGGTGTTAGTTTTAATCCTTTTTTTATAGCATTGCCAATGCAAGAAATGATTTTTTTTCAACCACCAGAGGGAGTCCTCAAATCTATGGATTTTAAAAGGTAAAAAAAGTAAAATAAATTAGTAGAAAATTGTATCTGTTTGAAGGTTGAAAATCAAAATTTCAATAGCTGTGCATCATGGCATTTATGATCCATGATCTTATGGGATCTTTCGTGCATATGGTACTTAAAACCTTGTCCTACTACAGATGTCACCCCATTTTCTTTAATTTATTAAATAATAGCCTATGGTTTTATTTCCCCTAGGAGATTCAAGTGCTTCAAATATTTTTTCCCCTGCAAACATTATCTGGGTGTGGAATGGGGCAGCAGAGTATCCACCTATTTCCTGCAAGCAGTGCAGAAACTGGATTTCCCAGGTAATAAAGAACCTGGATCTCCCAGAATGATCTCCCTTTCAAATGTAAAGCATCCTCTAAGCAAATCTCCTAGTCACATTTCCATGAATGTTGCCAGGTATTTTTTAGGACAATTATTGGAGGGGGCAGTTCCTGTAGTTCTCTGGTCTTTATTGTCTCTGTACCCCTTCTTAAAGCTTCTAAAAATTTTCTCACACAATTAAAATACACCCTATTTTGTGGTTATGGAAACTGTTGTTCACAGAGGTTAAACAAATGACCCAAGGCCATGGAGCAGATGAGTGAGACCTGGGAGTGGATCCAGGAATCTTGACTGTGTTGGTTGGTATATTGCCCTCTATTGCTTCACAAAGCTGTGAACTGGCTTATTTCTTCCTATCATATTTAATTATAATCAGGTATTTTAATTCCCATTTTTTGTGTGTGTTGAAGTCAATGATATTTCACTCTGATAGCTAAGAAATTGTCTTAAATAGAAAAATTAATTATAAACCATGAATAGTGATGAGATACATGCATCCAGAATTAGCATTAATAACTTTACTTCCTTCAATTACTTTTTCTCTCCATGCTGCTTACAAGTACAGTCAATGTATCAGCAACAAGTTTGAATTAAATATAGTTTCTAAATATCTCCATTTGGGACAAAAAAGATTCTATTTGATGTTAGCATAGCTGCAATTTAACTAGGTATATAGATGGCTCCATGTATGATATTAAAACTATTTGCACAAAAAGTAAAATATTGGGCCTCCCCGGTGGCGCAGCTGTTGAGCGCTGGGTTGCGAAGCTGCCCGCGGCACCGGTTCAATTCCCGGCTGCTCCCCGGCCACCAGAGGAGGGTCCCACATGGCGCGCAGACCTCCCCTGCCGCCCGCTGCTCCCCTCAGCAGTGTACTTTGGTCCTTCTGCCTGCTCTGTTCCCCGCTCTGGCTCTGGTGAATTCTCTCACCCTCCCGCGCTTCTGACTGTACCCAGTGCTTGTATAAATAAAATAAATAAATCTTAAAAAAAAAGTAAAATATTAAATACATATGGTCTCCACTTAGACTGAAACTTTTTTTTTTATCACAAAGTGCAACTACTCTCTAACAAATATGAAAGTGGCAGGCATATTGATTGCTAGCTGAGATGACTTCTCTTCAGACTGAGGATAGGAACTGTGTTATTATCTTTCAGACACGTGGAAAACAGCAAGCCTTATACTCTATCGTGATTATTCCTTTGATCAGTGTTTGCATAGCTGCAGTAACAGGTGCGCAGGAAATGAGCCACAGGAAGGCCCTGCAATGTTCTAGTTCCCTTAGAAGCATGGGGCATCCTCAGCGAGGTTTCCCCTACCCTGGTCCTCTGCTGGGTCTTCCGCACCTCCTCAGAATAAGTAATCACTTTGGTTCTGTGTGGAAATGCCAGATTCCTCATTACACACATTTTGTAACCTGTACTAGTACTTACATACAACTGCTGCCTCTCCAGCTTACCACAGGGGGCAGAAGCCGACTGATAAAGTGTTAAAAGAAGCAAATTTCCAAGGAAAACAAGGAGGTGCAAAAATGTAAAAAAAAATAGGAAAGAATAAATTCAAAAAATGTATTTCCTAAGCCATCCTTAATAATGCACCACTTAAGATAGATTTTTTTCACTTACTTAAAAATACATAACTCTTCATTAATGCTACAGATATATATATCTAAAGCTTAAAGCTAGCTTGATTTAAATTTTTTCCTGCAGAAAATCACTTCTATTTCAAAACACTTGTTATTTCAAAAACACTTGTATTTCAAGCTTAATAATTCTATGACTAGATTTCACTTAAATGTTATTATCCCCCAAATACATTTTTCCTCAAGAGAGAAAGGAGAGAATATTCATTTCTACTCTCCCTTGCCAGTCATTAAGTCTTTTTTTAAAAGATTTTATTTATTTATTTATCTATCAATCTATCTATCTATCTATCTATCTATCTATCTATCTATTTAAAAAAAATATATTTATTTATTTATACAAGCACTGGGTACAGTCAGAAGCGCGGGAGGGTGAGAGAATTCACCAGAGCCAGACCGGGGAGCAGAGCAGGCAGAAGGACCGAAGTACACTGCTGAGGGGAGCAGCGGGCAGCAGGAGAGATCTGCGCACCATGTGGGACCCTCCTCTGGTGGCCGGGGAGCAGCCGGGGATCGAATCGGCGCTGCAGAGGCTGCGGGCAGCTTCGCAACCCAGCGCTCAACCGCTGCACCACTGGGGAGGCCCGAGTTTATCTTTTTTATAGCCAAGTAGTATTTCATTACATACAATGAAGTATTTCAATATGTATATATATATAACATAGCTTCCTGATCCACTCATCTGTTTTTGGATGTTTAGGTCATTTCCATAACTTGGGAACTGTAAATAGTGTTGTAATGAACTTAAGAGTGCATGTATGCACTCAAGTTAGTGTTTTTGCATTCTTTTGGTAGATAACTAGCAGTGGAATTGCTGGGTCATATAGTAGATCCATTTTTCATAGTTTGAGTAACTTTCATACTGTTTTCCATAGGGGGCGGACATTTCTGCATTCCCACCGACAGTGTCGGAAAGTTCCTTTTTCTCCAGACCCTGGTCAGCACTTGTTGTTTCTGTTTTTCATTTTTTTGTTTTGTTTTTAATATGGGCCAATCTCACAGGTGTGAGGTGGTTTCTTATTGTGGTTTTTATTTGCATTTCTTTGATGATAAATGATGATGAACATTTTTTCATGTGCTTGTATGTCTCCTTCGGAGACATCTGTATGTCTCCTTCGGAGAAGTGCCTTTTTAGCTCTTCTGCCAATTTTTTGATTGGGTAATTTGTTTTCTTTTTGTTGTGGGTTATTTTTTTTTCTTTTTTATTGAATTGTATGAGTTCTTTGTGGATCTTGGATATCAACCCCTTGTCAGCTGTATGGTATACAGATATCCAGTTGGGTGTCTTTTTGTTTTAGTGATAATTTCTTTGACTGTACAGAAACATTTCAGTTTGATGTAGTCCGAATTATTTATATTCTCTTTTGTTTTCCTTACTGCCAAGAATAAATCTTCAAAGATATATCCGAAGACTACATTGTGGAGTGTGTTGTCTAGGTTTTATTTTAGTTTAGTTTTATAATAGTCATTCTAACAGGTGTATAATGATATCTTATTGTGGTTTTGATTTGCATTTCCCTGATAATAAGCCATGAAGAACACTTTGTGTGTCTATTGGTCATCTGTATAACTTCTTTTTTGAAATGTTTATTTAGATATTTTGCCCAGTTTTAATTGAGTTGTTTGTCTTTCTGTTATTGTTAAGTTGTTTATATATTTTGGATATTAACACTTTGTCTGATATATGATGTGCAAATGTCTTCCCTTTAAATAGCTGGCTTTTTGTTTTAATAATGGTTTCTTTCATTGTGCAGAAGCTTTCTAGTCTTATGTAGTCCTATTTATCTATTTTTGTTTCCCTTGCTGTTGGAAATGAAGTCACAAAAAATCACTAAGTCTGATGTTGAAGAACTTGTTGCCTATATTCTTTTTTATGGTAACAAATATTTCCAAAATTTTAATAAACAACTTTTACTTATTGGGAAGGCCTTTTGGGAGTGCTATAAAGGTTTACTTTGATGTAAACAAAACTAATGGAAATGCTTTTGTGTTTCTCTCTTCTTTGTGCTACTCTGTAGTAGAAGAATAATCATTCTGGTTTGCCTCTATGAGGACTGACTAGAGAAAATTGAAAGATGCATCTATGTATACAGGTGAATTATTTACATGCAAAAAGGAGGTAAAATTATGTGGAATGGGGTAGACACTATCTAAATTTGAATGAAATTGTTGACTAGAAGCCAACCTAAAAATCTTCCCACATGCATTATGAATATTCAATATTGCAAATATTTACTACCACCATAGAAACTTTAGTTACCCATTAGCAATTCCAGATAAAGGCTTGAGAATTGCTTTGGTTGGAGTGAAAAATAAGTTTTATGTTAAAACAGGGGCATAGTTGATGATCGGACAGATTAGACCTAGAAACTAAGGTTCTTAGATTCATGGAAGTTCACTAGGGATGGTGGAGAATTCTGAAGACCTCTGAAGTGGGTAATTGGAATGAAATTAGTAGGTTTTGATGAAAGATATATTCAATAACCACGAGAAGCATGGAAAGTAGAAGACTGAGAACTACTGGGTAGGAAGGGTTTATGGCAGGGAAGTTCATTTAGCATCAGACAGACATCATTCCATACAGTGAAAAGAATTTAAGGACAGAATTCTAATACCTTAAAGGACTAGTAAGGAAAATACAAAACAAAGACCTGCTAGAAAATAGTCTTATAGCAGAACTTAGTTACTGAAATTGATCTATAAGACCATAGCATAAGTTTACAGATAAGGATGTAACAGGAGAACAAAATAAAAAGTTCTCTACTTAGGGGAAAAGTTGGTTTTGAAAGTTAAGGTAAGGTTGAACCTATAGGTGATAATAATGCTTTACAATGTAATTAATACTATTACAAATATTATAGTGAATGTATTTATAAGTTTCTTAAGATGATTTCCTTTAATATCATTTACAAAGGTAGATGGCATAAAAAACCAAAATACAATTCAGTAAAAGTCTGATCAGGTCAATCTATGGATACATGTGATTTTTAAACCATTGACCTTTTGCACTATGCTGGTAGTATTATGGATTAAGACAATGGACTATAGGTACTCCCCTGGTGGCACAGGTGGTTGAGCGCCGCACACTGTGAAGCTGTCTGCAGCCTCTGCAGTGCCTGTTTGATCCCAGCTGGCAAGTGAGGGTCCCACATGGTGCTGCAGACCTCTCCTGTCTTGCCCGCTGCTCCCCACAGCGGTGTATTTCGTCAGTCTACCTGTTCTGTTCCCCGCTTTGTCTCTGGTGAATCCTCTCAACCTCCTGCGCATCTGGCCTGTACCCTGGTTCTTGTATAAAAAAATAAATAAATCTTAAAAAAAAGGACACTGGACTAAAAATTTCATCTTATAAAGAACAAAGGTCAGATTCAGAAGTATATATGAATATGAAAGAATGACACAGGAAGTGAAATAACTTTCATTACTACATTAGAAGATAAATAGAGGCAAGGTGAAATTGCAGATTATGAGGGGCATTGCAGTTAATTTTCTTTTCTCTTTTTGAATAAATAGTTTTGGCCTCCACCAGTAGAATTTGATGACTGCAAGACTTAGTGGTGTGAAAAGTTCAGAATAACCAGAAATGATAACATATGGAGGATGGCTTCTCAAATATGTGGAGCCCAACAGTGCCATGTTTTAGTCTCTGGTATGAATAGCTAAGAAAATGGCAATTCATATCTTGTAAGGATTTTCTTCTTCTTAGGAAGACAACAGGAGAGAACTGGTAAGAAGCAAAGACCCTACTTGAATTATGCAGGGTTCTGGTGCCATCAGAATTTTCCCAAGAATAATTATATCTCTAATCTGAGATATATTTTCAAATAATCAAAACAAAAAAATGAAGATATAAGAATTGTCCCTTCATTGCTAAATGTCTAGAGAAAAAGTGGAGGTTGGGTTGTTGTGATGGAAAATATTACCGATGAAAAACCCCGTACTGAGTCACATTATGGGTCATGTGTGTTGGCAACAGAAAGTTCTTTTCTCATATGCAAACTCTCAACAAATACATCCCCACATTCACTTCTGAAATTTCACCGTAGAACAAGAAATTAATTAAAACAGAGATCACAAAATTGAGGAAGTTATGGCATAAAATGAAGCTAGTAAACACTTCAAATGATTTGAACTATGTTCAAGTCAATCAAGAGTTGTAAAAAGTTCATGCAAATATACAAAAATTATGTAAAGGGCAGATTAACACTATGTATTATGCACTAAATTGGACCTGAAAACCTAGATTATCATTTACACAGGCATAGGGCAGGGTAGCAGGGAGAGAGGAAGTAAAGTAGACTACATTTCTCATCCTTCATAGGAGGAAGTCAATGGGTAACACTGCTGCACTTATTTAAAAAATTTTAAATGTATACATATATAATAGTATATTTTATATGTTATTTTTAAGAAATTAGTAGAAACACAATTATAGGATGGCTTCTACATCACTGTGGAAACTAAGCAAACAAAATATCTACATGGAGAAAGTCAACTAAAAGGAAACAGAAAGTACAAAATAAACAGAGCATGAAACACAGTGATTTTCAAATGACTAAGTATGTCATATACAACAATAAACTAAAAGATGGTTCAACTATGCAAACACAAAAATTAAAATTTGTCCACTCTAAAATAACTACATAAGCACAATATGCAAAAGATAGCCTGCTCCAAAATAACAAACAACATAAACAACAAAAGGATGGATAGATATATATTCAACAAACAGATTAAACAATGAATATCCAATGAAACATAATTCTGAAACACAACCAGTAAATGGGAGATAAAAGTTACTGATCTATACTGAAGATGGAACCAAAACCTAAGTGCTAAGTAAGGCTTTGACATATAAAGAACAGAAACTTCTAGAGAACAAGAAAAGGAAGTAAAGTAGTGCAATAGTTTGGGGACATCTTATCATTTTCAATTTTTTACAAGTAATTTGATATAGAAAAGAACACTTAATAGATTTAATTTTTAAGATGACAATAAACATTTTTTCCTTTAAAAAGATTTCATCCTGAAAAATACCATATTATTTCACTCATTTGAGGACTCTAAAGAAAAAAAAAAGCAAATGAACAAAAAAACAGGCAAACCCTTAGATTCTCATGACAGCTTGGTCGTTACAGAGGGGAAGCTCAGGGCGGCAATGGGTAGAGGGGCTGATGGTATGGCAGTGATGGAGACTGGGCATTTGGTAGTGGGCATGGTGAGATATATGGAGTTGCTGACGTGAGAAAATGTCCTCCTGGAACCTATACAAAGATGTAAACAAATGCTACCTCAATAAAAAAGTAAGAAAAAATATTTAATCTTTTTTAGTACATTTATCAAATTGAGGTAGAACACATAAAAATTCCAATATATTCCCAACAGTAGAAACAATACAGGTCATATTTTGGAATAACCCTTTAATAAATCTCAAAATTAAATTACAATACTTACAGATATTTAAAATAGTTTCACTTGTATGTGGAATATAAAAAAGCAAAGCAAAGGTCAGATAAAATCAAAGAGTAATAAATCCTAGAAGTCTCTCTACTACTCTGAGAGAGAGAGGAAATAGAGCAAAGCAGAGAGGGGTACTGTGGTCTATGCGTGGAGGACAATGGGTACCTTGGTGGTGGGTGTGATATGGGTGCAATCCTATTCCACCAAATGACATACAGTATTGAGCACAAGCACTACCTCAATTAAAAAAATATATCCTGTAAGGAACTGTTCAATAAATGAAGTTCAACTGAACATTTCAGGGTTTGCACTTCTGGCCATATTGCAGATTTCGTACCCTGAAGTCTCGCTACAATGCACATTTTCTATGTGGATAAAATATCGCAAGCTATTTTTACTGTGTTCACAATAATGCAAGTGAATCCTTAGGGACAGAAAAACAGAGTTAGAAAACGGATTGGGAAATAGAACTGTAAACTGTAACTCCCCTCCGAGTGAGTTCCAGAAAACCAGAAAACTTCCCCAGGAGACCAGAATTTGAAATAAGCAAGGGAGGGGAGGGTAGACATGAAGCTCCTGAGCAAAGTTGAAAATCAAAAAGGCTAAAATAGAGTAAAAGAGCAGATGGAAAAAGAGTCGACGGAAAAAAACAAAACAAACAAGCCAGAAACAACCAAAGCAGAAGACAAAGAAACTTATTTGTCTTGGCTAGTACTTTCAGGGCAAGCAACAAACAAAAAGGTTTCCATTAAGAATGTGCAACCACATTGGTTTGGAGTTCAAATTTGCTCTCCTCTTGTGGTTCAGGGAACCACAAGCTGAAAAAATCAACTTGAACTTGTCCAAAAGCAAACAAAATATAATGTGCATAGCAACAGACAAGTAAAATTGAACAGTAAGAATGGACAAAATAAATACCATGAAACTAGATGCCATACGTATGTGAAACCAAAAATATCTGTGCTCTTAAGAGGGCTGCACTCTCATATCAGGTGAAAATTCCTGAGAAAAATTCCCCTGCATATAAGTTCACAATCAAAATGAAAACACAAGGAATTAATCTCAGTGAACAATAACAACTATAACATAGAAAACATGAGAAAGTAGTGTATATAATAAAAAGAAAAAAATACTTCATAAGGAAACCAAGGGAAGTTGTAATGAAAAATCTAGTCAAATATTTGTTATGAAAAATTCAATCATAACAATAGAACTTTTACAAAAGAATAGAGACAATGACGGAAAGAATCTCATTAAAGAGATAATCCTATGATTTTTTACAATTAACTAAAAACATGAATCCTGTATTTAAGAAGCATAAATGAATCTTAACTAGATAAAAAGAATATGAACTCAATAATTAAAGGCATCACAGTTTCTTAATAGATTTTCAAAAGTAAAGAGCTTAAAAAAAAGAGAAAAATGAACATATATATGAGTAAACTGGGCCACATATTTCGCAACAGTGATAGCCCAAGAGGGTAGAAGGATATTTTCAAAGTACTAAAAGAGAATAATCTGGTGTTTTTACTTCCACTGAAGAATAAATTGAACAAAATCAGAACAAATAAATATTGAGTTTATTCCCAATAAAAGCTCACTAAAGGAACTTCAGAAAGGAGGCATAGTATCCTAGAAAGAATGAGATGCCAAATTGGATGAAAAAGAAATTCACATGCTAAACATGTGTAAATATAAACAAATACTGAATGTAAAAAACAAGGTCTGCATTTTGGAACAAACAAGATAGATACAAAATACAGAACAATGACAGCATGAAGTGTAGAGTGGAATTGATTAAGGTTTTCTAAAGTCTCTTGATATTTTAAAATATAATATGGAGAAAATTAAACTTTTGTTCAGTACTAAATTGTTTTAAATAACTATTAAAAGTAAATACAAGGTGTATAAATTCTGAAAGAATGGAGGAGAGATGTAAAATAGGAAAAAAATTAACATAAAAAAGTATGAAAGGGAAAAAAGGAGGCCATAAAAGCAGGACAAATAGCAAACACAAACTAAATTGGTGAAAAGGGTTGCAAATATTATGACAATCACAATAAAGTTAAATGAATCACTCTTACCAGTGAAAAGAAATACTTTGATTATATTTCAAAAAGATCATTGGTGTATAGTTTAAACTCTCCAACCTGACTATACAGAAAGACAACAAAAGGAAATGATTTGGAAAAGAAATTGCTTTTATTATATTAATATCAACAAATTAGATTTAAGACAAATAAAGAGATTAAAAAGGGCCACTACTTAATGATTAAGTGATCAATTAATCAGGATACCAGGCATTTATTGGCCATTTTCCTTTGTGCAACTGCAGTTATATTTATGCCTTCTTTTTCCTCTATTGTTTTTCTCTAGTTAATTATAGAATTAAAAATGTAGAGTTTGTCATATTCTTCTAGACATTAGTCATTTGTAGCTAACTGCTTTCCAAATATTTTCTCTCAATCTGTGCTTGTTTTTTCAAATATTTGTGTGATCTTTAGGGATTGGTTCTGTTTTCTTTTTGAACTAACCTTAAGTGCAGTGATGAGATACTTGAAAAAAGAAAATGGTGTTCAAATAGACATGGAATTCAATGATATCACATTTAACAAACACCCTCTACAACTGATAGTGATTAAGTATTCAGTAGAGCATGTGGAGAAGTGAAGCAACTGCTGTGTTTAACTCTTATGTTTTGATGATGACTAAAAACACTATGGGAGTGAAATGGCAGCTTTTTGTTGCAATGAAGCACTTTCAGGAAAAAAAAAAAATCCAGGTCTTTAACTCTTAAGAAATGGGACTCTCAGTCAAGTCACTCTTGGAGAACCAGAAGTCCTTCATGGTGACTATAAATACCAGGTCTTGTTGCGTTAAATTCTGTGATAATCTCTAAAAAAATCAAAACCAAAATTTAATTGTCTGACTCACCAAATAGCTCATGCGACTGCTAGGACACTGATCAGGAAGGAATGGACCCTAAAACTTGGAATATTTGGGAACACTTAGACAAAGTTAAGACTTTTGAACCTCTCTCTGAATATTCTGAACTTTGCTAGTGGAAGCAGATCTCCCTCCTGTATTTGAGGAGATTTAGCTTTCTCCTATTAAAAAATTCTCTGGTAACCTTTGCTGATGCAGTTGTCTTATAAACAGATCCCTTTTCTTCCCAAGAGGCATCCCAAACCTCTCATTACTAGTGCGAATTCCCAGTCAAGGGGATACATGCCAAATGGTCTGGGAATAAACAACTTATAATTCAAAATGATTTCCAAGATGTGTATGAACGGGTGAGGCCAAATTTATTGACATGGATCCACTTACCAGACAATTATGAATATATTGTGCTGGTTAGCAGGTAGAAGAGACTAATCACCTGGTGTGTTGAGTAAAAATTTGACTCAGTGATAACTTAATGAGATTGTGATACCAGAATTTCCTTGGGATAATATAGAAATGAGGACCTCTCTGGTGGCGCCGAGGGTTGAGCGCCACGCTATGGGGCTGTCCGCAGCCTCTGCAGCGCAGGTTTGATTCCTGGCTGGCCAGGGAGAAACCCATATGGCATGGCAGACCTCTTCTGCCTCGCCTGCTTCTCCCTCAGCAGTATCTGCAGTCTGTCTGCCTGTTCTGCTCCCCGCTCTGTCTCTGGTAAATGCTCTCACCCTCCTGCGCTTCTGACTATACCCTAGTTCTTGTATAAATAAATAAATCTTTAAAAAATGTATATAGAAATGAATCCAAAGATTTAGGAAAATAAGTATGTTATAATGTATCTATCATGTACAAACTCTCCTTCCCTCACTGATTTCCTGAGATAGCACAAAGGGCACTCCTTTCACTAAATCATTAAGAAGTTATATAGGTGAGAGGAATATCCGTATCCTTAAGATAGGAGAAAGCCCTCAAAAGACCACATGTGTTGTTAGAAAATGCCATCACAGAGTCATTCTCCTCATAGGAACATTTAACAGCCAGAGACTGAATTGGCACATCAGTGAAATTTGCATTATAGTTCACGTTTTGATCCACAGATTTTTAGCAGGGGCTAATCAATCTAATGTCCCGAAAAATAAATGTTAGGCTCCTAAATTGTTACTTGATCTACAGTAAGAAAAATTCCAGGTGATGAGTCAAATACATAATTTGATTCACCACAATCACGTCTCCTCCCCTAATTCTAGACGTCAGTTGGTACACAGACCAAGATCTCTTGATTGAAGGAGAGTTTTGGATTCCCTGCAACACTGCTGTAGATATCTACCATTTCTCTCCCTCTAGCAGTTGAAGTTGTTTATTAGAGAACCTGAAATGTCTAAACTCTTAATGACTGACACTAATTTGGGGGCATTCAAAATACCAATGTGGAGTTTATAATATTCAGATAATAAATGAAGTTATTTGTAAGTTTGAATCACTGAGTTCCCAATGGGTCCATGGACCCATCCTGTGGTTATTTGTCCAGATCTTAAGTGTGTTATTGAAATAGACATACTGGTATCTGGAAGAATCCCACTGATCCAGGAAGTGAGGGTTATCATGGTAGGAAGTGTAAGTGGAAACCACTGGTCCTCTCCTCCTTACCAGAATATTGAATCAAAAGCAGTACCGTGTCCCTAACGGGAATTGCAAAAGCACATGCCACCCTGAAAGTCTTGAAAGGTGTCAGGTAATGATGCTGTTCACATTCTCATTTCAAAGGTGACTACATTTATTTATTTTATTTTATGATTATTTTAATTATGCAAAGCTTATTAAGGGCAACTCACATACAGGGGTCCTAACAAAGCAAGTAGACAGGACTTGATTTGAAGCAGGATTCACATCACCCACCCTGACAGGGGTCTTAAACCCTGCTCAGTAAGTGTCATCATTCTTTTGAAAGACTCGTGATGTCAGAACATGGCATCTATGGCTTTATTCTACTAAGATTAAAAAGGTTGGGTACAGATCACAAGTACAGATTAGTACATATGAAAGAAACAAACAGAAAATTGGCTATCTTCTCAGGGTAGGATTACCAGTCATGGCCTAAAATGAAGTTGATATAAGAAAAAGTCACTTTATATTTCCTACTATGAGATTGCCTACTCTATCCTTGTTATAACTAGTATCATCAGATGTTTTCATTTTAGGCCTTTTGGTAGGTGTGCAGTGATATTTCTTTGGGGTTTTAACTTGCATTCCATGATAGCTAATTAAAGTATCTCCAATTGCAGCTTCTGTTCAGATACAGATTTTTTTTTCTCCACTTTTTTCCTCTTAAAAATTGTAACTAGCCATCATTATGAAGAATATGCTATAGGATGTAGTGAATTTAATGTGTGATGAGATCTGAGATGCGCAGGGTGAAAACTAAGGTGGACAATTTTGGTAGCTGCCACCATGCTCTCAGATCCATTTTTATTCTTTCATATATTGTGGCTTTAGTGTTCTTTTGTTTCCAATAGCCAGCGTTTGTGTCACTTGTTTTTCAGTAACTACTTGAAGGCTACTGGTATCTGCTTTGAACACCCAGAACTATCTGGGAATTTATACTTCCTAGTGTGTGCGTTTCTTTTTTTTTTTTTTTTTAGATTTATTTATTTATTTATACAAGCACTGGGTACAGTTAGAAGCGTGGGAGGGTGAGAGAATTCACCAGAGCCAGAAGGGAGTGCAGAGCAGGCAAACTGATGAAGTACACTGCTGGGGGGAGCACTGGGTAGCAGGAGAGGTCTGCATGCCATGTGGGACCCTCGCCTGGTGGCCGGGGATCGAACTGGCACTGCAGAGGCTGCGGGCAGCTTTGCAACCCAGCACGCAACCACTGCACCATCGAGGAGGTCCCTAGTGTGTGCATTTCTCATTGGTTAACACGTATGGGCACGTGAAAGTCATAGCTTCCTTACGGTGAGTTCTAGCTTATATGCTACGATTGTACGTACTGTTTTCAGGGCTTTAGTTGAAGGAATCAAGTTGAGGGTCTGAGATTGTGTCCTTACTTGGCTTTTTCACTTCCCTGTCCTCCTTACCTTGAGTCTTGCTATTTAACCCTGGGGACACTTTCTTAATGAATTACTTGCATATGAATCTTGTTTCAACATCTACAGAGAGAACCAACCTAAGACATCAGCAGTGACCTGTCAGAAAATATGGTGGAAAAATAATTCTATTAATAGTAAATCACAGTGAAATGTAAACTGCCTATGCATAACAATATGAATGAAACTATAAAATTTTAGTGAGCAGTATTAAAAAAAATGCTTGAAAGTAGAGAGACAGGGTATATACTTATTAGAAAGGTTAAGTATCATAGAAATGTTATTGTCTCCCAAATTTTATATAAAATTTTATTTTTTATTTTATTTTTTTAATATTTTATTTTATATAATTTTTACATCATTTTTCATCTTTGCACAATGTATGCATTTTCATTATGGTTATATTCCCCCTTATTGCAGTTGCACCCCTTCTTATTTTGATTCTAGTCCTTCCTCTCCCCACCCCTCCTTTCCCCCCCAACCCCCCAGTGTGTCTCTGGTTTATAGTTGCTTGTTGATTTTGATTTTCACTTTGTAGCGATTAGTCTTTTTCCTGGTCTCTTATTTAAGTTTTCTAAATTCCTGCTATGAGTGAGACCATCTGGTGTTTTTCGTTTTCTTTCTGACTTATTATGCTGAGCATGATCCCTTCTAGCTCCATCCATGTTGCTGCAAACTGCATGTGTTTACCTTTTTTGATTGCTGAGTAATATTCCATTGTGTATATGTACCACATCTTCTTGATCCAGTCATCTATTTTTGGGCATTTGGGTTGTTTCCATAGCTTAGCTATTGTAAATAGTGCTGAATATAGGCATGCAGGTGGCCTTTGGAATTCATGTTTCTGTGTCATTTGGATAAATGCCTAGGAGTGGAATTGCTGGATCATATGGAAGCTCTATGTTTAGTAGGTCAAGAAATCTCCACGCAGCTCTCCACAGTGGATGGACCATTTTGCACTCCCAAAAGCAATGCAGGAGAGTTCATTTTTCTCCACAACCTTGCCAACATTTGTTGTTGCTAGTTTTTTTAATATGTGCCATTCTCACTGGTGTGAGATGGTATCTCATTGTAGTTTTGATTTGCATTTCCCTGATTATAAGTGATGTTGAACATTTTTTCATATGCCTGTTGGCCGTGTGCATTTCTTCTTCAGTGAAGTTTCTTTTTAGCTCTTCTGCCCATTTTTGGACAGGATTATTTTCTTTGTTGTTGTTGAGTCTCATCAGCTCTTTGTAGATTTTTGTGATCAGTCCTTTATCATTAGTGTTGTGTGCAAAAATTTTCTCCTAGTCGGTAGGGTTTCTCTTTGTTTTGGTTATTGTCTCTTTTGCTGTGCAGAAGCTCTTCAATTTGATGCAGTCCCAGCTATTTATCTTTGCCTTCACTATCACTGCTTTGGGTGATGCGTCTGTAAAGATGTCTTTGATGTGCATATCATGTAGTGTTTCACCTATATTTCCTTCTATGTATTTTATGGTTTCAGGTCTTATGTCTAGTTCTTTAATCCATTTTGAGTTGGTTTTTGTGCATGGTGTGAGGTAGTAGTCAAGCTTCATTCTTTTGCATGTAGCAACCCAGTTTTCCCAGCACCATTTATTGAACAAACATTCTTTGCTCCAGTGCATATTTTTTGCTCCTTTGTCAAAGATTAGTTGACCATAAATCTGTGGGTTTATTTCTGGATTTTCTATTCAGTTCCATTGGTCTGTATGTCTGTTCTTGTTCCAATACCATGCAGTTTTGATGATTATGGCTTTTAGTATAGTTTGAAGTCTGGGCATGTGATGCCTCCATTCCCTTCTTTTTTTTTTTTTTTTCAGGAGAGCTTTGGCTATTCAGGGTTTTTGGTGCTTCCATATGAATTTCATCAATAATTGTTCTATTTCTTTGAAGAATGTCATTGAAATTTTTATTGGAATAGCATTGAATCTGTAAATTGGTTTTGATAGGATGGCCATTTTAATAATGTTAATTCTTCCAATCTATGAGCAAGGGATGTCTTTCCATTTCTTTGTGTCTTCTATTTCTTTCAACAGTGTTTTATAGTTTTCTTTGTGAAGGTTCTTTACCTCTTTGGTTAGGTTTATTCCCAATTATTTGATTTTTTTTGTTTCAATAATAAAAGGGATTTTTTTTTTTGATTTCTTCTTCTTCAGATTCATTGCGTATAGGAATGCTACTGATTTTTGCATGTTGATTTGGTATCCTGCCACTTTACTAAACTGATTGATTAGGTGAATTAGTTTTTCTGTGGAGTTTTTGGGGTTCCCTATGTATTTTATCATATCATCTGCAAATAGTGATAGTTCAATTTCTTCCTTCCCTATTTGGATTCCTTGTATGTCTTTCTCTTGTCTTATTGCTCTGGCTAGTACTTCCAGTATTATATTGAAAAGTAGTGGACATCCTTGTCTTGTTCCAGATCTTAATGGAAATGCTTTCAACTTTTCACCATTGAGAATGATACTGGCTGTTGGCTTGTCATATATGGCCTTTATGATATTGAGATATGTTCCTTGTATCCCGAGAATTTCAAGGGCCTTTATCACAAATGGGTGTTGTACTTTGTCGAAAGCTTTCTCAGCAACTATTGATATTATCATATGGTTTTTATATTTCTTTTTGTTGATGTGTTGGATCACATTGATTGATTTTCGGATGTTGAACCATCCTTGTGTCCCTGGAATGAATCCTACTTGATCATGGTGAATTATTTTATGGATACATTGTTGGATTCTGATAGCTAAAATTTTATTGAGGATTTTTGCATCCATGTTCATTAGAGAGATTGGCCTGTTGTTTTCTTTTTTTGTGTTGTCCTTGTTCGATTTTGGTATTAGTGTAATGTTGGCTTCATACAACGTGTTAGGTATTATCCCTTCCTTCTCAATTTTTTGAAAGAGTTTGTGAAGGATAGGCACTAATTCATTTCTAAATGTTTAGTAGAATTCATTTGTACCAAATTTTATATAAAATTTTAAACCATTTTTAAGTCATTCTAAAATCATTTGGAAGAATTAACACCCAGTAATTACTATTTGAGATGACCATGTCAAAACTGTCTCTGAATTTATCATATTAGTTTTATTTCTGGTAAATTTTAAAAATAGAATTATCATGATTAAAGATATTATTTACAAAAAGAAAAGTAGAATAACTTCATAGATAGCTCCTCATTAAAAAAATTTAAAGAGAAAGAATTTTCCCTATTTATTGATATAAATAATTAAAATCAGCATATATTTTTTGGAATGTCACATATTCATGTCTACAATGAACACATATATCCACATATTTATGTTTAATTATTTAATCTTTACAACCTCTCTTAATTATGTACAACATTAGTAGGGAATAAAATTATGTATAGATGTGTTAAATAGCTTGTTTAAAGTCTTACAACTAGAAATTGATAGAATTAGGATTTTTTTAATTTATTTTTTACATGATGGAATTAGGGTTTAAACCCAGGAATTTTTTTTAAGTTCTTCAAATTTTATTTTATTTTTATAATAAATTAATTTTTAAATTTTTTACATCATTGTTCATCTTTGAACAACATTTGCTTCTCCCACCCCCTCAGGTGTAGTCCCCATAGAGTTTCCTTCACCAATGCACCCGTGCACCATCACCTCAGTCCCCTGTGCTCCTCCCTCACGCCCTCCCTATAATTCCTCTCCCTCCTCCCCTGCACTATGTCTCTGATTTATAATTATCTGTTTTTGCTTTATTGTTTTTTCTATTGTTATTTTTTTTACACTGATGTCCTACTTGGTTCCCCTATATTCCTCCTATAAGTGAAACCATCCGATATTTTTCTTTTTCCTTCTGGCTTATTTCACTGGGAATAATTAAACTCAGGTATTTTTGATCAAGAGTCTACATTCCTCACCATTTTGCTATGCATGTACATAGGCTAACAATTTACCACCAAAGACAATTAAAAAAAAGTAGGACCCATCACCAACAATTAATGTTATGTGGAAGTTGTGTATTTCTATCAAAAGAGGTGCTTCAAAGGTATTTCAAACAACTACAGTTATAAAGAATATTGTGTCTCTGCTCAAAGTGACTATACGGAAGAACAATATTCACATAGATGTAGGACTGGACTCAATTGGGTTATAGTTATTGGATTTATTAAAAGTAATCTGACTTGGGATCATGTGCTGGTTATTTCTTATCTTCAACAGCTGTTCTTATACAATCAACTCTCCATACACGTTTTAAAATCGAAATATGAGTTATTTTTTTGTTCTTCATCTTCTACCTTATCTTTTACTGTACCTACTAGCATTGAGCAGAGATTTATTGATTTATTAAAATGTAGGGGAAATATCAGATTACAGATGTCTTGCTGAAAAATCTCTGCTATTTTCATCCAGATACAGAAGCAAAACCACCATAAAATATTTTCAATCTGTTCTGCAATGATATATGATTCCTTGCTGCTGTGGATAGTTGAATAACTTGCAAAATTATCATGGACATTTGGCCTGTATCTAACATTTAGACCTTAAGTTGAAAAAGGAAATAAGCCTTGGTTCCAAGACGAGGTTAGATTTAGTTATAAAATTTTAGCACTCTTTTTTTGATAATTTTTCCATCACATTTCCCAAAAGTCAGAACTAAAAAAAATCACATTCTTATTCAAGAAACGTGCACCATGATTATAGTCCTGTATTATTTTTCTCTTTAAAATATTTGATATCATATATTATGTATACAATGATCATCATTATTTCTTTTAATATACTTTTTTCCAAAGCATGTTAGAAAAATCATTTTATTTGTGTTCATTGTTTCTGAATATAATAAAAATATTAACAACTAAGTTATAGAAATAAAAATTTGTAGTTATGAACACTTCTATTATTCCTAAGTATATGATATTTCAGTCCTTAAAGTTTACTGAGATCACCTGTTTTTTAATGTCAATATGCTTCTTCATCCTTGTCATTCATAAAAAAAAAATTTTCCAATTAATACTTAATTAGTTTATCCTTCTGAAATGGGTTATGTTATAATCTGTGACTACAAAGACCAAAGACTAACGGTCCTATATCTGCTATCTTAACCTTAAAGCCAGATTCACTGAAAAGTGCAAAGCAATGGAATTAAATACAGTGATGAAATTATGTTTTTCATTGGGAGCAGTGGGAGGATTAACAGTGAAGGTGATGATTGTGTATTTCTACTGATGAAAAATGACTGGTGAGGAGTGAAGTCTGGTAGGAAATAGAAAGCAGACACATAAGTCACAAACCAGACAGTGAGAGAGGAGCCTCAGAATAAAAATCAGCATCAACACAGCAATGGCTGCGTGCAGCAATGGAGGCTGCTGCCTGTGTAGGAAGGGTGATGGCATGCAAGCTGTGAGCTCATTTCATCTGCAGATACTAAGCAGTAACATAAAATGAGCAAGAATGTTTGGCTATGGAAAAGTAATGGAATTTTTCCGAGAACAATTAAAAGAGAGAATTTAAAATAGGAAATATAGCTCAAGTTTCTCTTCATACGAACTTAATAAAATTTGGACTTAGGTTGGCATTCAATGCAATTAAGCTAAAAAGAGTTTATCTACTTCAGATGCATGTGTACAGCATTATATACCTAAAGAAACTGTGGCCCAGAGAAGCTAAGTGTCTTTCCAACAAATTGGAGTTTCATCAGACTAACACCAAGACTGTTAGATGTCAGATTATGTGCAAGAGTTTTTACTGTGGACACTAATGTTCTATCTTCACATTTTCCTTTATTTATTTTTTAAAAGATTTATTTTTATTTATTTATGCATATAAGAACTGGGGTGTAGGCCAGAGGTGCGGGGTGAGAGGATTCATCAGACACAGAGTGGGGAGCAGAACAGGCAGATCTACGGAAATACAATGCTGAGGGGAGCAACAGGTGAGATTGGAGAGGTCTGCTGCACCATGTGGGTAGCTCCCTGGCTGGTTATGGAACTCCTGCTGCAGTGGCTGGCAGTAGCTTGATAGTGCTGAAGCTTTAGCCCCTGCGCCACCAGGGAGGCCCTATTTTTTTTCTTTATTAAAAAATTTATTCATTTTCCACTGGGATATGTTTGTAAGTTTCAGGAATATACCTTCACACCTTGATAAGTGTATGTCCACAATGCACTCATCACCAAAATTCTGGTACCGTTCACCAGTTCACTACGATCATTTTAAACCTCTCTTCCCAGTCCTCCACGCTCTTCCTCTTTCCCTCTAGTACCACTATTTTGTTGTCAGAATCTAAGAGCTGTTGGGCCTGCCTGGTTGTGCATAGGGTTAAGTCTCAGCACTATGAAGCTATCGCGGCCACTGCAGCAGGAGTTTGATCCCCGACCAGGGAGCTACCCACATGGCCTAGCAGACCTCTCCTGTCTCCCTTGCTGCTCCCCTCAGCTGTGTATTTCAGTAAATCTGCCTGTTCTGTTCCCCACTCTGTCTGTGGTGAACCCTCTCACCCCCCCACACCCCACACTTCTGGCCTACACCCCAGCTCTTGTATGCATAACTAAATAAATAAAATAAATCTTAAAAAAAGAATCTAACAGTTGTTAAGTTTTGTTAGTTCGTTTGCTTTTTTTTTAAATGTTCTACATGTGAATAAAACCATGCAGTATTTGTCTTTCTCTTTCTAATTTATTTTGCTTAGCATTATTCCCTAAAGTTCTAGTCATATTATTATAAATGACAAGATTGCAAGCCAGCAGTTTTTCATTGAACACAAATGTGCAAATAGATGAATGATTCAGAATAAAGATTTCAAATTTCAATTCAAATTTATGTGGGAAACTCCATTTATGATGAGGGTAGAATTATAATTTAGTAAGGATATATTAGTTTATTTACTAAATGTTCTTAACATACTTGTCTGTCAGAATATTTAGGGTAATATTTTTCTAACTGTGGTGGAGCAGAACAACACAAGAAATGCAGAAACAATAAAGAAAGACTGAGATTTGATTTCACAAATTATCTTTATGGCAGAGATCATAAAATGAAAAATAATATTTGTAACATAAACAAAATACAAAGTTTTAATATACCCCATGTGCATAAGTTTCATAAAATTAGAGAGAAAAACATCATCATACTATACCATGATGTTAGTCATAGTTTTCCAGGACAGAGGATACAATGGAGAGAAAAATAAGTATGGTTCTATCTCTCAACAAGCTGATGAGTATCTAGTTTATAAATTTAACACTGATCAAAAATTTATAGAAAAATATATTGCTGTAAAAAAAGATAAATACTCTGCAAGAAAAAAATAACATTTCCGGGCCTCCCAGGGTTTAAAGTCTCAGCCCTATCAAACTATCGCCAGCCATGACAGCATGAGTTCAATCCCAGCCAGGGAGCGAACCCACATGGCACAGCAGACCTCTCCTGTCTCACCTGCTCTTCTCCTCTGCAGTGTATTGCAGTAGATCTGCTTGTTCTGCTCCCCACTCTGTCTCTGATAAATCCTCTCACCCCCTGCACCTCTGGCCTACACCCCATTTCTTGTATGCATAAATAAATAAAAACATTTCTTTTAGACAAAAAGAATATTTCTATGTAAATTAAAACAAAATTATTGTGAACCTTTTATGAACCTCAAGTTAGCAAAAGTATTGATAACAGCTTATAACTATGATGGGTTTCTATTTTATCAGGGCAGTTCTAAGCATTTTCCAATATTTCATGAAAAGCCTATGAAGTACATCTTAGCACTGTCATTAGCATTGCACAACATAAAACTGAATCCCAGAACCAGTAAATGGTAGACATTACCTTTGCCTCAAGACATTCTGACTCCAAGGCATGCATGGTTAATTCAAAACCGTTAATAGAAAGGTTGAAAGGCTGTTGGCCTGGAATGATTTTATGCTGGTGGTTGATACATACAGATAAATGTTTTTAGAAAGTTAGGTATCAGTATTTATTAAAGTAATAAAGTATGCAAATATGTTAGTGTTTTGATCCAGCAATCATACATTTGGATATTTCTGCTGAAACACTACATATAAACATCTCTTGATAAGGATATTTTTATAAGGATGCTTAATGTAGCATTAGAAGTAATAGCAAAACACTAGAAGTATTCTAAAATCTCCATTAATGTAATAACTGTTAAATAAAGTATGAAATATACATATTTTGAAATATTATGTAGTTGATAAAATGATTTATTACATTTAGATCTTTTGTTTGACCTTGAAAGATGTTTATGACACCTAAGCCAAGTCAGCATAATATATATAGGTAAATAATAAAAAAACCCAAAATACACCAATAAAGATATATTAAAACATTTTTAAACTTACTACTAACCAGGAAAAAGCAAAAAAAACTAAGACTTTTTTCCAACTAAGATTGGAAAATTCTAAAAAATGATAATGCTTTCTGAAAATAAGTGTGAAGAGAAATAGATTCCATCTTTAAAATGGTGGGTTTGGGCTGTATCAATCAAAATTAGTAGTATAAATATCTTCTTGAATAATTTTACTACTTTGTTGTTAATTTCCAAAATTCCACATACAGCTGTAGTTAGATATGTATGCCACAGTTATTTGTAGCATATTTTGTAATTTTGAAAAGTTAGAATAACTTCAAAATCTAGCAACAGGAGAATGGGAAAATAGATTGTCATATTCATAAAAAGACTGAATAAGTTAGAGTTAAGAGTATCAACAGACACGAAATGCCAAGAATATTTCTGAGGGATGTATAGAGCATGAAAACATATGTATGTGTGTATATGCATGTGTAGGTGTGTTTGAGTTCCAGATATAAAATGGCATCAGTAAAGGTTTGGAGTTATGAGAGTACATGTCGAGGCAATAGTGAATGATCTGGCATAGCAGGAATGTGGGAGGTTTGGATTAGAGTTGTAGGACAGAAAGAAAAAAAATTGCCTTTTTAATTAATTAAAAAATTAAATTCAACTTATCTCTAGAACTTAAAAAGCACAGTGAATGTAGTTCTATTAAAAATCTCCCCAGAAAAGGCTATAGTTGTACATTACTTGGAACCCTGTCAAGTTCAACTTATGGACTAGTGAAACTGCATTTACATCTGCGAAGATGTAGTGGAAAACTATTTTCCAAGATCAAGTTTCACTATACATTTCAAAGGAGTTGTTACAAAGCAATCACCCACAAAAATCTCTCAGTCAAGTTTCATAATGTCAAGAATAATAGACTTAATAATTGAATCGTTGTCCAGCATGGAGATGAGATGGCTTCTTATAGAGTATTACACCGGTAAAAACATGTCACGGGTCAGTGAAAGCAGTTAAATTAGATCAAGTACATGACCCAAAAGTGTATGTGTGTGTGTGTGTGTGTGTACATACCAGCTTTACAAAGCTGAAATTCCATCTAAAGTAATCTGGTTACAAGCTAGACTTAATATGAGAGTGTATTTTCATCTTAAATGTGTTATAGCATATTTTGATACAAGGTAAAATAAAAGAATACTTCCAAGTTCTTTGAAAGTTAAAGAGCTTCTTATTAGTCACTAGGTTATTCAAGTCTCACTAGATAAAATTCAAAGGTTTTAAGAAATAAGAGGGAAGGCAATCATAACAGAGCTGGAGGAAATAATTAAAGTTTAAATTAAGTGGTACTATGAACTCAGGCTGTCTTGCCACTGTGAATTACAGATATGCTATTTCCTTCTGCCTTTATAATGTATAATTGTGAAAGTAATAATGCTTATAATAACTCTGTTATAAATTTCCCCATTATCTGATTAGTACAGCCTTATTAGACTTCTAGAAGTAAAAGAGATACAACATTGTCTATATTTTTCAAGTTAGATTGTTTTACATGCTTTAGAGAAATATCTAATATATAATGTCTTAATTCATTCTTACTAGCCCACAACCAAATCGTACGTAATTGAGGCATCATAGTTTCTCTAGAGATGAAGAAACTCAATTCAGAGAATTTCAGTGACTTTCCTGAAATCATAAAGTATCTAAGTGGTCTCACTCTTCAAACTGCTCCTTTGTCATGAAATTTATGTAATCTGCAGACTGTCTCTGAGAATAACTGTATTTGTTTCCTAGAGATTCCATAACAAAGTCACCACAAGCTGAGTGAATTAAACAACAAAAATTAATTGACTCACAATTTTGAAAGCCAGAATTTAAAATCAACATGGTTCCTTCTGAGAGTTGTAGAGGGAAGCTTTGTCCCAGGCTCCCTCCTTTGCTGTCTTTTGTGCTCAACTCACAGTTCCCCGCCCCCCAGCCTCACATTTTACTTCTATGCATATCTACATCTAAATTTCACATATTTAAAAAAGATTTATTTTTAAAAAAGATTTTTTTTTAAAAAAACAAGAACTGGGGTGTAAGCCAAAGATGCGGGGTTAGGGGGTGAGAGGATTTACCATATACAGAGTGGGGAGCAGGACAGGCAGATCTACTGAAATACACTGCTGAGGGGAGCAGTAAGTAAGACAGGAGAAGTCTGCTGTGCCATGTGGGTAGCTCCCTTGCTGGGGATTGAATTCATATTGCAGTTGCTGGCGATAGCTTGATAGCTGAGACTTTAACCCCTGTGCCACTAGGGATGTCCTCCAAATTTCACATTTAATGAAAACTCCAATCACATTGGATTAGGGCCCATATTAATGACCTGGTTTTAACTTGTCTTTAAAGATCCACTTTCCAGGACCTCCCTGGTGGCGCAGGCGGTTGAGTGCCACGCTGTGAAGCTGCCCACAGCCTCTGCAGTGCAGGTTCGATCCCGGCCGGCCGGCGAGAATCCCACATGGCACAGCAGACCTCTCCTGTCTCGCCCGCTGCTCCCCTCAGCAGTGTATTTCATCAGTCTGCCTGTTTTGTTTCCCGCTCTGTCTCTGGTGAATCCTCTCACCCTCCCGTGCATCTGGCCTGAACCCTGGTTCTTGTATAAGTTAATAAATCTTAAAAAAAAAAAAAGTATTAAAGATCCACTTTCCAAATATGTGTGTGTTCAGAGGCACTGGATTTGTTTAGGACCTCAACATCCAAATTTTTCAGGGCACAATTCAGCCCATAGAACAATGACCTTTGGCTTCATATCCAAGAATGATTTAGTTGGTCTTTTAATTGTTAGCAAGTTAGGTATTCGGGTTGAAGGTGGAGTTTCTGCTAAACCCAACTTTTTTTCTAGAAGATCTGTTCATCTATAGAGCTCAACGCGCCTCAATTTTCTGACATGTAAACTTAGCCCTTGAACATGATTAATTGTGCCACAGTGTATTTGCTATTCATCTGAGGTAATCAGAGACTCTTGAGAATTTTGAACTAGTGGAACGAGAACATTTGATCTGCCAGGGATGGATGACTGAACTAGAGGCACAAATAAATATTCAGGAGTTTTAGGGTAGCTCTTTATTTTTTAATAGTATGATTTCTTTTTTTTTAAAGATTTATTTTATTTATTTATTCAATAACTGGGGTGCAGGCTAGAGGTGTAGGGGTAAGAGGATTCATCAGACACAGAGTGGGGAGCAGAACAGGAGGATCTACTGAAATACACTGCTGAGGGGAACAGCAGGTGAGACAGGAGAGGTCTGCTGTGCCATGTGTTGAGTCAGGTCCCTGGCCAGGATGGAACTCTTGCCGCAGTGGCTGGTGATAGCTTCATAGTGTGGACATTTTAACCCCTGCCCCAACTGGGTAGCTCTTTAATTCCTGGTCTTTGCCCTACTCCTACTAACTCCATGGTTATTTGTATTCACTGGGTTCTATGAGAATCCTATTCTATTTTCTATAATTTCTCTTTCTCTTTCCCTCTTTCCCCCTCCCTCCTTACATTCCTACCCTCAGCTCACCCTTCTTTTTCTCTTTCTCTCTCATTTTCATTTGAGTGAGTTTCCTGACCTACTTTAAAATTCATTCCTCTTCCTTGTCACAACAACAAAACTTGATTAAGACAGGGTTATCTTAATAAATTTGTGGTTACCAAAAATAAAAAAAAAAACAAAAACAAAAAACACTTCTCTTTGAATCCCAAAGGACAAAACAAATAAGAAGATTCAGCTATTCTGGAAGGAGGAACTGAGTTTTCCCCTAGACATCCCCTGTCTTCCTCAATTTTTGCCTACTCCTTACCTACTCCTTGCCTACTCATCACCACCACCATCCTGCCATTGAGGGATCATTAGTTGATCCCTGAGTCTCTTAAAAGCTGTGTCTATAAAACTTTGAAAGTAACTCCCTCACACTGCCCCTCTTTCATGGACTATAGAGGGATACAATTAAAAAAAAAAAAAGAGTCCCATTGATTTCATTGAGAAAAGTATTTTCTATCTATGAATAACCACTATAAAAAAATATGACACCCAAAAGAAGTCAGGGAGATCCAATAAGTTTTCAAATAGATAAAACGTGCCTTGAGGTAATGCTGTACTTAGAAATGGAAGAGCTAAATTTCTACCAAAGTCTAAGACACAAGAGTTTCATATTTTGACTGTACTCATTTCTATTTCAAATTTGCAGGGGGTTATTTGTCTCAAGAATGCTGATAAATGAAAGACAGTAGATTATAATTGCAAATAATTGATTGCTATTGGAAGATTAGATTTTCAAAAACTAGGTAAGGAGCTGTTATTGAGCAAGATATGTTAGTAATTATTAATATCTTTGTCTTTTTTATGAAAAGCAATTTAATGTAGGTTATAATGAAGCAGGATATACAGGGACATAAAATAGAGTAAAATGAACGCATAAAGGGATCATTTAAATTACAGAATTTTAAATATTAATATTAAATAAAGGATCATCCTATATGTGAATAAAATGTGTCCATGGAGTTGTGTGGAGGATGAGGCTTAAAGTCTGGACATGGTACTGAGGAAAGGTATCTGAGATGGAACATAATCAGCATTTTAGAAGAGTCCATGATCCTGAGATGTTCCAGGGTTCTTATACCCAATAGGAAGGTGTCATAATGGTTCATCTTTAGCTATTTTTTGGAATACATATATATTGTAGGTATATTAGCTATTGTTTTTGAGTAATATTATGTATGTATAATTACTGAGCAGAAATCAGGATGTCTGAGCTGCCTTTGACCACATAAATATGTTTACAAGGGCTTAGATTCCTTGTATGTAAAATAAGTATTTTATATTTCTACTGGTTCTGAAAAGCACACACTGTAGTCAGTGTCTGATAACTGACACCACACTGCACAACCCTGGGTGTCTCTCCCCGCATAGAGAGTGCACAGTAGCCCAGAAATGATGAGTCACTATTTTAATCAATTCTATCTTGCTCTTATTGCAATTAATTAGAATCATGGTAAAATTTTACTAAGCATACAGAGTTTAATTTACAGATACATAATTCTCCGACAAATTCCTTTGGCATTTCAATAGAAGAGGTACGAATTTTTCTCAATGAATCTTGTTATCATTTCTAGTTGGAAAAACTGAACTAGTCAGGATCCAAAATTAAATAGAGCATGTGAAATGATGAAAGGAATGTTATCACAATAATCCATTTTCTAGACTAGGACATATTTGCCCTTCTTATTTGGACAAGTCTTTTTAAGAAGGTGAGTAATAAGGAGCAAATGTAGAAAAAAGAGAAATATTCTTCCTTCAGAGCTTCTCATGAAAGTTTTCTTCTTTTCAGTTATATCGTGGTTTAAATAGCAACCTTCCTAGAACAATCTCCAGAAGCAACTTTTAGTCTTATAATTCTAGTTTAATTCTTCCTATAGAATTTATCAAAATCTTGTTTTTTATTCATATATTTATTGTCAGTATTTACAGTAAAATAAGCTTTTACTTATGGGAACATTTCCAATCTTGCTGATCACTGTATCATCAATGTTTAGAATAGTGCCTGGTATAAAATATGCAGTTGATATTTGTTGAATAAACGAATGCTATTAGTCCCCTGTCTATCTCAAGAGAGAAGTAATAGAATATAGTGATTGATAGCATGTTCACCAGAAACAAAAAGCCCAGTTTCAAATTGAAGCAGGCTCAAGTATGTAATTTTCAGGGCCCAATACAGAATTATAATACAAGATACCTTTTTCAAAATTTGTCAAGAATTTTGAAATAATCATAGCAGAACAGTAAATCAAGTGTGGGTCCTTTTAAGTATGGGGTCCTTCAATGCCACTGCACAGATTGCATGCCCAAAAAACTGCCCTGTGTGACCTTGGGAAAGATGTTTAACCTCTCTGTGCCTTTTTGTTTGTATCTATTCCATTTCCTTACAAAGGTATTGAGTGAATGGAACTAGAATATACAAAATTCTTAGAACAGTGTCTAGTACATAATAACTACTACAAAATCTTAGCACTTATTATTACAGTAGATATATTATCACTATGACATAATATGATAAAAATATCATTATAGATACCTTCTGCTGTATTCCTAGAGTACGTAATAAATAGCAAAGTCTCAATAAAATCTTCTGAATAATAAAAAGAAAAAAAAAAGAAAATTCATGTCTTCAAATTAAGACAATTTACATGTATAAAACATGGCATATAGGGCCTCCCCGGTGGCACAACGGTTGAGCCCTGGGTTGCGAAGCTGCCCGCAGCCTTTGCAGCCCTGGTTCTATCCCCGCCTGCTCCTCGGCCACCACAGGAGGGTCCCACATGGCGCGCTGACCTCTCCTGCTGCCCGCTGCTCCCCTCAGCAGTGTACTTCGGTCCTTCTGCCTGCTCTGCTCCCCGCTCTGGCTCTGGTGAATTCTCTCACCCTCCCTGCTTCTGACTGTACTTAGTGCTGGTATAAATAAAATAAAAATAAATCTTTAAAACAAACAAACAAACAAACAAAAATGGCATATAGAAATATAAAGGATACAGATTCTATGTAGAAGATAAATATCTACATATATTAATTAGCTACAGAATTATAAGTGAGTGTTGCAAGGAGCTATATGCCAGCTACTAGAAAAGACATGTTGAAAAATTCACATACACAAAAAATTTAAGGAAAAAGATTCTGTGAATCTGTGGGTAGGTCCTTAAAGAGAGTTCACATTGGATAATAGCAGAGTCAAAGGTCACAAGCTTGGGCAAACATGGAAAATGGAGCTCAAGTTCTTTAGAAAGAGCTCTTGTTTTTTTTTTTTTTTCATTCCATCCTGGTCTTGAGGAAAACAAAGATCTGCTGTGTCTTGTTAAGTTCAACAACAATTGCTCTGCCCCTTCCTATTGCTTGGTTACCTGTGATTGCTTTGGTACAATTCGATTTTCCATGTTGGGTGATATTTCTGAGACAATACCTGGGAGCAGCACGAAGATACGGAAACAGGAGGAAGAAGTGGTGAGAAGAAGTGATATTATATTGTTCTTCCTTCTTTCTAGTGGTTCCTGGAACTTGGGAACCACTTTATTGCTTTATTAGCCCTGATACCTAGTGATTCAGCAAGTAAGGTGTGTCTCACTAGGTATCTGATGTAGAAATCCTCTTGCTAGTCTATGTAGTCCAAAGCTTTAGATTCAGTGTAAAAATCTTTTATTCTGGCAACCAAAATTCAGCTTTAAATGCTGCTCGCAGATTTGCATTGCAGCTAGCAGCTACCCAGTCTTCTTACGCAGCATTCCTAGGATGCCCCATTCACAACTGCCTACAAAAGGGGAGAAATGACTCAGGCAAATTCTTGTACTTATAATTGGAACCCAGCAAGAGCTGTTTTGTGAAGGTTTTTCATCTTGTGAATCCAAACCCATCTGGACCAAAAGATAAAGTTTTACATGTACATAAACTGCACACAAGGATTACATTGCAAAATTGTCATGGAAAGGCTTTTAACAAGTCAGGAATGCTCAATGTCATACAAAGGTTGTCACTACCCTGTGACTTCTTGCAGAATTGAATTACAGTCTAAGAATTTAAATAAGTCAGCCAGCATTAAATTAGTATCTTTGTTTGTTTTTCGTTAGTCTTGTCAAAGGGAAGATTAATGTGCACTCAATACAGCTTTTCTTACAGGAATGTGGAGTCTAGATCAAAATTCCATTTTGATGCAGGGAAACTAGCTGGCAGATGATGATCTTTTCACCTTTCCTCCTGTTTCCCTCACTTTTTTTCCCCCAAATAAGCAACCATTTACTCCGGTTTAACTCTCTCTTCACCATCCCGATCCTGTAATTCTAAATACTGTAATCTTTGAGTCTCACTGCATATGTGGGGGGAAAAAGTGTTCTGCAAAGACAGACGCTAAGAGAAAACACCTGTAGGGTCATTTTACAAATGGAATCACTAAAAAGCAGTGCTTCTTGCTGGGTAATAGCACAGAACCTTTAAATCACAGAAATTAGAGACAGGAGACCCTGCAGGTCACCTTGTTCACCTCCAAACAGCTTTATGTATTTCATGTGAAATGACATGAGCAGTGAAGCATTTATAGCTGCCCTGGGGAGACTCAACTCTTTGGTAATACATCTCCCTGTTGAGAAAATGTCACTGAGATCACTATGGGTTTTTTTGCGTGTGTGCCTAATTTCTCATTGTTCTGCTTTGCTACACCTTTTAAAAATGCAGTTACACTTTCTTTTTCTCTCCTATCTTTAAAACCTACAACTTTTTAATATGACAGCATTAGTATTGTCCTCCTTTATAATTACTTGGGTCAAGCTATACAAATTTGCCTTTTAAAATACCACCTTATAAAATCAGTCCCCACTGCTAAATTCATTGCTTTTCTAAAGGATTATCCACTGCCTTTCCATTCCCTCTGATTCAGAACTGTTTCTTACAATTTTTTTGTGTGTGTTTATATAGTGAAAGAGTTTTGCTCAATTCTTACAGAAAATGACTATCAGGTTCAGTTTAGTGACTGCCTCTTACAGTTAATGCCAACTCCTAAAACCATGATTTATTTTTTTCTCCAGGAAATGATCAAGTTTGGTGTCCCACAAATCTAAATATTTTCTAGATTATCAGCCTATTTAATTCTATGTCTGAATAACCAATGTTATTTAATAACTCTTACTCTGGGCAAAATCTGAGGGTAACTATATGACTGAATCTTTCTTGAATAAATTATTCTATCTTACATGTATTTCAAAATGTAATATATTACACTACCCTCTACAAGATACAACTCCACCGCTTCTAGTTACAAAACTCCCACTTCTCCTAGGTTGGCAATGGAGAACTAATCTTTCCACATAAGGTGTCTGGAGTGGGGGAAATGTCAGTTGAATATTAAAGCCCCGACTTTCATTCTAATCGATCCTACCTTAGAAGGTGGTGAGGTTCTTGTAAAGAATTCTGTTTCTCCAGCCATCAGCACTACCCACACCACCATGCTGGACTCAAGTGTTATACTGCTCCTTTACCATCCTCATTCAATCATGGATGTGCAGTCCTTCCCACAATGCCCCAGGACAAGCCCACAACCTTTAAACAAGAAAGTAGTAGGGCCTCCCCTGTAGCGCAGCGGGTTTAGCGCAGTGCTGTGAAGCTGTCTGCAGCTTCTGCAGCGTGGGTTCGATTCCCAGCCAGCCAGGGAGATACCCACATGGTGTGGCAGACCTCTCCTGTCTCACCAGCTGCTCCCCTCACTGTCTCTGGTGAATCCTCTCACCCGCCAGTGCTTCTGGCCTGTACCCCAGCTCTTGTAGAAATAAAAAAGAATCTTAAAAAAAAATGAAATTAGTAAAGGCTTTTGCGTAGCCATAGAAACACACATAGAGAGAATCTGGCTTGCAGAATATTGCTTGAATTCATGGGATTGCAGGTTACATCCTATGTTTTTGGTCTATCTCTACTTAAAGATTTTCTTTTTCACCCAAGAGCCCAAAGTGTAGGCATTGTGATGCTCCAAACTTAGGATTCTGCTGAACCTACAAATAGTGATGCTCAGGGATGATTTACTTATCTACCCTCTGGAGGCTTTACCAAAACTAGAGAATGGACTCCAATTTCCTTCCATGGAAGCTGACTATTGATAAGAAAATTTTATGATTACCGCTTTCAAAGGGGATCAGAATAATTTTGGACCAAAAGGAAAAAAAAAAAAAAAACTAAAGCAAACCTGCGTGAAGTTACACTACTATAAAAGCAAAGAGGAGAGGAGGGAGGGGTTGCAGTATCAAGGGGAAGGAGAAAAGATCAGCCGAGAAATATCTGTGGGGTCTGGAAATCCAGAGAAGAGAGAATTATGTGTTGAGTGCTTACCATGTAGGGACATAATTGATGTACATTACCTCATTTACTCATTACTGAAACAATTTCCAGGTAAGCAAATGGAAAGGATCTGTCTGACTCCCTGACTTATATTCTTCCATCCACACAATGTTGCACTATTTTTCAAAGACTTGAGATTAATGAGACAATAATGTTGGTAAAGTGTTCCAATTTCCTTTGAGAAAAAGAGCCATAAAATTTTATTGTTATTGTTACTCTTAATATTGAAGCTCAATGAATGCATTAGCAGTGCCATTGATGTAACTAATATTACTCTCGTTTATTTCATTTAGAGAAATAAAGTCTAAAAATAAAATCAAGCATATATATTGAATTTTAGATTCAGCCATTCATCTACTTCAACTGAAAGTTTTTGTCAATCAGGATCTTAAGGACTAAATCTACAACCAAGGTCACAGATAGTCTTAGGGCAAAAGTGAAACCTGTAGCCCAGTACCTGTTCTTTCCAATGGTTGATTCTCCAAGAGTAATAAGGGGTGGATTAAGGTGAAAGACCTGTGATATTCAGTCTTCTCAGTTTATAATTGTTAGAGAAGAACATAACAATAAATTCTCAGTTTAACAATGGTTTCAATTCAGGTAAATTTTTTCTTTACGAGAGAAGACATTTTTTACCCTTTTTTGATGTGTTATTTATAAAGAACAAAAATTATGTAAAGGACAAGAAGACATTGTAAAGGAACACTGAGTTATGCACATATTCAAGTACAAGCAAGAATCCTGGCATGACTTATTTTAGTTTTGCTTTTGTTTTTTAAAAAAATCTCTATACTGGGAAATAATTCAATTTCCTCCCAAAACTGAAATTTTGCTCAATAATCACCAGCTGGAACTTTAATTTAAGAATGTATGAATTAGAATTTTAGCTAGTCTTTATTGTGGATATCATATATTTAATTATCATTTGCCTAAGCTTGGACATTTTTATGTTCATATTTTTAACACAGTCTGCATTTTTTAAAACTAGTAGAATTCTTCACTTTGTTCTGTTCTGAGTCCATACTGGACCTTTAACAAAAAGTAATGTCTATTTGATTCCCCTCTTGTTTTTAGAGAAGAAAAATGAGACCTAGAGAAAATAAGCTGCTCAACCAAGTTCTCCTTGTTTGCTAGCAGTGCTTGGAATTTAATCTAGATTCCCTTCCACTGCAATTTCTTCCATTTCACTGACTATGCATTTGCGTAGTAAGTCTTTCAATATATTTTATTTTGAGTTATTATCACCTTTTTCCTAAAAGGGCAATACAAAAAGTAGAGAGGAAATCTCTTGGCTGCCACTAAGAACTAGAAAAGTGGAAAGCACCAGTAGAATTGCTATGCCTTTCTCTGTCCTTGTATCCGCTTCCTGTTTGGAAGACTAAAACTAAGCTTATGCATTGCTATGAGGCCAATAACTATTATGTAACCTTGGGATAAGAGTCATTGATGGATACAAAATCTGCAAAGAAAATTTTTCCTTCATTGTAATTCATAAGGCACATTCCTCACCCTCTGAATTTTCTCATATTCTTTTTCAAACTTGCTTTAGAGTTGGGAGAAAAGAAGAAGGGAGGGTACAGTAAGTGGTAGGAAGATGGGAATATAAACCCCAGCAAGTGACTTTAAAGTATGTTTGCGGGCCTCCCAGGTGGCGCAGCGGTTGAGCGCTGGGTTGCGAAGCTGCCCGCGGCCTCTGCAGCGCCGGTTCCATCCCTGGCTGCTCCCCGGCCACCGGAGGAGGGTCCCACATGGCGCGCAGACCTCTCCTGCTGCCTGCTGCTCCCCTCAGCAGTGTACTTCGGTCCTTCTGCCTGCTCTGCTCCCCGCTCTGGCTCTGGTGAATTCTCTCACCCTCCCGCACTTCTGACTGTACCCAGTGCATCAAAAAACAAGACAAAACAAAACAAAAAAAAAGTATGTTTGGAAAATCTTTTGGTATCTTGAGCCAGAAATAAATTCATTGTCTTGGACGTATAACATCTACACATTATTTTTTGGTATCTCACTTTCTCAATGTAAAAAAAAAAAAAATGTCCCCATCATCACCTTCTCTATACATTTCTATCCAAAGTCGAAAGAATCTTGTTCTCTTTAATCATTTTTACCACTAAATCACTTAAAACCATTTTTAACTACTTGCTGTCGTTGAAAGAAAAGGAAAAGAAAGAAGAGGAGAAATCAAGGAAAAGAAAGCTTTTTTACTGTTAGGCAGCTAATATTTTCTTTACATGCTAAAATTCTAATGCATTATCTGGTAAGGAGTAAATATACCAAAGCCTTTTAGTTTGATGTAGTCCCATTGATTTGAAGTCCTGCCCCAAACACTTCTTTAAGGTTGATGTCCAGGAGCGTATAACCTATGCTTTCATCTATGTGTTTTATAGTTTTAGAACTTATACCTAAATCTTTAAGCCATTGTGAATTAATTTTTGTGTTGTTAAATAATGATCATTATTTATTTATATCTTTTTGGTATGAGGCTGTTCAATAGTGTGGACTAAGTGCAATAGGGAAGTTACAAAGGACTGAGAATAGGTTGCTGAATTCCCTAATTGAAATGTTATTGTTGCTTTTGGTGAGACTAATTTTTTTTTGCCTTGTAGTAAAGATAGCCATAGTGCATGAGGTTGAGAACAAAAGGTAATGCATATCAAAGAGTGATTGATAATTTCTGGTTGAAGAAACCAGTTTATGGAAAAAAAAATCTATGGTATTTTAGTGCCAGATCATTAGAGAAAATTTGGGAAATAGTTTTGAGGAGGGAGGAAATGGAACAGATCATTGCAACTATCATTCTTTTTTAAAAAAGATTTATTTATTTATGCATACAAGAGCTGGGGTGCAGGCCAGAGGCACAGGGGTGGGGTGAGAGGTTTCACCAGAGACACAATGGGGAGCAGAACAGGCAGATATACTAAAATATACAGATATACTGCTGTGGGCGAGGCAAGAGAGGTCTGCTGGGCCATGTGGGTCACCTCCCTGGCTGGGGATAGAACTGGTGCTGCAGTGGCTACAGATAGCTTCATAGTGAAGAAACTTAACCCCTTGCACCACAAGGCCCAGCAACTACCATTCTTACAAAGAAACAAGTTACCCCTGGACTGCAGATGGCCAATTTCAGTGTCTCTATGTCTATTTGTCTTATTTCAAATTCATCAGATAACATCAATGCATCCATAATGTAATTGTATTCATTAGTTCATTTATTCATTTTTTGAACAGATATTATCAAGCTTTTACTGAGTGCTATGCAGACTGTATAGGCATTCAAGTGTTGGATGTATTCAGGGGATTGAGAAGGAAATGGTGTTTGGAGGGCAGGCTAACATGGGATGTCTGCCAGGCATAGGAATCAGCATTATAAGGCGAGAGAGAGCAAAGGGCATTGCCTGCTCATTAAACTGTGTGAAGTATGGTGGAACTAGAGTGTACAGCGGTAGGTGGGACGAGTGTTATTTCTGGCACAAGACAGGTAAGCCAGAATCAAGATCTGACAAGAGGATGTTTGTTTGAATCAGACTTTATTTTATTTATTTTATTTTATTTTATTTTATTTTATTTTATTTTTAAATATTTATTTATCCAAGCACTGGGTACAGTCAGTAGCGCAGGAGGGTGAGAGAATTCACCAGAGCCAGAGCAGGGATCGGAACAGGCAGAAGGACCGAAGTACACTGCTGAGGGGAGCAGGGGGCACGGCAGGAGAGGTCTGAGCGCCATGTGGGACTCTCGCTGGTGGCCGGGGATCGAACCAGCGCTGCAGAGGCTGCGGGCAGCTTCGCAACCCAGTGCTCAACCGCTGCACCACCAGGGGAGGCCCCAGACTTTATTTTAAAAAAAATTAAAAACTATTTATCAACATCATCACATTTTAAAATTAGTGATAGAAATACTAATATTATATCTCTTGTTTCTCTCTGTGACATATACATATACCTCATATTTGTGAATATACAGTCCATACAGAAATCAACTTATTAAGTTAGTGTTAGTGTTCTCAAACTGGTATTTCCATATTTTGTTTTTTTTTTTTATTCTTTTTCATTGGTGTCATTTGTCCATGGTGCTTGAAGATGGCATTGACTTGAGTATTGTTTCACATGCAAAGATGCTGATGGGACTGGTTCAAGGAATTGAAACATCAGCTTTTTCTTTGGATCTTGACCCAGCTCATCTGATGTAACCACCTGTGGAACAAATTTATCTCCATGTTCTAGAAGAACAGTTTTAACTTCAGTAAATATAACTCTACAGCAATTTTTTTTTTTCAGGGAAGGCAGTTGAAAAACTAAAGGGAAAATATAAAGGAAAAGTGGAATGAATGGCAGGGGAAAGCTAAGGAAGGAAAAAGAGGGAGAAGAAGCCAACAGGAAACCCTGGAAGAGGAAGTGCAGTGTGAGAATCTGTTATAATTGGCTTCAGGATGAAATATTTGAATAAACATGAAGGGCTTATTTTGTTTCTGGTTTTCCTGTTGTGGCAGATGGTATGTGAAGTGTCAATTTGTTATAGATTAAAAATTGAGACACCAAATAGCGTGTATTATTTTGTTTTTCTGGTACTCCCCTCCCCTTAAAGAGAAAAGGTGAGTGTTTATTATTTATTTTCGGGCAATCAGCACAAAAGAGCAGAAAACTAATGGAGAATTTTCAGCTTTAATGTAGAACATGTACATATTTTTGCATAACTGAAATGTAAGAATGTTCCCTGAGAAATATAGAAGAGAAAGGAAACTGACATAATTTTTAATGCAAATCATCTTAGAGCCTGCTGATCACAGACCCCAACCCCATTTAGAGATGAGAAAAGAATTGTTTCAAGGTGGACCCCAAGCTTCATGAGACGTTCTCACAGAGATTGGCACGTGCCACTGTTATCAGGAGATGGGATGATGGCTGCCATTTCTGGGCTAGTTGGTTTATTGGTAACTGAATAATGAGTCTACATTGGGAGAGAGTCACAACTGGATCAATGGGGGAATCATGGAGGGTGAAGATGTCTTAAGCTGACCCTCCTCAAGGGAGCTTTCTGCTAGGAATGAGGGGGATGCTTCAAAAAGAGGTGAGGGTTGTCTTTCAGACATCAAAACTGAAGCTGAAGGCAATTCAACTTCTAAGCTGATAACCAGATGAAAAGAAAAATTTCCAGCTCCATGAAACTATATTCAGAGGTTCCCATTGAGGGTGGATATTCCTGAGAAATCCTATAAAAGCATGTGATAAGAGAAAAATCCTGCAGAGAAAAATTCTACCAGTTTTAGAATCTTTGCTGCCCTCTAAATTCCCTGTTTACTCATTCTGCAAGGGCTAGAAACTAGAAAGAAACAATAGGCCAGAACACACCCCCTGTTAAGATAGTGAATGAAGCCAAGTTTGGGAAGGAAGATGTTTTCGAATTGGCATAAAGTTGAGAACTTTAATATTAGGCTTCACTGGCCATGTTAATAATTATGTATTGTTCAACAGCCAGTGTTGAAAGGAATAATAAGAGAAACTTAAGTTGCTTTCTATTAGTATTCTGTTATTATACCTCATCCAAAAAATTAGTATTCCCTTATATCAGTGAATATCTTATGAGTGAAAGATGAAATAAGTGATGCAATGTGAAGATCCCTCAAAAGATAAGAGAACTTTGAAGCTTATGTGTCAGATCTTTTTATTAACTCTTGATGCCTCTCTGAGGCTTGATTTCTTCATATGTAAAACAAAAGAATAATTTCCTTCTCTATTTCACTGAGCTTCTTTAATTTCTAGGTTTTAGATTATATTTTATCCTTCATATACTAAAATCTGTTAGAAAAAATTTATCTCACGATGCCATTTTGGTTGTAAAAGTTCAATGTTGTCAGTGTTCATTGTCCTCTCAGCTGCTGTCCCCTGGGTATGCTCTCTTCCCTAGTCAATCAACTGTATTTGTTATTTGTAAAATTGGCTCATAATTTTTCATTGTGTCCTGTTTCCTCATGTGTCATCTTTGATTTCTTTAAGTTGGTTTCTTTTTTTTTTAAAAAAAAGATTTATTTATTTATACAAGAGCTGGGGTACAGGCCAGAGGGGCGGGAGGGGGAGAGGATTCACCAGAGACAGAGTGGGGAGCAGAACAGGAAGACGACTGAAAACACTGATGAGGGGAGCAGCGGGTGAGACAGGAGAGGTCTGCCACACCGTGTGGGTATCTCCCTGGCCGGCCGAAATTGAACCTGCACTGACTGCAGAGGCTGTGGACAGCTTCACAGCACTGCGCTCAACCCGCTGCACCACCGAGGAGGCCCTAAGTTCGTTTCCAATTTTCTTTAAACTTTGGCGATCTAACTCATCTTAAACTCCTGGAATCTCTCTCTTCCTTGCTGCTACTCCTTTCATTTCCCCTTCCAGAGTTCTCTCTTTCTCTTTATCTGCCTCTCCTGACTTTTGAACTCTTACATTATTCAGTACAACCTCCAAAAGGATAAAGCACTTTCCAAGGAAAGTGCTGCTTGGAAAGATTTGTTTCCCTTAATCTTTTCCTTCTCTGTTTTTTTCATCAAGTTGTTCTAATTCTCCTTCAAAGTGATTTTGTATCATGTCTCCCTTCTTACCTTCAATAGAATAATTACATAGAATTCTTTAGAATTATAATGATAAGAATTTGTTATATTTTACCTAAATCATTGCCATAATTCAGAGTGGACATTTTCATCTTCAGTTGAATACTCTAATCTGTGCTGTGATATTTTCCCAAGATGCTTCAGATCCTGTCACTCCCTGATTTAAGATATTCATTTTTTTAATGTGGATGGTTTCCAATGTCTTATTTGGTGTGCCATTTGAGGCTGTTTACAGTGTGACTGCAACTGGCCTTACAAATTCCATCTTAGCTCTTATGCTCTGATCAGGCTGTTATGTTCCTGCAACAATCCATCTTCACACATATTGGCTTTTACTCAGGCTGTTCCTTCTCACCCAGCTCCCAGACTGCCCATTCTTTTTTTTTTTCCTGATCTAGTTGTCAAATTCCTTTTCCTCATAACATACTCAAAGGTAAAATACCAAATATTGTCCTCTATGAAGCTCATATAACTTTAGGCAAAACTGATCAACCCACATTTGTGCTTTCACAACCTTATAACTCCCTATTTCTCTTTAGTTTCTGTTTCTTCTGGGATTATCAGGGCTAAAAATAAATACGTTCCTCCTTTTAAACACATGATAAAAGGGAATGTTCTGGTTAGTTACTAAAATTGCTCTTGTACTTTTAGGGTTTGCTATGCATCACACACTGTGGGCTTTACCGACACTTTTCTTACATAACCAACAACACACCACTGTGAATTTTTTTCTGAAGGAAGAAGCTTTGTTTATCCATTGTAGGTTCCTTAGTGATGGGCCCAGTGCCTGCCACCGGCAGGTGCTTAGGAACTCTATGTTGAGTGGTAGAACAAATTAGTGAATGAACAGATCTTGGAGGAATGAATTATCACAATTTCCATCAGACAAATGAGGGACAGAAGCAAGCAAAGTTAAATGATACTTAATTGTTTTACATAAAGTAGGTTGTAGTTGAAAGCATGCCTGCTACTACCATAGTCAATGCTTTTTAAATATTAATGCAATAATGCTTTGTTTAGTTGGGCTGGGCATTGGTAATTACTATTGAAGCAATCTGTTGAAAAGGCAGCAGCATAGAAATCAGTCTGCAAGAAAGCAAAACAATAACAACAAAGGTGACACCATATCCTACCACAACACTTTGATCAAAAATTGGATTTAAGTGGGGTAAGAATTTTCAAGTGAAAATAAATAATGCTTGTAGAAATTAAAAATTAGAACAGTGAGTGAGATTTCAGATATGCCCCTCTCCACCCCCAAGGGAAAGTGCATTATAACACTAAACGTGCTGATCAGAGAGTGTAATCATGTATGGGCTGGCCTTCATGATGGAAACAGGTTAATTTTTTCCATTGCAGTGAAGAACATTTCATTGATTTATAGACATATACAATAAATACACAAAAAAGGTGAATTGTTTTGAAACATTGTACTCTTTTATATTCCTTAAACATTAGAATCTACGTTAACTGACAGAAACACTGCTTAAAAGTATTTCTTTAAAAATTAGAGCCTATCTCATAATATTAGAGGTATGTAAAGTTATCAGAGGTGAGTACTCTAAGGAAGAGATTTATTTTAAATTTTTAAAAAATATGTAGAAATAATTCTAGTTGATTATCAATCAAGCGCATCTCAGTGAAAAACTTGAGTAATCAAGAGGTAAAAATAAACTGTCAAGACAGTGAAAATAGCATAAATTTTTGAGAAAGGCCAGTTTTGTCACTCTTCTTGAAACTTACCCATGCCTTTAATAGCATAGTGGAATATTTAAGAATGCATGTCTAGACCCAAAACTATATTAATTCAAATCATGACTCAATCAACTAGATAGCTGTTGTATCTTAGGCAAGTTACTTAACAGCCCCATTTACTCATTTATGTACTCATTTACTCATTATGTAACTAGTAGAATGTTTGTGAAGATTCAATAAATTAGAATGCAAATTCCTTAGAATAGTACCTCTCATATGAAACAACTCAATTAGTTTAGTGTTGTTTGCAAAAGGGGAAATCAAGTCAGGGAAAAAAAATACAATAGTTCTCATGACAACCCAAATGCCAGTGTCTGCTTTTACAGATTCAGACCTGATTTAAGAGAGATAATTGTTCTAGTGAGGTACCGTGAAAGGCAGTGAGCATGCAGAGATGAATGAGAAATGGACTGAGTTCTCAGATGACAAGCCTTACAGACTCAACAACCTGTAATAACATCAGCACTCAAAATGGGTAAGTTTGGAATTGTTTATAAAATCTCCATGAAATTCTATCTGCTGACATGAAAATAGAACTCCATTAATTTTGATAGTATTCAAATCTCTTGCCTCTCCTATTCACAGCAGTCAGCACAATGAAAAGAAAATGAACTTACTGCCTGTTATCTGTGTTGTTCCTTATTTAATTCATATCTGTAGAATGAGGAGGTCCTCAGCCAGGTCTCTGAATACTGACTCTGTATGTATCTATGAAACAGTCCTACATTAAAATTAGAGGTTCCATCATTTCAAAGCAAAAGATAGTTGTTTCAGGACCTCCCTGGTGGTGCAGGGGTTAAAATCTTAGTGCTATCAAGCTATTGCCAGCCACTGCGGCCTGAGTTAGATCCCCAGCCAGGGATCCAACCCCCATGGGGCAGCAGACCTCTTCTGTCTCACCTGCTGCTCCCATCAGCAGTGTATTTCAGCAGATCTGCCTGTTCTGCTCCCCACTCTGTCTCTGGTGAACCCTTTCACCCCCCCACCCCGCATCTCTGGACTACACCCCATTTATTGTATGCATAAATAAATGAAAATAAATTTAAAAGTGAAAAAAAGTTGATTCTGCAAACCTCTAGTAGAGCAGGTTGGAAAGCAAATCATATAGTTTAAACATTGCCACCAATCTTGCAGTTTAAACTCAGAAAGATCAATGCATGCCATAATTCCCATTTGAGGAGTCTACAATTTACTCTTTTACATGGGTGAGAAGAACCTGGTTAAATAAAATGCCAACTGAAATGATCTTAATAACTTTGACTCAAACTGGGCTTGGTTGTGACTCTTGGTATCTGTCAGAAGTGTGACTCTCACTTCAGAGAATGGAAATGGAATTTGGTCCTTAAGTCCAAGTCATAAGGTGTGGTGTGCTCTTTGTGACAGTTCAGATCATTAGAACATTTTGTCCAAGCAAGAACAAGGAAGCTGGACCTATAATGCTGACCAGAAGCATATTTTTCATAGATCACACCAACTACATTGCCTGCATGGTACTTAAAGATAGTATATGTTAAACCTGCTTTTATCTAAATGTTATTTTCCACTTTCTACATCACTAGAATTGTAATTTTTCATTAAACTATGACACTGGGATTTTGTATATAACATCATAATTGTTGTGAATTTCTGTGATTTTTAAAGTTGGTCCCTTTGAAGAATAAGGGCATAGGGGACATGGGAACAAAATACACTAAGAACATCTTAAATTCTCCTTCATCTTCAAAAGTATATAATCACACATCAGGCCTCCATGAAAATTCATTCGGCAGAAGAGAGAGAGGTCTCACTTTTCACATTTTTCCATCGCTGAGAATATGCTAAAAGCTTTTTCTTAGACAGACTGTCATTTTCTACAAATGTCAGGCTTACAGACATGCCATGCTCTAGAAACTCACTTTAATTTGGATAATAACTAAAAGCTTGTCACAAACTAAGTCATTGGAACTACTGCCTCTTCAATTCTGCAGTAGAGAAAACAGCCTGCTCTCCACAAGCCTATTCTATTGTCCTGCTATCAAAACACACTATTTTATATCACACACAAGAAATCTTTGCATATTTTAGATCTCTTGTAATACATGATTTCATATCACTTTATTCCTGTTATTAAAGGCTTCTTCTGCCTTGTTCCTTAATAGCATCCTCTTATTGAATACATAATTCTTCTTTCTCCTGAGAAAGCATGAAATTACTGTATTAATATTTATTTTGCAAAGGAAAATAAGATATCCAGGAAAGGCTATGCCAGAATTACATATATATAATGTGCAGAATTCTGTGTATATGTTATCAGCTTCCAAGGAGGTTCGATATTTCTCTTCTGATGAATTATAGAGAACACTGACTTAAAGATTAGATACCTCCTTTCTTTCTTCCTGGAGGTGAAGATTTAATAAGGAACAATATTGATTGTGACTTTGTATTTCTGAGACTTTTAAGGCTTCATGCCCTTAATTAAACTTGGTCACTGTGGGTACAGAAACTTCAGTGTAATAGGAAATTAGATGCAAAAATGATTTTATTTATCATAAAAAAATAGGTGGCACATGTTTTAAGAATGTTTTTTCCTTGATGATGTATCTCAATTCCTAGTTTGAGTCTTTTCAGTAATTTCAGTGATTACCCAGGATCATCCAGCCCACTGATTGCAGCCAGAGTCTTGCTCTTGAGGAAAGGTAAGCTGCCATGAATTGGACAGACCTGGGTGATAGAAGGCAGACAGAGATCTTCTAAACATTTTAAGAAGCCACTTTGAAGAAGGATCTTGGCTTTTATGGGTAGATAGTCTTACCTAGTATTTTTAAATCTAGAATGAGTGATCAGTAGGGGCAGAGAAACAGCATTCTGGGGACAGTGGAAGTGGCAGCAGGGCCACTGGACCTTTCGAGATCCTGTATCTGCCTGTGTTGTGACATGGTGATATCCATATTATTAGTGGCAGTCACCAGACTGTTCTGAGACCTGATTGCAGTGATGCCTTGAGCCATTAAATTTGATTTAGCTCCTAAAGTTATCCAAGCCTGAAACTTCATGAATTCTAGAAGCCACCCAATGTATTTATAACACATCTTTACATGCACTAAAAGGTTGAGAAGCCTGAACGTATTCTGGAACTGAAATAGGATTGGGGATAGATGATGAACTAAAAAGGTGAGATGGGCTTGCAGGAGGCAATTTTTATGAAACATTTATTGTTGCTGTTGCATCTAAAAAGAGATAGATTAAGGAAAAGAAGATGACCCCAGAATATTAAGTACCAAGAGAAATCCTTAGTCATTGTAATGATAAAAATATTTCCTCACATATTTCCAGACACCTCCGATACTCATTTTTCTTTTATTCTGTATATCCGCCCTTTTAAAGTACAATTTATGTCTATGATATTTAAATATTGTTCAAAATGACTGTAATTAATATCATTAAGCAATTACTTTATGCCACCACTGTATAAGCTCTACAGCTACATTATTTTATTTATTTCTCTCAGAATACTGAATTTCACTCTATTTTTCTTCATCATACATTTGGATAAAAAAGGTGTAGGTGTTAGGTACATTTCTTAAATTCACAGTGGGCCAGTACTTAATATTTATATCTGAACACTAAAAGTCATAGCTAATGCAATAAGACAAGAACAATGAATAAAATTTATTAATAAAATTTACATATTGGGAAGGTGGAAATAAAACTATAGTTATATTAAACTCTTAGGATTAATAGCTTTTAAGATGAAAGACCTATATTCCAAAGTCAATTGTTTCTCCATATACCAGAAAAAAACTCAAGAAAATATATGTGACCTTGTTTTTGATGATGAGTTTTTATATATAACACCAAAATCACAATGTGATCACTTTCCAAATAGTACACTGTGCAAAGAGGGGAGGGTGAAAAACATAACTATATGGAATAAAACGTGGCAAACACTATGTAGAATAAAACATAGCAAATACTACTTCAACCAGGTGATCAAGGTTAAAATAAAGTTATGGGTCATGTTGATAGAATTTGATAAACGTAATACTTTATATCAGTGTTCTTCCCCTAATTTCATGATCCCAGTCTAATCCTGAGAAATATACCAGATAAATCCTAACTCACTGATTCTACAATAACTCTCCAATGATTCTATAATGACATTCTACAAGCTGTGACACCAGTATTTCTCAAAAATCAAAGTTATGAAAGACAAGGTAAGTATGAGGAGATGTCACATACAAAAGAGTCTAAGGAGACATGTCACCTGGGTCTTTCTGCTCTTGTTTTTAATTACATAATTGTGCTCTAATAGTTTCTCTTTCCTGCATGAATTATAAGAGAATAGAAGGCAGACTGAACCTGTTTCTAGATCATCACCTTGTTCTGGTGGCAATCCAGGTGGCAGCAGATTTATTTTCATTTAGAGATAACCAAATACAGTGCGAACATACACTTTGCTGCCCTTTTTTTGGACCTGAATCAGATGCTTCCTCTTTTCTTCCTGTTTGTAAGCCCTAATGGTCAGAAGGACTTGATATTGACCCAACACCCACAATTATGGTTTAGTTGCCAAGAGTGCCTGACTAGAGGACATATTTTCCACATGTTTTTGACTGAACCTGGCAATTCTGCTGGTGTGTACAATTCTTCCTGCTCTGAAAACAAAATTCCTTTATTATGACTCTTTTTTTTTCTTCCTTTGTGTTTGTCTTTTCACCATTTGACTGGTCTTGCTATCTTTCTCTTGCCATTAAGTCACATTTTGATTTTAGAGCTTCCTCCATTTGGAAGGGAACCATTGCTGTGTAGTAGAGCAAACACTCTGAAACCAACCAGATATTTTCTATTGAGAAAGGAAATCCTCAAAGGCATAAGTGTTAGTATTGACCTTGTTTCTTTAGACTAATCAGGTAAGATTTGATTTCCCATTGAAGAACCTTTGCCTTTCAGACCACTTCAAGTGAATTGTAAAACTTCTGACTCTATTGGCCACAGGCAAGTGTTACAGTGATATTGAGGCTATTTTACTTGAAGACAAATGTCATAACCATGTCTGCAAAGGTTTTTAGCTGTGTGTAACTGCAATATTTTTATCTAACTCTATATGGGAACAGAGGAAGGAACGACTACTTAGATTAATTTCAGCCCAACAGTCTTAACTCTTTCTTCTGACTCCATATATTTTAAGCTCCTCTTCATTTCATTGTAGAGATCCTGAAGTTTTACTAAGTGGAAATTTAGCCAAAGGCTTTGCCTTATTATAGATTATTATATTTAATGTGAATGTGAGATCTGAAAGTAAACTTTAAGGAGTAAAAGAAAGGAGAAAGAGTAAGATGCTGGGGCCTGAAATAGCAGGGGCATCATTATTTGGCATGAAGTTTGAGCCAATTAAAAAAATGTTTTAAACTTAGGTGAAACTACACTTGTTCTCAAATTATCTTTGTTATCCACGAACTTTATCTGTGCATACATCCAGCTGAAAAAAGGCAAAAGTTATCCGTAAGTCTGCCCAGCAAGATCTGTTTCTAAAAGCACAGATTATTTCTTTTAAAAGAAGAAAAAAAAAAAGACCATTCAAATTGTTAATGCTAAAAGTCTTAAATGCACTCAAAACTAGACCAATAATGAAGACTTTCAGTGTGTGGCTTGATAACCATCACCAATTTCAGTACAACTGGGCTACTGCAATGATCTGATAAGATTATGCTTTATTTTCTCTCTGTTCTCTGGAAAAATTGAGATCTTAGAACTTTCCCTCCCTTTGATATTAGCCTCCTCTGCAAATAAAACTACTTGTGAAAAGAAGTATTTCTCTTAATTTGGGAAATAATGATTTTAATGAGTGATGTCTGTTAAAAAGAAAAATATTACAAGTGAGTGATTGCTTAGGAAGAGCTTTTGACTCTTAAAGAAGAGTTTTTATCACTGCTGCAAAACATGGTCAAATGAAATGCTTAGTCAACTTCCAAGTAACTTCTGTCAAAATGCACCTTAGTCTTTGAAATTATTAAGATAATAATAGTTATTTTCATTTCTCCAAGATCAGATAAATTGTGGTGCCTATTATAGAACCTTAATGGGGCCTCCCCGGTGGTGCAAGGGGTTAAGCACAGCACTGTGAAGCAATCCACAGCCTCTGCAACACAATTTCAATCCCCGGTCAGGGTGGTTACCCACATGACACAGCAGACCCTGTCTCACCCGCTGCTCCCCTCAGCTGTGTATTTCAGGCAGTTTGCCTATTCTGTTCCCCACTCTGTCTCTGTATGCAAAAATAAATCTTAAAAAAAAAAAAAGAAAGTTCCAATGAAAGGATATTTAAAAAAAAAAAAACCTTAATGCTCTTTTTTGACATTAATATTTCAATCAAAATACTTCAGTTCTGGGTAAAAAAAGAATACACCCAAACCATTTGATGAATTTACTTTGCTGATTTAAAAACGATAAAATATTGATGTGATGGATTGCTTAATAGGAAGAGAAAATTTGACCAATGTAAGAGAAAGGTCCCTTGAGCAACTTTTTGGAAGTCAAGCATCTACTCAGTTGATTTGTTTTCTTCTTTTTAAGATCTACCAAAAAGAAGCTATTCCTTTTAAGTGAGGGTTCCAAGAGTGTTCTTAAAAGATCCACAGCTCTGTCTGCTTTTCCTAGGAACACTATTATTTTCAAAAATTGAATGCCTTATACTATAATTACTAATTAAAACTTGCTGATTTTCAGACAGTCTCTTAAATTTTAGACATGATTCAAGTTGGTCTACAAAAACAATTTTCAGTTTTAATTATTCTAAAAAATGGGAATGCCAAGATTAGCCCCCTTTGCTGCCACCTGTTGTTCTTCCGAAGCAATGACTCACTTGTAATATTTTTCATTTTACCAAGCATTACTCATCAAAATCATTATTTCCAAGATTAAGATCAGGTTCTCTTTAACATATTTTTTTTCCTACAGAGAATCTTTTATTTTTAGCAGTTGGGGAAACAGATTTTCAAGTATTCACACATGACCACACAGCGATTTAGATTTTCCCCCCCGGCACATGCAATAGACATTTGAGAAGGTTGAATAGGCAAAAACAAAGAAAGTCTGTGCTCACTAAACAAGCTCATTCACCTCAAAGAGCTTGTAAGACAATTCCTGTAAAGTGAAAGCACTTAAATTAATGATAGCACTTTTAGCCCTGAAAGTAAAATTTAAATTGAAGAATTAACACAGCTCACAATCGCGATATGTTGGGCACACAGTTAAAAACTGGAACTATAGACTTGAATGTAACATGCACTCAAGCTTTGACCAATTCAGAGCTTAAAAGATGACAAATTATGTTGACTTGTTCACTCATATAGGATATATTGATGAGATATCAGGAAATCATGCTAGGGGGATTTTAGCAATTCTGTTATGAAGAAGGTTCAGTAAAATTTAAGGCATGGGTAATAGGAAGGGAAAGAGAATGACAGATATTTTAAGATAATTTTTTTAAGATTTTATTTATTAATACATACAAGAACTGGGGTGTAGGCCAGAGGTGCGGGGTGTGGGAGCGTGAGAGGACTCACCAGAGAAAGAGTGGATAGCAGAATAAGCAGATCTGCTGAAGTACACTGCTAAGGGGAGCAGTGGGCAAGATAGGAGAGGTCTGCTATGCCCTATGTTAACTCCCTGGCTGGGAATTGAACTCATGCCACAGTGGCTGGTAGCCTGAAAGTGCTACGACTTTAACACCTGAGCCACAAGGGAGGCCCCAATAATTTTAAGATAATTTAAGACAATGAAAGAGATAAGGTAAGGATTGAAACTTGGTTACTAAAAAGTTTGGGAGGAAGGAAATCATTTCAAGTTTAGAGTGAGGGAGGGTGGAAGACTGTTGGTTGGCAGGAAAAGTGATTCTTTAACTGTATTTTACTTACCCAGAGATACAGGCAACTGCTGTAAGTCTGAAATGTAACCCTCCAAAACAAACCACAATAATAAATAAGCAAACAGAAATTGCGTGACAAACTGTTGAGCAGTTCCAAAATAAGTAGAACAAAGATATCACAAATTAAGCTTTTACATTTTAGACATAGTACGTTATTTTTGTCTCTGGGATAAGATGTATTAACTTCATTTTAGAAACAATTTAAACTTAGTTAAAATTTTAATGCATGAGAGCATTAGATGAGAAACAGAAAATTAGGTCAAGGAATAAGGTCAAGGAAATGACTTCTGAGGGTGGACACCTTGTCAGCTGTCAAAGTCATGACTGATAGTCCAACTTTCTAAATATTTTCAGCTTTACATTTTTTACATTGCACCTAACTTCATGGGTTGATATCACCTTGTTTTTCTCTTAATCTTAGGTATTCCAAATGGCTTAGACTGATGCTTCAGTGGGAAGGCTCAGGTTTTAAATGCCCTGACTTGCGTAGGCAAGGGCTTTCCTGGACAGAGTGCCAGATCCTGCATGACAGCCAAGCATTTATTAACAACAACAAAAATAATGCAGTCACTTACTGAGCACCAAGTAGGTACCAAGTACATATCTAACTTTTACATATTTTAATTTATTTATTTATTCACCTTATGAGGTAAAGGCTAGCCTTAAACCTGCTCTACTGATAAGGATTGAACTTTGGGGTGTTTATCCAAAGAAAATGAAAACTCTAAGTCAAGAAGATACAGACAACACTTTGTTCATTACAACATTATTCACAATAGCCAAATTATGGAAACAACCTAAGTGTCCATTAACAGGTGCATGGATAAAGAAGATGTGGTATACACATACAATGGAATACTTCTGAGCTACCAAAAAACATGAAATTTTGCTCATTGTCAACATCTTGAATGGACAATGAGGGTTATATGCCGAGTCAGAGGATGAAAGACAGATAAGGTGTGATTTTACTTATCAGACAAAGAAGAAATGAACAAACAAAATAAAAGCACACTCTTAGATTCTGGCAATAGTATGGTGGTTACCAGAGGGAAAGCAGGATGTATAGGTGGACTGGATAGCAGGGTCAGCTGGATGGTGGTAGATGGAAACTACAAGCTTGATGGCAGATGTGGTGTGGTATATACAGATGTCAAGGTGTGAGGCTGAACACCTAAAAGTTATACACATTTGTAAACTAATGTTTACAACTGAAAGATAATAATGATGATTATAAACACATTGTATGAGTAAATAATTATTGAAGAAATTAAAAAAGTGCAAATTATCAAAAAGCAAAACTACTGCATAAAATTTAACACACACAAAAAGTTTCCCAGGTTGGTAAAATGCATTAAAGAATTTTTTATTCATTTTTTTAAATCACCTGCAATAGTTTAACATGGAAATATCTGATCTTTAAAAGTCACTAGAAGTCAACTGTAAGGTGTAGTTTTGCTAGCTTTTAATTTAGTAAACATTTGATTATTGATCTTTTGTATTATTATTTGTATACTCAGGTTTTCCCATTCGTGTTTTACATTTCGAAGTTAATTATCATTTCCACTGTGTTGCCGCATGTAGTAGCCTTTTACCAAATGAAATATGAGCATTGAAATATAAACAAATAAATGGAATTAGTAAAACATAAATTATTTATTCAATGAATAACATAAAAAAATAGTTTCCCAAACTTCCTAGCCACATTTCAAGTGCTCTACATTCATGTGACTAGTGGCTACTATTTGGGACTGTGCAAAAAGAGAATGCTTTGTTGTTGGGGTGCAGGGGGAAATTCTCCCACTTCATCTGGGTTCTTCTGAAGCAGGATAGATGAACAACTTTACATCAGGCAAATTATCACACTAAGTGTCCAAAATTTTTATAATATTCATATGGAGAATTTTCATAGTCGTTAAAATGGAAGGCCCCAGGAATATTTATCCTGAAGTTAAAGATTAACTGGGGCGTCAAGGAGGAAGGCTTCATATGACAGACAAGACTCTCCCAGGAAACCCTTATCTCTTTCTCTCTTTTCATCAGAGAAGGCTGAATTTTTATCTGCATACCTATTGTTTACAGTACCTTTCCCAGTAAGTGCACTACTTGAATTTTCCCTTTCTATCCCCAACTTTCCTTGTTCAAAAAATTAAAAACCACTAATTCTAAAGTAAACTTGCACTCCCATTACAGCATTATTTATTATAGCTAAAATATGAAAAAAACCAAGTGTCCCAGAACAGATGAGTGAATCAAGAATATGTGGTATAGGGCCTCCCTGATGGAACAGGTGTTAAAGTCGGCGTAATTAAGCTATCCGCATCCACTGTAGCATGAGTTTGATCCCTGCCTGGGAGCTAACCCACATGGTGAGGAAGACCTCTCGTGTGTCTCCTGCTGCCCCCTCAGCAGTGTGTTTGGGTGGATCCGCCTGTACTGCTCCCCTACTCTGTCTCTGATGAATCTTCTCACCCTCCTACCCCTGCACTTCTGGCCTACACCCCGCTTCTTACATGCATAAATAAATAAAAAGAAATCTTAAAAAAAGAGAGAGAATGTCATGTAAATCACAATAGAATACTACTCAGTGATCAAAAAAGATATACTCATGCCATTTGTGGAAACATAGATGGGGCTTGCAAGGATATGGTAAGTGAAGTCAGAAGGAAAAGGATAAACACTGGATGTTGTCACCAATATGTGGAATATGAAGTAACTAACAGATAAAGATAAGGTGAAAAACTAATCCTTGATCACTGACTACAGAACTGAAGTAACAAGGGGGAGAGAGGTACAAACAAAGAAGAAAGGAAGCACAGTGGGTTTTTTTTTATTACTATGGTGGGAATACCTTACGGTGTCACTGTAATATTGGCTCAGTTAAAAATAAATTAATTAGGGCCTCCCCCGGTGGCGCAGCGGTTGAGCGCTGGGTTGCGAAGCTGCCCGCAGCCTCTGCAGCACCGGTTCGATCCCTGGCTACCGGCGAGGGTCCCACATGGCGCGCAGACCTCTCCTGCTGCTGCGCTGCTCCCCTCAGCAGTGTACCTCGGTCCTTCTGCCTGTTCTGATCCCCACTCTGGTGAATTCTCTCACCCTCCCGCGCTTCTGACTGTACCCAGTGCTTGTATAAATAAATAAATCTGGAGGGAGATCAACATGGCGGCGAGGAAACGCTGCGAGTAAGACCTCCCCCAAATTAATTAATTAATTAATTAAGCAATAAAACTATTCATTGAAAAAATATTTTACTATAAAAATTGTTGGCAGTTCCAAGTTATATAGATTTCAAAATTTATGTAAAATATAAAAGCTTCATTTTGCTTTTCTTTAAACACCAGTGCTCAAAATATGTAAAAATTTTGCTTCCTGATGTATAAAATAAGTTTCTAAAATTCCTAAAAAAACAGGGTTAGAAATTACCTTAGAAGTGATTATGAAAGAATATTCATAATTTCAATGATATGCTAATCATGGCTCATGAGATCTAGATTGGATAGTCCCTGAATAAGTCATTTAGCAGCAACATTGAATTTCTCAACTAAAATATACACAATATATACAGGATGGTTAATGATTAACTGAGCTGACCTATATAACATATTCTTACAAAACAGCCTTGGAAATATTCTCACTTTGGCTAAATTAAAAATCACACTGGTCCATGGTCCATGGTCCATGGTCCAAGGTCCATGGTCCTTCCAGTTTTTGGTTTTTGAATAATGAAAACCTGGGATGCTAAGTCTGTGAATACCATGAATCCATGCTATGGTGTTGGTCTCATTTCGAATTTTCAATCTCTGTATGTGTATGCACATGTGTATGTACAAACATATAATGGGCCATGTGAGAAAATATTATTAAACATGGTAACTTATCAATAAAAATACTACATCAATATTGAGAAAAGAAGACATAGAAACACTAAGAATGAAAACTCAAATTTAGGAAATGCTAACTCAAGATTTCTCTCCTAGAAAACATGACTGTATAGAGGAGACTAGAGGAATAGAAGCTAGGGTATGGTTTAAGGAAATTTTCACCATATATATATTTTCACCATATATATCTTTTTTCCTGAAATTCTTTCTATTCGCTGTTGCTATCTATCTTTGAGTGATTTATTGAAACTACTTACATTTCTTATTAGCTGTCACAGCTGAGAAGACTACAAGAACTTTGGAGATTAACCATGTCCCATTACATTTAGTGCTTTTGTATGCAATTAGAACACCTAGGTGTGCTGTAGATGTTGGCATGGATTGCAGCAGATGACATCAGGAACCAAAAAAGGAGAGAGAGAGAGAGAGAGAGAGAGTATGTTATTTAAGAATGATTAAAGTAAAAAGGTTGGAACCTTGCTAACAATCTTGCTAGAAAAATCAAAACCAATATACTTTAGTAATTGCTAAACTTTACAAGCAAATGTTTTGATATTTCACAAAAAAATGATAATGATGTATTGCTCATCTCTGCATTTTGTTGGCTCTTGGGTTTTCTGTTCTGTGGTGAATGGATACTGCAGTACAGACCGCAACTTTTTATAGTTCAAGTCACATTATATTATCTACCTAACAGGACCATCAAGAGATATGCCTCTCATCATTCTTCCTTTCTAATGGCACACACAGGGAAGCTACAGCCTGGCCTCTGACCTCTGCAGGATCATAGGTTGGTTTTCTCATTTCTGTACTGCTGCCTTTTAAAAAAAGGAGGAAACTGTTTGCTTTGTGAGAATCAATATTTTTTTTTAAATCAATTTCATTAACATCTCTCCATTATAACATTCACCAGCACAGTGTCAGTCTGTTTGAATCTAACCACTTAGGATCAAGGAGTTTTGTGTGCTCTGTTTATTCCCCTCACTCACACAACCCCACAAATACTCTTATTCTGAGAAATTGCATCATTGTCTGTTGCTTGATAACTTAATTTTATTCTGATAGAGTAATTTCTCAGTGGGTCTGCAGTTAACGTTTCTAAATATTGCCTGTTCACTGTCAATTTTTCTTTAGGTTGCCTGCTCATCTATGCTGGGAACAAAGGGAAATATGATGCTTACTAGAATATTTCTGTTTTCTTATGCAAGACCAGATCACTAACTCACTTCTTGACCTTGGGAAGCTTTCAATCTATGTACACCACCAATTAATCAGACGTGATGCATTAACAGCCTTCATTAAACCCTTCTAATAAATATGATATATGATAACTATTTCTTGGTAAATGAGTAAATATTGTGTTGTGTGTTGATTACAGACAATGCTGATTTATGCTGAAGTCAGTGTTGCTAGCCCCTGGATTTATAATTTCATTTTATCTTTTCCCTTTCATTTTGTCCTTTTCCCTGACTGTCAGCAGGGCCTCACAATGATCACTTGAAAAGATAAATCCTTTTTGTCTGTCAGTTACTTTGTTTATGCAGAACCTAAATATAAGTTTAACTACTTGCTTTGTCACAGTTAAATGATGCAAATTTTAGTAAAAAAAAATATTTTGGGGAAGTAAGAGTGAACCAGGAAGTTAATTATTCCAATAATGATGAAAGCATTTTCAAATTAAATATGTAGCTCTGTCTGGTTTACTACTAATATAATAACTGTAAAAAGAGATAATGGCATTTTTTTTAAATAAGTGATTTTTTTTTAAAAGATTTATTTATTTATTTATTTATTTATACACGCACTGGGTACAGGAGGATGAAAGAATTCACCAGAGCCAGAGAGGGGAACAGAGCAGGCAGACTGACAAAATACACTGCTGAGGGGAGCAGCGGGCACGGCAGGAGAGGTCTGCCACGCCATGTGGGACCCTGGCCAGGGATCGAACCAGCGCTGCAGAGGCTGTGGGTAGCTTTGCAGCCCAGCACTCAACCGCTGCGCCACCAGGGGAGGCCCTGGCACTTTTTTTAAGTCACAAAAATTGCTATCTTTTGTTTTGCAAACAAAGGTATCAGGATGTCTGTACTGCAGTGAAAGGATTGGCATTGAAGTTCAAACTTGAATCCTACTGCATGCACTTTCATAATGTTGTGTGACTTCATTGATTTATTAAGAAGTTGTATTATGTTTTTTTCATTTCGATTGGTTTACAGAAAATCTATTCCATCATAGTCCTTTCATGAATTAAGTTCATCTTTTATGATTATCAAATTGAAATCAAAAGGATTTTGCATCTAGGGAGCAGAAGAACTTGTTATAAAATATATGTTGGAATGAACATAATCCAATAAACAGTTGCATCTGGAATCAACGAATGCATCTCACTCTTAGTTGCCTGGACTCTGAGCCAGTCAGGGGACTGTTGGGGGTGGGAGAATTGGGTTTTACATTAACTTATGCATGCTATAATACATTTGTGTAAATCATAAGTTATGCCAGTAATTGATAAAGATATTAATTTTGTTAATGACCCAAAGAGAAGGTTCCATCAACATTCTTGCCGACGTTACTCAAATCAAATTTTGTGAAAATATTTTTGATCATTGATTCAAAAACAATTGGATAAGGAGCATAATACACCAGGCACTATTATTAGCACATTCTCATGAAAAAAAAATTATTTTAGAATATAAATAGGGTAACCAAAATCCTGCTAATATTTGGTTTACGTCTATTATCTTGGCATCCCATATGGCTTAACATTTCTTCTCGAGTTTTCCTACTTTAAGTAACTATTTTTACTAATGGCTTCAATAAAATAAACAGGATAGTTTTGTTAAAATTCCACTTATTTTCAGCATGGTGTCAATTAGTAGTGTGTAAGACACATGCAGTGAACAGTTCTCTGCTGCAGACAGGAAAGCCGATAAAGTTCTCTGCCATTAATGAAGACTCGGAGTCTAAATGAATTTGCAATGGAGGGATGCTGGGGAGAGTGCCATCGAGAGCAGCTCTGCCTTTCAGTCTCCCAGCCCAAGCTTTTATTGAAGATATGAACAAAGGAACAAAAAATAGCACACAACTGTATTTTTGCTTATACAGATTAATAAGTCACTGTTGAAAACAAGTTTTCCTGGGTAGTAGGGAACATGTGCAGAAGCCAGTACATCCTCAGAGAACAGCAGTCAATTCCGAGAAGAAGTTCTGTTTGCAGAACTTCTAAGATCCTGGAACTCTGTATGCAGAGTCAACAGGTATATTCCAGAAACGCCAGCTCCTTTTAGGGCAGCAGGTTTCCAACAGTTCTCCCTTAACATGTGGTTGAATTTTTAAAAACTCCACAATAAATTACTTTCCTTCCCTCCACCCTTTTCTAATGCATTGTAATTAATCTCTTCCTTCCAATAATAGTATTCACAATGCTATCAGATGAAACAACTTAAGGTGGTATATCCATAAAATAAAAGTTGGGATACAAACAAAATACAACATGAATAATCCTTGAAAATAAATGCTAACTAAAAGAAGCCAGTCAACAAGTATTGATTTTTATATGCTTAAGTTTATATGCAATGTCATATTAGCAGACAGACTGAGGGGGAATCCAGAACGTCCAAGCTTGAACACTCTAGAAGAGTCTGGTCATCCATGCACACAAAAACAAAGCAATCTTAGTGTAAAAGAACTTTTATAGTATTAGTCTGCACAGAGACAGAAGAGAAGAATGAAAGAATATTCTGATTGAAACACTCACAGTGACCTATCCTCCCCGGGGTAAATGTCCAGTCAAACAGAGTTGACCTGAAATAGGACATATGGAGATAAGGCTGCCATTGTCAGCCTCCCCATGTGTCTTTAACTCACATGTCTCTTCTAAGCTTCTCTACGTGTCTCTCCTCCCCTTGCCTCCTCCAAGTTCCCCAAGTTCCTGGTGCCAGCTTAAAGCCAAGAAGCAAGTGTGCCCTTTTTCTTTGCGTATGAACAATATTAAAATTTTAACATATGAAGTTTTAGCAATTTATAATTCTTGAAAACAAAACTTAGAGAGGCAAACATTAAAATTGATCTTTATAGCAGTAAAGTAGAAACTGAACCAAATAAATAATAAAAACTCAATGAATTTCAGAATATTTCCACTTGTAAGAAATATCTTAATAAATCCCTTACTTTAATTTAGTTAAACTTATAATATGCACCATTTCATTTCTTTAATGAAAACTGATAGAATCCTTAAAACATCTGAAGTAAAATACTGACACAGTATTTTATATTGAGAACATGTATTTAGCAAAACATTTCTTGAGATTACCAGATATTTTAGTATACGCAGGGAGAGTATTTTCTCAGTTAAAAACACTATGCTCTACAGATACCATTCAATTAAAGTTATCAATAGTTTATTAAAAAAATAAAATTTTTGAAGGTTATAGGCAATTTTATGGGAAAAAATGCAATGGTATTTCAAAACCATACCATCCTCAAATAACAGTGACACAGTATTATACGACTTAAGAAGCTGTTTAAAATATGGCTATTTAACAAGAATAAACTTTCTATTATTATTTTAATGCACAGATAATAGAAAGGAATTTTTGCTTTAATAAGTACAAATATGTTACTTTTTAAGAACTAACTTATTTAAGAATATTTTTATAGAATTTGTATAGGTCCCAAATCTGTCAATTATTAGTTATTTTTTAATGCATAGAAAATTATGTTTTTTTCCCACCCCTTTTTAATCTCAAAAGTGTTCTAGTGTGGACACTAAATGAAAACCAGATCAGAAGACAATTATTTACAGTGTAATATTAGGCTGGGGAAAATACAGATTTCTTTAATAACACAGGAAAAGAAGTGTCTTACCCATTCTCTGGTGGGAAGGGAATCATGGAGTATTTTCAGCAGCAAACAGATGACTCTATGAGACCTGAGCATGGAAGAGGAGTGATCCATGTGAGGAAAGGGAAGGATATTTCAGGTCGAGTGTACAGTCTAAAACTGGCTCAGAGGAAAAATCAAAGTGGCTGGTGAAATAAGCATGGCCTTTGGAGTTACGTAAAGGAATTTGGAGTTAAAGGAATGGCAAGAAGAAAATCAATAAAGGTTTTAAACAGAATAGTAATGTCCCAAGCAGGATTTTTTTAAAGCATCATTTAGAAGATTGTCTCCAAAATACAAATGTCCCCTCACGATTTTATATAGACGGATTTTACGGGCCAGTCTGTAGTACCCCCTACCTGTGCTCTCTCCTTTCAGGAATAGCTTCTGTAGGCTCGGAAATCCCAAAGTGCAACTCTCTGAAATTCTGGATTCAAAGCAGTACTGGTATTCATATGTCTTCCTCATGGTAGGCGACTAATTAATTTCATCTGTACAGATATGACCTCCTTACCTGAGGCTGAACTAAACTACACTAAGTTAGAGTGATAAGTCCAGGATTGGTGAAGTGGCAGAAGTTTGAGCTACATTCAGGCTACAAGTTTTCAAAAGATCTGAGGTGTCAGTTCCGAGAATAGAGGGTTGTTCCTTAACAAAACCTGACATATTGTGCAATACACAATAAGCACATAATAAATATTTGTTAGATGAAAAAAACGGAATCTTGAATCTGCTTAAGTCTATCACCAACAAAGAAATTTTAGAACAACATTGCTTTACTTATTTATTTGTTCATTTTGTAGTCATCTTGTTTTTAAATCTGTTTTGATGGCTGATGAAAATTATGCCTCCCTTAGTTGAAATTCTGAGAAGAAAGGTTCAATGAATATGTATATAGAATGCTATTACTTACTCATTATTGACAGTTGTCTGGAATAGTGACAAGCAGCATGATTTTCAGTGACAATGGGATAATTACAGTTTTGTATTCTTGGAATAGTTCCTGATCACCACTGAAGCTGGTTCTGTCATTGTTTGGCCTCACATGGTTCCCGGTGGACCAACAATGCTTTCTAAATCCTGTTATCTGAAATCAATTTTGCTAAGTTAACTAAGCCATTCATCCCATGCATCAACTCAGATATCTTGGATAAATTCATGGAATTCAGGTTTTTAACTAGGCCGTTAAAATAGTAATTGCTCCAATGAGCAAGAGACTAGGGTTTTGTGGGGTTTTTTATGTTTATTTATTTTTTAAATTGAGGTATTATGAGGATTCCTTATCAGGTGTCATCACTGTAGGGCACCAAATCACCCATTGTCCCCCCCACAGTCCATTGTGCTCCCTTCTTTCTTTGTTTTGACCTTTTTTCCTTGGTGTTTCAGTTCTATAGTCAGCTATCAAGGGTTAGTTTTTCATCTTGTCTTTATCTGACTCTTAGTTTAGTTTCTCTATATTCCAATGTCAGTGACACCATCTGGTATTTGTCTTCCTCTTTCTGACTTATTTCATTTAGCATCATCCCTTCTAGCTCCATTCATGTATTTTCTTTTTTTCCATCAAACTAAAAATTTGAATAAGGGAAGCATGCTATACAAAGTAGGAAGAACAAAATACAAAGAACGGAATTGTTAAACATGGTTATGGTTGTATTAGTGAACAACAGACCATCAATGAAAGTCAGCTCCTTGAAATTTTTATGTGATATTGAAATATTAGCTTATTCACTTATACATTTCCACAAATCAAAGCAAGTCTCTATATTCAAAGTAAGACTACTCAATTGCAGACATCAACGAAAGCGTCCACAGGCTCAAGTGGAATGATAATGATCAACAGCATCAGATGAGACCCCTTAGAAATGTGTGTGTTCCTCGGAAGGCCTCTCCACCCTCCCTCTGCAACATTCACAACTTCATCGCCCTTAACTGATTTGGGATCCTATGTAATAATCTCATAAAACCCTTTATTCATGTTTGATTTTTTTTGGGGGGGGGGGGAGGTATATCCAGATTTTAATTTTTTAATTTATTTTATTGAAAAGCAACATTAGTTTATAACACTGTATATAATTTACCTGCTCTGATGTATGTCACCATATTCATGTTCCAATCTGTCTCCACAAGAAGTCTGGGAATCTCAGGCCACTTCTCGTTCCTTGGACTTCAATTGCTGAATTGCTTAAAATAAAATTTCCATAAATGTGTATGTAATATGCACACTGGGCTAAGAGTTGGTGCCCACTTCCTGGAGTCCTTATACAGTGCTCCCTGGACATCAAGGTTCTAGCAAAATCCCATGCATCCCTTTCAAGTGATGACTATGTCTGCTTACATGTACTTCAACACAGAAATGCAGGTATAATATTTAATTTTTTAACATTTAAATTTTGTAAGGTATAATTTTTTCTACAATCTACACTAAAAAAATAAAATTATTTATTGGTTCAATTTCTTTGCCTTGCTTATGGGATACAGCCTAACTAACATTAGACATTTAGCATTTAATTTTTGTGTGTATGGATAAGTCTTGTGGATTAGTACATGATTATACACATTTTCTTAAAGCAGTATTTTGTAAATCAAATATGTTTTATAGAACTCTGACATAATAGCAATAATATTCTTCAGGAAATTCTTCCTGCACAGAACTGACACCTTCATATTATAAAAAAGAGCATCATAAATATTATGGTAGACAATAAAAATTGATGGAATAAATAATTCTGGCACAATGATTTAAAGACAAGAGACAAAAGGATGGAACTTCATTGTACTAGGATTGCTTACTTTTCACCTTTCTACCTTCCCTATCTTGTTACTTAAGGCCTATTGGTGTCTCAAACTTAGTCTATCCTAGGCATATGGATACAGCTTCACATGTGTAAATGTACATGCCTGGAGACTGTGAGGAAGATAGTAGAGAGATGGCAAACATCCAACTCTTTATCCAGTCTACCTTCAAACAGGTCAGGAGTCAATAAAGCTCAATTGATTTGGAATATGTGGATGAGTAGAAAAGACTGCTTCAAAATAATCTAAAATAATTTAACCCCTGGTGGCACAGGGATTAAAGTGTCAGTGCTATCAAGCTATCGCCAGCCACTGTGACATGAGTTCAACCCCTGGCCAGGGAGCAGGCTCACATGGCACAGCAGACCTCTCCTGTCTCACCCGCTGCTCCCCTCAGCAGTATATTTCAGTATATTGGTCTGGTTCTGTTCCCCACTCTGTCTCTGGTGAATCCGCTCACCAGCCCCCCACCCCCACCAACCCCGCACCGTTGGTTTATGCTCCACTTCTTGTATGCATGAATAAATAAATTTTTAAAAAAATCTAAAATTATGTTTCATTTTGTCCTCAAAACCTAACATAATACTTGATTTATATGTGTTGCATGAATGTTGTTGAGTGATGAATGATTGAATGAATCAATAAACTAATGAGTGAAATCACAGGGAATGACAGATATTATGCAGTTCAGACATCATGTAATGGGGATTCAGGGTGTGTATTTGAAGACCAAGGACTATATATCTACATCTGCAAAAAGAAGGGCTAAGTAGCATAATAATTCAAAGGGAATTGAGACATGAGACACAGTCATATTTGTGACTAAGGAACAGGATGTCAGGGACACATTGTTATAAGAAGAAAGTAAAAAACTGAATACTTGAAACAGAGAATTATTTAGGGATTAATAATGGCCAAGATGTACAGAAAGAAAGGGGTTATGCTGATTCTTTAGTGGTTTACACCAAAACCAGGTTGAATGTAGAGAAATGATTTTGACTTTAATAATTATTTGTATGTGATTAGATCATGGATCAGTGAAATCATTATGTGAGTTTACTCTTTATCTTGTTTCTTTTCATTCAAGCAAATAATAAAATACTGCTGTGTAATTGTTAGCAGCTGGTAGGAAACAAATTTGTGAAATTAATAATTTCTATGAAGAAGGTATAATACCACTGTGCAAATTGTTTGACATGAGGTAACGTTGTTTTACAACATATGACTTAGAGGTAGAGACACATACAATTTTAGTGTCTGTTACCTCACCATACCTACTACCAATGTACCCATAGTCCCCCATCATAGTCTTCTAGGGTCCTTCATGCCTTTGTCCTCCATCCCTCACCCCCCCACTCCGCCCCGGTAGGCTAAGTTTTACAGGCAGATTTCTAGGGTTTGTTTTTCGTTTGGTTTTGTCCAACATTTTGTTTTGTTTCTCTGTATTCCACATATGAGTAAGACTATCCAGGATTTACATCTGTCTGTCTGCTTCTGCTTATTTTGCTTAACATGATCCCCTCTAGTTCCATCCATGTTATTGTAAATGATAACAGTTCTTTTTTTTTTAATAATTGAGCAATATTCCATTGTGTATATATACCACATTTTTTGGGTTGATTTACATGTGTGCATGGACATACAATTTAGATGTGTGATTATATATGTGTGTATATACACACATATATATCTTGATAAAAAGTATGACTGCAAATACTTTAGTCATATTTTATTAAAATGTATTTACCTCGTGTATCAAAATTTAAAACTTGAGAATTGAACTATGAACGTCCATATAATATTCCTGTCAAAAAATTTTAAGCTTGATGAAGGAGTAGATGAGACATATCTCTTTTCTGATTGAATCCATTATGTTATATGGAAGAAAAAAAATCCTTTTTGGCAAAAAGTTAATTTAAAACTAATATTCAAATTATATTTTATGAAATAATTCAAAAGTTTTAGGATACAGAATGACTGCTAGCAAACACCTCAACTTCTTGGTCCAACCATGTAACTTTTATTTTTACTTTTATTTTAACGTATTTTTGGACGCACTATCTGATATAGATAGTAGATATCTATATCTATATCATTGGATAGGAAACATAATCCTAAAATCAATAGCTGTGAAACTATCACACAAAAATAAATAAGATCAAAGATATTTTCTGAATATATGTTTTAAAAAGAGGGAACCAGTAAGCTCTTCTGGGATATGTGTGGTATCATTGCATTGATCCACAAACTTTAAGGTAAATATGGTCATGCCACTTTGTTTTAGGAAGTAAAATATGTATAGTAATGAAGTAGGAACCAAGGCATGATTCCTTCTTACATCATTTTGAGATGTATTAGGCAGCTCAGGTCAACAAGTAACTGCCCTAAACAGATAGAATACTAGTCCACTTTATCAAGTAGTGAGATTAAGAAATAAATTCTTGTTTAAGTCATGATATTTGGGGATATTTTTGTTACCACAAAAACTAACCTAGCCTATTATGATGAATTCATAATACGTGGATACAATTGAGATTTTTCATCTATGGTATATTGGAAAACATCCCATCCATGTTTTTTAAAATTTCTTCAAAACTATTCAATAGTCTTTGACTGATTGATGTGACATTATTTTTTAAAAGTACCCCATTGTGGAATATTTAGATCTTTTCACATTCTAGTACTTTATGTAACTCTGCAAAAAAAAAAAAAAGTGTGAATCTCCATGTCTTTAAGATAAAGGAACAGAAGTAAAAATAGGTTAAAGCTAAGAACCTGTTGAAACCTTTGACACAGTTAGCTATTTTTTTCCCAGAAAAAACCTGATAGATTTATACTTTCATCATGACTGCTGAGTATGTTATTTCCACTTCTCACCCATGCCAGAAGGTTTAAAAATAATCTTTGACAATTTAAGAAATGAAAATGATATCATGCTTTTACAATGTTTGCATTTTGAATTACTAGTGATGATGAGGATTTTTCACATACATAGTGGTTCTGGTCTTCTAAATTTGATAATTCACTCATCTAACTGATTTTTTGGGGGGAATTTTTTAAGACCTTTATATATTAAGCAAATTGAACACCTTCTGTCAAAAGTTTGAAATATATTTTTCACAGTCAATATTTACTTTTCATTTAAATTATAATGATTTTTTAATAAACATAAATTAAAAAGTCATCTATATTTCTCAAATAATACATGTTCTATACCTATAAATATTTACTGGCTAACTCTTATTTATCCTTTGAACATCCTTTATCTTTCAGTATTATAGTTTCAATGATAAGGAAAGGGCTTCCTAAGGAGGCATCTCTTGGGGTGATAAGACAAAGATGCTGGTCAATATTAATCAGGAGAAGTAGGAATGAAACACTGTCAAGTCTCCCCCAAGGTTCATGATATTGGAAAAGCAAAAGGATGATTGTGAATACCATAATTTAGTGAGGAAGAGAAAGGAATCAATAATAGAAAATGTTGGAAAATTTGTTTGTAGTTGGAAATCTGATTGGTGTAAGCTTGGCAGTTCAAGGAAAGGATTTTGGTTGTTTTGTAAAGTTTAAGTTATTTGATGTGGTTTATATTTTTAAAAAGAATCACTCAGGGGCCTTCCCTGGTGGTGCAGTGGTTAAGCGCTGGGCTGCGAAGCTGCCCGCAGCCTCTGCAGCGACGGTTCGATCCCTGGCCATCAGGTGAGGGTCCTACAAGGTGCGCAGACCTCTCCTGCCGCCTGCTGTATTTCGTCAGTCTGCCAGTTCTGTTCCCCGCTCTGGCTCTAGTGAATTCTCTAACCTTCCCGCGCTTCTGACTGTACCCCAGTGCTTGTATAAACAAATAAATAAATCTTTAAAAAAAAAAAAAAAAAGAATCACTCAGGCTGATGTGTGAAAAATACTACTATAAAGACTAATACATGGCTTTAAGATCTTTCACAGTTCTGTTGGATTTTCTTAGGAATATCATATTTTATTGTTTTTACTGTGACAGTTGTTTTATTCTTTGATTACATTTTTAATTGTTTTTTACCAGAAAATAAAATCCTACTGTTTTTTGAGTATTAGTTTTATGTCTAATGATATTGCTAAACTCTTTTTGCTTAATGGTTCATCTGCAAAGTTACTTGCATTTTTTTTCTGTACAAAAGCTTATGATCTCCAAATAATGAAACTGTTGCTTCTCTTCTTTCAGACCTATCTAGGATATTGTCTTAGGGCACTGGCCATACCGTATAAGGGCAATTTTAAAAATTACAATGGTTGAAATAAGATTATTAAAGGGCAAAGATAGAAAGAAGGAAGCACCTGAAGACATCTCTTTGGAGAATGTTATATTTAGGGTGTCCAAAGATGAGACAAAAAAGGAGACAAATGTGAAATGGGTTGCCTGGCTGTGGGTCTTCACCCATGCACTTAAAAGGCACTTTTTTTTTAAACATTTATTTATTTTTATACAAGAACCGGGGTACAGGCCAGATGTGCGGGAGGGTGAGAGGATTCACCAGAGACAGAGCTGGGAACAGAACAGGCAGACCAACAGAAATACACTGCTGAGGGGAGCAGCAGGTGAGACAGGAGAGGTCTGCCATGCCATGTGGGTATCTCCACGGCCAGTGGGGATGGAACCGGCACTGCAGAGGCTGCGGACAGCTTCACAGCACTGTGCTCAAACGCCTGCACCACAAGGGAGGCCCTAAAAGGCACTTATAATGAGATTCAACAGCAGATACACACACAAAGGTTAATAAAGGGTTTATTTACAAAACAGGGGTTGGGGGTGGGGATGAAGAAATGAATAACTCAGGGAGAGAGAGAGATAAATTGGTAATTACAGCCTACCAGTTCCGATGATCTGGAACCCCAATAGCATTCTGAAAATCGGTGAAAAAACCAAGAACCCCCAAGTCCCACATGTCTGATTGTATACAAAACCTGGCTGCTTAACTCCACCCTCAGTTTCCAGCAATCCTCCCTTTGATGGTAATGGCATTGTGGGATCTGTAGTCCTTGGTGTATTGTGTCTCTTTGGTCTAGAGTGGGGGTGGGGTCCATAAAATCTATTTGTGGCATTTGTTCAAGACATCCTTTCCTCCCAACAGTCAAAGGAGAAAACAAATCTGAATGTTACAGTCACAGAGTTGGAGTAAGATTATCATGAGGAAAGCTGTGATAAGCAATGTTCTATGGCACAAAGGAAACATGGACACCAGAGCTAACAAGAAGCATGTTTAATGCACTGGTGCTGACTCAGCAGATTCTCATTCCAAAGCTGAGCCCTCTTTGTAGGAAGTCAGGGGCTTATATATACCTTCAATTTCTACAAGATTCCGGGTGGGTTTGCATTGGCAGGTGTACATGGTCAGATATGACATGGCTACATAGCAAGAGGTTAGTCATATAGTTGCATAACAAGAAGTGAGTAAAGGGTCAGTAGTAATGGGACCCCTCAGGTCCATTCTGCCTCATGGTGGTATATGGTCTAACATGAAGCAAGATTCATATCAGGGGCTAAGTTGCATAACAGGAACTGTGCAAAAGGTTGTTACCAAGGTCCCCAGGCTGCTCAGGTCACCATGCTTGAGCAGTATCAAAAGTTGCAAAGAAGCAATCATTTTTGAGAAAAGTCTGCTGGATTTTGTAATCCTTGATGATGACTGAGGAATAAGTTTCAGAGGAATGTCTAGATTGAAAGTTAGCTTCTAAAAGTACTAAACAATAGAGCCTATCTGGTGGCGCAAGGGGTTAAGACAAAACCTATGAAGCTGTCCACAGCCTCTGCAGCATGAGTTCGATCCCCGGTCAGGGAGGTAATCCATATGGCGCAGCAGATCTTTCCTGACTCACCCACTGCTCCCCTCAGCAGTGTATTCTAGTCAATCTGCCTGTTCTGTTCCCCACTCTGTCTCTGGTGAATTCTTGCACTCTCCACACCTCTGGCCTGTGCCCCAGCTCTTGTATGCATAAATAAATAAATATTTTTTTAAAAAAGTACTGAAAAATAGTGACAAGTCAGTATTGGAAGTGAACTATTTCGAATTGTTCAGGGTGGAAAAAAATGAGATGAGATTACAGCTGAAGGGGTGATATGTTTGAGAAGAAACTTTCTGGTTTTAAAGAATAGGGAAGACAGAATTCATTGCAGGCAGAAAGGTTGTAAGCTCTGGTGATAGAGTGACTGAAAACCACAATCAACTTCCAAAAGAAGGTAACAGAATGAAGACATAGTGTTACAGGGCAGCCCGGATACAAAACGGGTTGCCTGACTGTGGGTCCTCACCCGCACGCTTAAAAGGACTTATCAATACTCTACTGCAGGCACACGCGAAAGGTTAATAAAAGGTTTATTTACAAGGGAAGGGGAAATGAGGAAATGTACAACTCAGGGAGAAAAGTGGGAGACAAAGTTTTAAACGCGTCCTACCCGATCCGCAAATCAGGAATCCCAAATGGCGCTCTGAGAGCTGGTCGCGAGCCAGGAGCCGTGAAGCCAGGAGGCGAGCGAGAGAGCGAGAGACCCCAAGGCCCACGTGTTTGGTTTTTATACCAAACCTGGCTGCTTAACTCCACCCTCAGGTCCCAGCCACCTTCCCTTTGGTCTGGAGTGGGGGTGGAGTCCACAAAGCCTGAATGGAATTAGCTCAGGACATCCTTTTTCCCTAATAATAGGACAAGGAATTAAATGCCACAAAAGGAAGAAGACTTTCCTAAAGAGTGGAGGCATAGGAAGAGAGTTGCCTTTGCTGAGGGAGGTCAGTGAAGAGAAGCCCCGGCATGGTACAGGTCAGGGCAGGCAGGAAGGCTCCTGCCCTGCAGAGGGAGACAGTTGGGGAAAAGAATAACTTGAATAATCACAGGCGGGCAGGAGTGCAACCCTGCACCAGAGCAGAGATTGCACAGATATAGTCTTCTCTTTGGGAGGGGCTCATTCCTTTGTGGAGTGATCTGTTCGCTGTTGATTGTGGATAACTATGCAGAATTTAAAAGGACTGGAGTCTGAGCCCTAGGACACTAACAGCATTTCACACTTTGTTTGGGTCTGGCCTCCTAAAGACTATTAGTTCCTATAGCTGTTTTAATGACTATGTTAATCTCTTCTACCCCACCTCCAGCTGCTGGCATTGAGGTGAGCCAGGTTTTTGGTCTTGTGCACCTCCTTTCCGACTTTTCTATCCTGATCATCCATCAGTATGAAAGAATAAAGAGTGAAAAAAGAAAAAAATGGTGAGGGAAAGGTAATAAACACATTTGATAGGTTCAAAAATAATTGCTGGTTGGGGCCTCCTTGGTGGCACAAGGGATTAAGACCACAGCACTATGAAGCTATCCACAGCCACTGCAGCATGCGCAGCAGACCTCTCCTGTCTTGTGCACTGCAACCCTCAGCAGTGTATTTCAGTACATCCGCCTATCCTGCTCCCCACTCTGTCTCTGGTGAATTCTCTTCACGGCGCACATCTCGGGCCTGAATCCCAGCTCTTGTATGCATAAGTAAATAAATCTTAAAAAAAAGAATCATTGCTGGGGTTAATGTAAGTAACTGAGAATGCTGGTTTTAGGATCATCCTCCAACCTAGCTCTCATGTTTTTATGCTCGAAGTGCCTACAATTAAAGGGAAAGGGTGGGGTGGAAGCAAAGTGGGAAAGAGGCCATGGAGTATGGGTAAGGACTATTGGTGCTTTTGTGGTGAGTGTGGTGTGGTAATATATATCCGAGGAGATGTGGACCTGTAACTGGGTCCCCAGGAAATGGGAAGGTTCCAGGTTTCCTGCCCCATACAAAAGTGGGTGAAACTGAACTGGGAGGAGAAGCTGGAGAGAAGACTGGAGAAGGAAGGAAGCAGGATGGAGAGTAAGAAAGAGACCTGGAAGAGGTACATGGAGCGGAGAGACATGTGAAGAAGCTACACTTACTTCTTGGTCTTGGACTGGTTGAAACAGATATGGGTGAGCAATCTGTGGGGAGGTTAACAATGGCAGCTTTTATCTTGATTTTGATTTTGCTCAGGCTTGTCTGTTTCTGACCCTTTTCTGTAGGTCCTTCATGGAAGGTGCTTTAGATTTGTGGCAGGCTTTTGGGCCTTGTTTGGGCCAATCCTATTTGGCTGGACTTTTACTCACGAGGAGATAGGTAACTTTGGGTGCTTGATTTCGAAACTATATTCTTTGTTTTTCCTGTATTGCACACTAATTGTGTTAAAGTTTCTTTCCATTAAAGGCCTGTATGTTTTGTCTTGATGCGGCAGATGGCAGACCTATTTAGAGCAGGCAGGTTTGGGGGTTCCGGGGTGCCCTTCTCCCTGCCCTATAACAGGTCTATACCATCAAATCACATATTGTTGTAATCCAATGTTACCTCATAAAAAGTCATACAAGTTAAAAATTTAATATAATGCCAATAAAAACAAAATACAAAAGGCCACGTACTAAGCAAAAGTTCGATTTCATTAGCATCTCTTTAGTACCTTGTGATCAGAAGGTGGCACTAGTGGGTTCAAAAATAGAGGTCACCAGCTTTACAGCAATATTTATAAACCCAATGTCTGATGTGGTGATGAACCAACACATGGGAAAATGTGTTTTCATACAAAAATATTTAAATTCCACCGTTTTAAAAAAAGTGACTAAAAAGTGTTGAGAACAATATTAAAATAGCAACATCAACAATAAATTGTTGGCTTGGATTTAAGCTATAAACCCCACTTTGCAGTCACTTTTCTAGAGGAAAGGGGAGCTGGCTCTGATTGGAGGCTCAGAAGCAGCATTCACAACTTTGATTACCTGTATCTGTATCTTTAAATAGAATTCCCTCCCTACACCTTCCTCCCCTGCAAAACTCCTTCCTTCTCTCTCTTCCTATCAAATACTGGAAGAGTGGGAGCCAGTATGGTAGATTAATTCTGGAATTTTCATTAGTATTCTTAGTGCCAGGTTATAGTTGGGAATGGTAAAGCATGGCAGAAGATTGCAAGGTTACAGTGGGTTAAAAGAAGGAATCTTCTAGGCAGCATCCAGGGCCAAGGACAAACCAATATCAGGATATCCATGTAAGGGAGTTAGGTAGGCCAGAATAAAACTCACACAGCAATGGTTGGAAATTAATGGAGTCACATTAGAGAAAAAGAGGATAGAAGTCAAGAAAAGAGGCTTTCCACAAGAAATTCTAGGCATTGCAGGAACCAAGTACTTTAAGTGTATGTAACAGGGTAATCCCTGAGGAAAAGGGGAGTTTCCACCCCTGGAAAGGGAGGGTGGAGCTGAGCTAGGAGGGGAAGTTACAAAGAGGAGAAAGAGGGAGAACTAGACGAAAGGTTGGGGGAGGCGTGTGGAACAGAGACCTGTGACAAGGCTGCACTTGCTTCTTGGCATCTACTTGTACCAGGGACTTGGAGGACATGGAAAGAGAACTTGGAAGTGAGTGAGAGAACTTGGAAGTGAGTGAGAGAAGTGTAGAGAGGTTAACAATGGCAGCCTTTATCTTGATTTTGATGTTGCTCTTTTCCATCCAGACTTGACTGGCCCCTTCTGCCCATTCCAATGGGTCCCGATCAGAAGATGCCTTAGACTGGTGGCAAGCTTTTGGACCCCAGGGGTTCCACTTTGAGCCAATCCTGTTTGGCTGGGCATTTACCCATAAGCAGACAGGCAAGTCTGCGTGTTTCATGGAGAAACTATTTTATCCATTCTTTCTCTTTTTCTTTTCTTTATTATATGCCAATTGTTTTAAAGTTTCTGTCCATTGAAGGTCTTATGCACTAGAGTGTGTTTTGTTTTGATGTGGCAGATGGCAGAACCTATTCAGAGCAGGCAGGTTTGGGTTCTTGGGGTGCCCATCACCATGCCCTGTAACAAGAGGATAATCCTTTATGTATCTTCAAGGTGGAGCAGTTAGAGGGATGATAGTCTTCCCCAATAGCTCATATAAGGTCATTGTCTTTGAACAGGTACTAGAGACTTGACTATAGTTGCCTCTGCTGCAAGTTGATGCAGAAGAGAAGGAAAATGCTGGACACCAGGTGGCACTAGGATGTAACCACCTGAAGGATACTCAGAAGTAGAGAAGAAATTTGAGAAGGCTGTAGAATGCACAAGAGAGTAGGAGCAGATGGAGAAGAATGCTATTAGGTTTTTTGTTTAACTCCAGGAAGCTATGCCTGAGGGAAGCATGGTTACATTTCACAGAAATTAGAAAATGCAAATTTAGGAGGTGGCTTGAATGAAGGATTTGTTTCAATGGGAGGAAATTGTGAAGTAGGTAGAATTAAATTAGCAAACAGGGAAATTGTCCTAGTCTTATCCAGGGGACAAGTGGAGTATTAAAAGTTCATCCTGTCTCTGAAAATCTTTCTTGTTGGCTAATTGATAACTTGGAAAGAGATTTTTGTTCTGTTTTGTGCATTATATTAAGGAAAATGTTACTGAAAGGTCGATGCAGGGGCCAGGAACGAGGAAGCCCACATAGAAAAAATACAAGATGGCCCCGACACCAGTATCACTGACACCATCAAACCGAAACTGAAGCGATGAACAGGAGAAAAAACAACTTACAGGAGGAAAACAACTCGGCTCCATGAAAAATGAGTAGTGGCGACGTCCCTCTCGCTTGTTTGCCCCCACTCCGAAGGCTAGAACTGAATCATGGGATGCCGCGATTCGGGGTCTGCACCCCCAACGGCCAGATCAGGTTTGTGGGATACTGCGTTCCTGACTCTGTGGCCCCGTTAGTTGGGAAAGGAGCCAACTTAGTCATGGGGTCCGCCAATTCTAAGCCTAGCCCGGCCACCCCACTGGGATGTTTTCTCTCAAACCTCTGCCCTTTGGGACTTGGGCCAGATATACACCCTAAGCACCTCATTTTTCATTGCAACCCTGTATGGCCTCAATACCAGTTGGATAATGGCTCCCACTGGCCCAAACATGGCACTTCGATTTCACAGTCCTTACACACCTAAACAGTTTCTGTCACCGCAATGGAAAATGGTCAGAGATTCCCTTAATGTCCAGTCTTTCTCTTGTGCTCCCGTCCTTCCCTCCTGTCCTTCCCTCCTGAAAACCTGCCATGCTTTCCAAGGCTGGAGACTCCTCTCACTCTTTGCCCTCTCCAAACCCCTCTTCAGCATTCTCTGATCCTCTAGATTCTCCTTCAGCTACCCAATCCAGCCCCCCTCCCCCACCGCCCCGTCGCCTTTTTCACCTCCTAACCACCACACCCACTCTCCGGCTCGTCCTCTTCTCTGTCCCCTTAGGGAAGTGGCAGGAACTGAAGTAGTTATGACAGGGGGAAAGGATGTCCTGAGCAAACGCCAATACAGGCTTTGTGGACTCCACCCCCACGACACTGGGAACGACAAATCCCATGATCACCGAAGGGAAGGTTGCGAGGACCTGAGGGCAGAGTTAAGAAGCTAGGCTCTCTCAGTTTTGGAATTTAACTGGCCATGTGGCCAGGGGGTTGCCCTCTTGCCCACGATTTGTGCTAGGTTTTTGCCAGCTCGGCCGGTCATTGGGATTCCAGGTCAGCGGAAAAGGGTAGGACACATTTACGAACTTATCTCCCTCTTTTTCTCCCTGAGTTATCCATTTCCTATTTCCTCTTCCCTTGTAAATAAACCTTTTATCAACCTTTTGTGTATGTCTGCAGTTGAGCATTATTCAGTCCCCTTTAAGCACGCAGGTGAGGACCCACCGTCAGGCAACCCCATTTTATATCAGGGTTTGCCCTGTAACAGTTAGAGTCCATGTTTCTTTCCCTCTGTCTGATCTCTCCCAGATTGAAAAGCGTCTTGGCTCTTTCACTAACAATCCCACTACACCAAAGAGTTTCATTATCTTACCCAAGCCTATGAACTTACGTGTCATGATTCGCATGTTATCCTCTCTTCCACCCTGACCTCTAATAAAAGGGAACGTGTTTTTCGGTCTGCTCAAGACCATGCAGATCAGGTCCACTTAATTGACACAACCATGCCCTCAGGCCTGAAGCAGTTCTCCGCCAGGAGCCTGGCTGGGAATACCAGGAATACCAGATAGACACTGACTCGGGTCACCAGGGCAGGGCTCACTGAGACCGCTTCATCACCTGCGTCTTAGCCGGTCTCCAAGCAGCAGCCCATTAAGCAGTTAAACTTTGATAAGCTCAGGGAGATCACCCAGTCTGCCTCAGAAAACCCTGCTGCCTTTCTTAGCTGCCTTACTGAAGCGCTCCAGCACTATACCGCGCTTGACTCTGATTCACCTGGAGGCGCCACAGTTCTGGCTACCCATTTTATATCTCAGTCAGCCCCTGACCAAAAAAAAAAAAAAAGACTGAGGACATTCTTAAGCATTCTTTGGGATCTGCTGAATATGGCCTTTAAAATATTGAACAGCTGGGGCCTCCCCTGGTGGCGCAGCGGTTGAGTGCTGGGTTGCGAGGCTGCCCGCAGCCTCTGTGCCAGTTCGTTCCCCGGCCGCCGGGGAGGGTCCCACAAAATAAATAAATAAATAAAAATAAAATATTTAACAACTGGGAGGAACGCGACAGGATAGAAAGACCCGTAGTCACCACAAGGCTGAGCTTCAAGCTCAGGCCCCAGTAGCTGCCTTGAGGCCGTCATGCCCTGCTTCTCCAATGACCACAGCACCTGCTGCCTGACAGAGGACAACAATGGGCCCCATGGGCCCCCATCGACTGCCACCAGGAGCCTGCTTCAAGTGTTGCTAGGAGGGCCACTGGTACAAACATTGCTCCAACCCCCACCCTCCGCCAGGACTGTGCCCCATCTACGACATCCAGGGTCACTGGAAAAGTGACTGTCTCTCCATGCCTGGCCATGGTGGGCCAGTCCTTCTAGTCCCTGCAACTCTGCCACTGGCGGTTTTGGGTTTGGCAGCTGAGGACTGAAGAGGCCCGGACTCGTTGACCCTGATAAACTTCGAGGAGCCCAGGGTAACAGTCAATGTAACAGGTAAGTCCATCTCCTTTTTGGTCAACACGGGGGCTATCTTCTCTGTCCTCCCCTCCTATTCCGGTCAAACTTACCCTTCTCAGATCTCGGTTATGGGAGTTGACAGCCAACCCTCTCAACCTCAAGCTGCTGGTCCCATCCCTTGCCCAACAGACAACAAGCCCTTAGTTCACTCCGTCCTAGTCATGCCTTCTTGCCCCACACCACTCCTGGGTCACGACCTCCTAACCAAACTCAGGGCTACTCTCTCATGGTTCCAAGACCCTAGTGTTGCTCTCACCTTCCCACTGCTCCCAACATCTCCTAACCCTTCTCAGGACTACCCACTGTCTCTTTCCACTGTCAACCCCGTGGTCTGGCATACCTCTACCCCGGTTGTGGCCACTCACCACCCCCTACAGAGTGGTCATGGGCAACCCAGGTCACCCAGACCAATTTCTATATATAGCCTCCTGGCTTACTATAGTCCCTTCCCAGCCACCGTGGTTAAAAGTTGCAGTACAACCTCCTTATATTTTACAACCTGGGCTGCAACCTCTTAAATCGGAATGCAAGTTATTGCAAAGACAAAGACTTCTCCAAAACCCCTGATCCCACAAAAACTTGAGGAACCTGTCTTTTCATCCACTGATGATAAAGAACAAGCACAACTATATGCCTGGGCACCCTGGAGAGCCCCCTTGTATCCTCCTCTACCAGCCTCTCAGGAATCCCACTTCAGTGAGCCCCATCTACTTACTCCATCTGGATCTGAGTCTCAGCTGTCTCCCGCTAGTCCTGACTCTCCAGAGCCACCGGTTCTTATGCCCTAGGTGGTAAAACCTATAGATTGCAAGGAGCAGATAGAGAGACTCTCTAGCTCCCCTGGAGAAAGACTCAGGGACCAGTATATTAGAATAAAAACGGGACTCTCTGAGGTGGACAGAGGTTATTCACAGACCAGCCCTACTCCATCACGGACCTACTCAGCTGGAAAATCCTCACACCTTCCCACCCCAATAAGCCCTAGGCTATGATCAATCTCAGTCCAGCAGCAAACACGCCTAGATATCCAGCGTCACCTGGAAACTTTTGCAGCTTGGGATTCTACACAGTGTCAGTCCAGATGAAATTTCCCCTTTTAAAAATCCTCTACAGACAGCCACCCACCCCACCTCCTACCCTAATACAGACCCTACAGGGTGACCTTAGCCAAATTGGAAACATTAATATCGCCCAACAGATGCAGGCTTTGGACACCATTCTCTGCCAATTAAATCACTGGGTACAGGAACGAAAAGCTACAATAGATATCTATCTTATATTTGTGCTTTTTCATCATTATTTAGATGGTGTTAAATTTCCATATAAAACTAATGTTTTGCTAATTCTAGTAAATGCAAGTGAGGTGAGGTATGTGTGAAAAAAGAAATATATTGAAGATGGATATTCTGAAGGTCCTTAAGATAATTTAAAGTAGGATGGGTATGGGTAAAATGAAATGGCATTAGAAAGAAAGAAAGCAAAAGAAAGTGTTGAAGGTCTGAAAGAGAGATTTTGGTGAGAAATCATGTGTACTCGGGTGTCTCCACCTCCCACAATGTATTCATGGATTTGCTCATCTGACCAGCAAAATCCCCTCTGACTGACTGTCAGCCGAAGCTGGGGCCAAGATTACCAAACTTGAATCAGCTCGCCCTTACTGACATGGATCCTGATTTTCTCCGCTTTATCCAGCAGTCAAGTCTTACTGTAAGTCCCTTTAAGTGCATGGGTGAAGACCCATAGTCAGGCAACCCATTTCATATTGGGATTGCCCTCTAACATGCACTTCCGTATATTTCTCATCAACTTAGTAACGAGTCAGTACTGCATTAATAATTCTGGCAAATGTCTGTGGTCAGAACTGATTTCAGGACCAAAGTAAAGAAAAGTAGTCTACAAATTCAATTTGTAGACAGGTATTATGATCATTCTAGAGGATCTGAGATCAACTTTGGTGTCTCAGCAACTATATGGCATCGGTTTCCTTGCAGACTTAAGTGGTACACATAGCAAGACTAAAAAAGAACATCTGTGGTGCAAAGACTGAGATTTGGAGAATGACTTATTCATGCAACATTCCCAGCCTACATTGACACATGTATAAGCTTATTTTAGTTTACAAGTTACTTTATATGTAAACATATATAATTTTATATGTATTAAACGTATAATTATATATAGTTCTATAAAAACTTACATGCAAACGCTTTTCTTAACGTCTACATTTTAAAGTTTCAAAATACATGCATGCTTATTATTTACATATTTTTATGTAAAACTATAATTTTGTACATTTGTAAAATTGTTATAAATATAAGATGTATATATGTATAATGAGTGATATAAGCAGTTATATAAAATATTTAGTGTACAACCTTTACTTTGAAACTATATTTGTAATGAACAGGAAAATAGTATTTTTGTATACAAATTTTTTTTACCAATTTACTCATTTGAAAGTATTTATTGGAAACCTACTGTATCAATTTAGAGATACAGTAGAAAAATTGATACAAATCAATATTCTTGGAGTTTATATATTGAGAACAAATTATCTTCAAAGCAGATTGTATACTAGTTAGCAGGTGAAAATTGCCAAGAGGAAGTTAAAAGATGGGTAAGGATAATAATGTTTGCCTGGGGAGTGAGGAGTGCTATTAAAATTAGGTGGACAGAGTAGCATCATTATGATGAAGACATTTCAGAAAAGATAAGAGGGAGGAGGAAAAGATGAAGAGGAAGCAGAAGAGATTTGTGGGGAGGTTCTTGAGCTAATTCAGACAAGAGTGGTAGTGTCTCTGACCAGGGTGATCACTGAAGTTTTGTCAAAAGCAGTTGGATTTTGTGTAAACGCTGAAGATCATTTCTATTCATAAACTGACATACAGAGATTGAAAAAGATCACCAACGGAAAAAGATTAAAAAGACAAGAGAAGTACAAAGGCATGCCCTGGGCATTTCAGTATGAAGATGTGCAGAAATGGGGCAGCCATATGTAGTCAGAGGGAGCACTTAGGTGGGAGGAATGTGGTAGTGGGTGGCGAGCTTGAAGTCATGTGAATAAAGTAGTTCCTGGAAAATTAAATAATTTAAAAAAATATTTAAAAAGTAAAAATGTTTTGGAGTTGTCAAATAGAACAATATTAAGTCAACCATTTAATTTAAAACCATAAGTGTACTAGTGAATTGGATAAAAACTATGAAAAGTACAAAGTAATTGGAGGTAGTATAGACATTTCTTGGAGAATAGAGATACTAATTTTTTAGGAATATTTGCAAACATTTTTTGTTAGTAATTAGCTTAAGTTAGTACTTAACAAAAAGATTTTAGATATAATGAAGGAGATTATAAAGAAGGGATTATGCTAAGTGAAATAAGTCAGCAGAAAGATGAATACCAGATGTGGAGTATAGGGAAATCAAACAAAGGAGCAGACAAAGTAAAACCTAGAAATTTGACTCTAGAGTTGTGCTATAAGAGTGGAAGGGTCAGGAGTAAAGGGGGGAAGGGAGTCTAGTGGGCTGAAGTGAAGGTTTATGGATGCTTTAGTGATAGGTGTGGTAACATACATCTAAAGAGGCATGAACCTGTGCTTCTAAATTATATACAGTGTTGTAAAGCAGCATTACCCCAATAAAAATACAATGAATGAATGAAGTTAGCTAACTGTAGCTAAGAAATCTTAAAAAAACAAATGTCATGAAATTTTAGAACATAAAATTATAGTGCTTTATATCCTTGAGAAAGAAAAACTATTCAAAGGGTTTAACACTTTTGTTATATTTACTTCCATGTGCAGTCAATTGAAAAGTAATTCTATGTGTTTTCTCTATAGATTAGGACTTGGCAAACTATAGCCTGCTGGTCAAATCAGCCTGCCATCTGTTTATGTAAATAAGAGTCTATTGGAACACTGTCATGCCCATTCGTTTACAATTGTGTACAGCGTTTTCATGCTACAAAGACAAAATTGAGTGTTACAGAAACCTTATTTCCTGCAAAGGTACGAATGTTAACTATTGGTCATTTAGAAAACAAGGCCCCTGATTAAAATCTGTTGACTGAATTATGTCTGACACCTGTAAATTTTAGATGAAAATTGTAAATTTCTATAAAAATATAATTTTATTGGCAAATAACTGTTAATGAGTGTTTCTCATAAGAAACATTAAAACAATATTATTATGAGCATTTTTTGTTGTTTTAAACAATTGCACTTTGTAACTTACTGATTATAGCATTTTGTTACTAGTGATCATAGTGGTGGTTCTAGAATATGTGGTGTTTATTTTACTTTATTTTTTTGTTTTGCTTTTTTTTTTTTTTGTGATTTGGCACTAAGATGCCATAGCTGGAATGAAAATCCTAGATGGAACAGGAAATGTTATCCAGATGGTATTGTAGAAGGAATAATGATGCATTATCCTTTCTTTAGTTCTATATTTTTAGATTTTAATACACTTTATTTTTAGAGCACTTGTGCTCACAGGAAAAGTGTATGTAAATTAGGAGTTCCCATGTACCCCTGGCCCCACACATGCACAATCCCCTCATATCAACATTCCCTTGACAGAGTCATACACTGACGAACTACATTGACATATTATTATGACACAAGGTCCATAGTTTATGTAAGGATACACCATTGGTGTCCTAAGGGTTTTGACAAATGTATAATGACATATTTCTACAATTATAGTATCACAAACAATAGTTCACTGCCCTAAAAATACTCCATATTCTGTCTATTCATCTTCTCCCCTCAACCCCTGGCAAAAATTGATCTTTTACTGATATTCACGGTTTTACCTTTTCCTGACTATGTTAAAGAGTTGGAATCACACAGTATATACCTTTTCCAAATTGGCTTCTTTCATCTAGCAATATACTATTAAGATTGCGCCACGTCTACTCATTGCTTGATAACTCATTTCTTTTTAGCATTGAATAATCTCACATTGTCTGGATTACCAGGTTTTGTCTACGCACCTACTAAAAGACATTTTGATTGTTTCTATGTTTTGGAAATTATGAATAAACATCCACATACAGTTTTTTGTGTAAGCATAAGTTTAATAATGTTTTTGAGTAAATACCAAGAGTACAATGGCTGGACCACATGGTAAGAGTGTAGTTTTGTAGTACACTCCCAGACTGTCTTCCAAAATGGTTGTAACATTTTACATTCCTACCAGCAATGAAGGAGATTCAATTTCTTAATTAGATATAGGCCTACTCAGATTGCTTATTTCTTCTTTCATAAGTTTTGGAAGATACTTTTCTCAAGGAATTGATACATTTTTTTCAACTTACCACATTTGTGGGCATAGAGATGTTCATAGCATTCTCTTTTAATTTTTAAAATTTCCCTATAATAGGTAGTTATGTTCCCTCTTTCATTTCTGATACCAGAATGTCCTTTGTCTTTTTCCCTAGGCTGTCTCAAGGTTTATTGACTTTATTGAACTTTTTTCTTAAAACAGCGTCTTGTTTCCTTGATTTTTTTCATTGATCTCCTGCCTTTATTGTCATTGATTCTTGCTCTAATTCATATTCTCTATTTCTTTTCATTTATTTCTTTTCTCTTACTTTGGTCTTACTTTCCTCTTCTTTTACTAATTTCTTAAGATGGAAGATTCAATTACTAACTTGAGATTTATTTTTCTATTTGATAGAGGCAGTCAACACTAACTTTCCCTTCCATCACTGTTTTCACTGTATCCTACAGATTTTGATGTTTATTTAATTCAAAATATTTTTTAGTACATTTGATTTCTATTTTGACCCATGTGTTATTTAGAAATGTATTGTTGAATCTCCATGTATTTACAGTGTCCAGTTATCTTATGTTACTGATTTTTAGTCTAATTCTGCTGTGACCTGAGGGAAGACATTGCATAATTGCATAATTTCTATTTTTTTATGTTGGCAAGGTGTTTATATCTCAGAATGTAGTATGTTTTGGTGAATGTTTCACCTGAGCTTGAGAAGAATATGTATTCTTTTGTTTGGTGAATTAGTCAATACTTTGCAATTACATCCGTTTCATTGATGATGCTATTGAGTTGAATTATGTTCTTATTGATTTTATGCTTGCTGGACTTCTCCATTTCTGACACAGGGTTTTTGCATTTTAGAAATAAAAAATATTTTTTTCACTTTAGAGCTATGTAATATGCTCATTTTGATGCTCTTTAACTATTGAACATTTACTATATGTTCTGGCAACTAGGAATAAAATTATGAGCAGAAGCAGTAAGCTTTTCTTGCTTTTGGAGAAATGTTTATGATAAAATATACACAAAATATTAAATCTAGAATTAGAATCTACATATCTCTGCATGCATTCCAGAGTTCTTTGAGTTAAAAACACTCATTTACATTTAACCAAACTAATTGACTAAAAATTATGTGAAATATACTAATCTTAATGTATATGGGATAATGGCCAGTCTCGACTATTTCTCAATGAATAATTTTTTAAATTTTTTTATATATATATTTTACATCGTTGTTCATTTTTAAACAATGCTTGCTCCCCTCTCCCTCATGTGTAGCCCCCATAGATTTTTGTTCACTGGTATACCCGTGCACCATCACCATAATCCCCTGTGCTCCTCCTCCCTCCCTCTGATCTCTTTCCCTCCTCCTCCTCTGCAGGATGTCTCTGATTTATAATTGTCTGTTTGTTATTGTTTCCTTGTGTTTTGTATTGTTATTTCCCCCCACCCATGTCTTATTTGGTTTCCCTATATTCCACCCATAAGTGAAACCATTGATATTTTTCTTTTTCTCCTTCTGACTTATCTCACTGAGCATAATTCCTTCTAGCTCCATCCAAGTTGCTGCAAATGGCATGAGTTTATCTTTTTCGATTGCTGAATAGTATTCCATTGTGTATATATATATACACCACATGTTCTTGATCCAGTCATCTATTTTTGGGCATTTGGGTTGTTTCCAGGTTTTATTTATTATAAATAGTTCTGCAATAAACATAGGGGTACAGGTATTTTTTTTGAATCAATGTTTTTGTGTCCTTTGGGTAGATCCCTAGTAGTGGAATTGCTGGATCATATGGTAACTCCATTTTTAGTAGAGGAACCTCCAGACAGCTTTCCATAGTGCTTGAACTAGTGTGCACTCCCACCAGCAATGTGGGAGAGTTCCTTTTTCACCACATCGTCACCAACATTTGTTGTTGCTAGTTTTTTTGATATGGGCCATTCTTACTGGTGTTAGGTGGTATCTCAATGTAGTTTTGATTTGCATTTCCCTGAGTATAAGGGATGTTGAACATTTTTTCATATGCCTGTTGGCTATTTGCATTTCCTCTTTAAAGAAGTGTCTTTTAAGTTCTTATCTGCCCATTTCTTGACAGGATTGTTTACTTTGCATTTGTTGAGTCCTGTGAGTTCTTTGTATATCTTTGTTTTCAGTCTCTTATCAGTTGTATGGAATGCAAAAATTTTTGCCCAGTCAATGGGGTGTCTCTTTGTTTTGGTTAATGTACAGAAGCTTTTCAGTTTGATGTAATCTCAAGTGTTTATATCTTTTCCTTGACTTTCTTTGCTTTGAGTGATGAGTCTTTAAAGATGTCACTGAGATGTATGTCTTATAGTGTTATACCTATATTTTCTTCTATACATTTTATGGTTTCAGTTCTTATGTCCAGATCTTTTATCCATTTTGAGTTGATTTTTGTGCACGGTGAGAAGTAGTGGTCTAGTTTCATTCTTTTGCATGTGGTGGTCCAGTTTTCCCAGCACCATTTATTGAACAAACTGTCCTTGTTCCATTGTATATTATTTCTCAATGAATTCTTTTTAGAAACCAGATTTCTCTAGGGAAAAAAAAATGCATCTTTTCTAAGCATCATACCTATCTGCCCACCCAGACCCACTTTGATTTTTTTTATCATGGAAGTTTTTGCACAGATTTTTATTCAGCATAAGTCACATTGTAACATGTACATCCTCCCTTTCTCTCAAAGTTGTTAAGAGTACTGTGGCTTTCTTAACAGAGACAAAAAGAACTTGTTCTTTCTTTGTCTCATATTTACTTTTTTTATGGAATGGAATTTTGTTGGACTGTTAAACTGGAAGAAAATGAATGTGTACTCTAATCTCTAACAGTAGTAAAACAGAGTAGCTTGAAAAAGGCAATCTCCATTTCCAGATAAATACAAGCACATCCTTCCTTACTCACCCCTTTCTTTGGTATTATAAAGTCAGGTTATGAAGAAGAACATTTTTTTCATCTGTGGTATTGGTTTTCAAATTCTAGAAAATGTATTTTGGTCCTAACCCTATTCTTGGATGTGTCTTTGAAGACTCAATTATTCTATCTTAGAGGGAAAGGGAAACCAGGAGTTAGGGCTAAGTAGATAGTGTTTGATATAACAGGTTAGCCTAATTGGCCTCCAGAAAATGAAAAGCCCACACACTAAAGTGTAAGGGAAGAATTTGAAAGAAGTTAATCTGTGAGTCATCAGCCATGGCAGGAGCTATGGAAAGAGGAATTTCTCAGATGCAGAATTCATACTTGTATTACAAAAGCAAAACAAAAATAAGAGATTTGGCAATAAACAAGTCAATAAAGGTTAATTTTAAAGATGTTTTCCATTTGTCAACCATGACAACAGTATGAATTTTAGTGTCTTTAAACTTTTTTATTTTGAAAAACTGAAAATCACTTAAATTTTGCCAATTTTCTTAATAAATTGTATAATTAACCATTCAATATATCAAAAATTTTTAAATAATGTCAGGCATGTAGGACAGTATCTGTTCCCTCTACGGGCCTGTGGAAGGATATACTAATGAATGTCAAAATAATGTTCCCAAAATTTATCCTTAAGATTGGGTAGAACCCATTTTCCTTAGATGTCATTTAAGACCACCATTCATACATTTTTTTAATTCATTTTTTTTAAGATTTATTTATTTATGCACACAAGAACTGGAGTACAGGCCAGAGGTGCAAGGAAAAGATTCACCAGAGACAGAATGGGGAGCAGAACAGGCAGATTGACTGGAATACTCTGCTGAGGGGAGCCGTGGGTGAGTCAGGAAAGGTCTGATGTGCCATGTGGGTAGCTCCCTTGCTGACCAGGGATCGCAGATGCTGTAGGTAGCATCACAGTGCTATGCTTAGCCCCTTGTGCCACCAGGGAGGCCCTCAAATTCATTTTGAGTCAATTTGTGTTCCCTTATTCTTTTCTGTGACCTTGAGCAAGAGAAAGGGAGAGAAGACAAGATGACTTCCCCAACCATGTTCCTTGACTGCAGTTTCATAGGCCACTAGATGTATGCCAAGTCTGATGCCTACTACTTGAGCCAAAGTCCCAGGACAGAGATCTCCTTCACAAAAAGACTGGGCAGTATACCTCGGTCTGCAGTTTTTGGTGTGCCTTGGGTGTGGTAACAGTAGCCTGCCAAGAACTGGTTCTTTAATTAACACACTCCTATAGGACCATGTATGCAATTCCCCCTGGCCAACAGAGCCAGATCAAAAAGCATCCTCTCGGTGACAACTACAAAAAAATCAGGGCAGCTCTTCCAGGAGACACTAGTGCTCTGAAATGCTGTAGAGGGAGAGTACAAATATAATGAAAATCCAGATCTCTCTGGAGTGGATTGCAGTCAGCTCTTTTAAATTAGAAACCTATACCTACGGTCATAGTCATGGTGATTAGCTTATAGGCTTCCTTCACAGAGAGCCCTAGTTCTATGTCTGTGGCTCTCTCTGTGCCTCATGAGAGGTATCTATCCAAGAATCCATCTAAGTCCTGTGGGTAAGCCCCACTGGCCACTAGAGTAAGACAGTGAAGAAATGTCCCCTGGTAGCAGCTGAAAAAAGTGGGGTACCCATCAAGAGTATGAGTTCCTTTCTGAGTGATACCAATTATTACAGTCCCCTGAACAGAAGGTCCCAGAACCCAAGAACCAGATGTGTCCCAAGGTGACAACCACTAAAACCAGGCCATAGTGAAAAAAAAAAAAAGTGACCTTATGAGAGATACTGATGTTCTGGAGCTCAGCAAAGGGAGGTCATGAAGATGGTGTCTATTGATAAGTGGCACCAGATTGTGTTTCAGCAGCCTCCTCACTGGATGCTTAAATTAGATGCCTACAGTTGAAAAATATGTATCATATATATGATATATGTGCATTATGCATGGTATATTTTACACACCTGAATGGTGAAAAAAAAAACTGTATATTTCATGTACACATAGTAAAAGAGTGAAAGAAGAAATCAACTATTTCAGTGTTAGAACTGGATTGAGTTTTGTTCTTCTTTGGAATTGTCTATAAAATGCAAATACAAAGTCCATACATATTTCATAAATATTACCTTTATAATCTACACTTGTCCTCATGAATTGTGTTGATTCCACAGCAAAATATCCTCTCAATTTCCAAATACTTCTCTGTTGTCTTGCCCACTTCTGAGCTTTTATTTTCTCCCTTGTTCTTCACTGTGTATAAGTACAGTTGTATTTTCTCTTCGACATCAAAGCTTCATACTCAGGAAATGAGAGAACTCTCAAGGCTCAGGGTCAAACTGACTGATCACTGGCTGTTCTCATTTCCTAACCTTATGGACCTCCCTGTTTTTAATGAGTTTTGTTGATATTTCTTGAAAACTAAGTCAACTGTACTTCCCACATTGGCCTTTCCTGCAACTGCATTCTGTGCATATCTGTGGGCTCCAGGCTCTGTTCTCACTCTATCCCAATATTGGCATGTCTTTTTTATTATTATTATTTTTTGCAACACAAGTGGAGGTTTGTTCTTCTAGGGCATTGAAAATAAATGTTTATCTCTATTCCATGATTAAAGCAGAAAAAAGTCACTTTAAGGAAAATATGATTTTACAGGGCCCTATCCCTTTGGAAATTACAGGCTCTTTCACATTCTCTCCAAGTTACTTTTTTAACCTTTATCTTAGCAAGCTATCAAGAATTTTAAGCATCCAAAGGCAGGTTAAAATTCTTAGTTATTTTATGTCTTTTCTGATTATTAAAGTTATTGAAATGTGTTAAATGGGGTTAATTATAATTTTTTTCTAATATCTTGCTTTCTAAAGATAACAGAAATTGGTATTTTCATGTCTTCCAGACTACATATACAATATGCGGTATTTATGTACATGTACATGTATGTGTGAAATTTGTTTTACATATTTGAGACTATATTGCTAATACTTTTTAAAAATACTTGTGAATTTTCTTTGCTAGATGTGATACAAGATTCATCATTTATAAACTTATAGGTTCTTTTGTTTTTTTATATGTGTGCTTTTGTTCATGGTGGAACACTTTTGGCTACAGGGTCTCAGTCTTTCCTTGAAACTTTAAAATTTCATTGCTGAGTATATCTGTTTAACTGATTAGAAAAGTAGCAAAATTAAGCAATATTTTATCTAAACCCACCCCCCAATCTGTTTATGAGAATGGAGTAAATGAAATGAAATTAGTATTTAGAGAGCATCTATTATGGGTCATATGTGCTTGCACCTTGTATGCAAGTTCTATTTAATTCTCATGGCACCTAAAGAGTCTTTGAGTGGAAATTTCTATCTGCCATGAGGCATCTGATTCTGCAAAGTGACCACTTTGCTGCAAAGTAGCCCAGCTTGATTCAAACTTCAAATCTGCTGATTCTGGAGCCCAAATTCTTCTCCATATTGCCTCATACACTTAGACTCCTTCATATGATAATATGAGTAAAGGAACCATGATAACATCCATCTTAGTAAGAGTTGCAACAACAAACAGCTACATTACAATGTGATCCTGTCTGTTTTCAAGAGCCCTCAAGAATCGAAAGATGCCAGCTGTTTAAATATTTGTAGGATCTCTTTGTTGAATTTGAAATAATTCATAAAACATTCTGCATTTTTTTTTATCATTTGCTTCTTCGTCTATATTCCTTTCCATCTTGTCCTAGCCTGTCTTTAAAAGGCAGATACCAAAGAGAAATAATTACCATTTCAGCTACTATTGCTATTTAGAGGCAAGGAGAACAGGATATTTCTAAAATTCTCCAAATCATGAGTGTTGTTTATAAAAATAAACAAAAGTGAACATTTCCCTCAAGGGATTTCTTAATAGAGTTTCACAATGCCTACTATGAAAAGTTACAAGAATATAAAAGAAACAAATAGTGCAAGTTAATAAAAACTGAGAAGCAAAAAATCCACCTTAATCAGTTGACGATATTTTTAAAAAAGAAATTAAAATGTTTTTGTTTCACAATTTGTACTAGTAAATTTTATAAGATGATGGAAAACTAGCTACCATAAATATACTGAATATACTTTTACAAAATAGTCTTTCATCATTGACATTTTGAATGAGAAGATTAAGTAAAAACTAAACCAACTGTTGCATTTTATAGGGATGATTAAATTATACATATATATTATATTTCTTACAACTAAAAATAATTTTGTTGAAAATAACCCTCATTTTTATTTTGCATTATGCTGCTATTGAAATACAATAGATTTTAGAGAAAAATGTGAAGATCACAATGCAGAGATCAATTCATTTATATAAAGCATGTACACAAAGTCAGCTTTCCCAAGACCCCTTGCTTCCGCTCTGTGACAACTATTCTCACTTGTGACAACATAACTTTGTTTTTTTATTTGGACAATATAAAATATAATTTAAGTTCCATTAAATTATAACCCCAGCTTTATCAAAGATTAATATAGTAATATAGTATAGATTAATATATTAATATAGTATATAGTAATATAATATAGATTAATATAGTAATATAGTAACTGACTTTTATCCATTTAGTTTTATGAGTTTTGATAAATGCATTTTATCTTACCATAGTGACTGCCCAAACATGGATAACACCCAAAAACTTCCCTCATGCCACTTTTCCTTTGCAGACAGTCCTCTTCCCTATCTTTAACACCTGACAACTACTTTATTTTCCATCCTTAGAGTTGACCTTTCCTAGAAATCAAGTGGTTAAATCACATAGCAGTTACCCTTTATGTCCAGTTTTTTTCACTTAGCATAGAGCATCCATATGGTAGCATGTGTTAATTAATAGAGTTAGTTAACTCTTATTTAGAAGTAGTTATTTTATTGTCTAGTTGTACAACAGTTTGTTCATCAATTCACCATCAATAAGACCTTTAATTTCTTTCCAGAGTCTAAAGATTGTGATAAACTTTGCTATGAATATTCACATAAAGACTTCTGGACAAAATAAGTTTCATTTCTCTTGAGTATGAGATTTATGGCTTATATCATTAGAGTTTACTTAATATTATAAAAACTGCCAAATGTTTTCCAGTGAAGGCCTACCCTTTTGCATTCCTGAAACAATGTGTGGGGTTTCACTTACAATGCTGTTTTGCTGTGACACGTTACTTTTTTTTTCCTTCAAGTTTTAGGTATTCTAAACATGTGGAATGATAACTGCAATTCATTAATTTGCTTTTAATTAATAATAAAAGATGTTGAACATTTTTTTTCATTTGCTTAGTATTTTCTATTCCTAGATTTTAATCTAATGAATGTTGAATTTTTTCACAGACTTTTCCTGACTTGTTTGAGAGGATCCTATTTTTTTTCTTTTCCTACTTTAGTACTTTCACTTAATAAATTACATGACTTGCTTTTCTTCTTTGAAAATTGAAACTTTTTTAAATCCCAGAATAAATTCTACTTGATTGCGATATGCTAACTAGCTTTTTTGCCTGTTGCTGGGTATCTTTCAGTATCTTACATAGGATCTTTTAGTATCTTACATAGGATTTTTTTCAAGTATACTCTTGAGGAATTTTTGTCTGCAATCTCCTTTTTTATTGTAATGTCTGTTTGGTTTAAGTATCATAGATAATGCTGGTCTTGTTAAAGAAATTGGAAAGTCATTCTTTTCTCCTATTATTTTCTGAGAGATGTTGTGCAGAATCAGTATTCTTCCCTAAATATTTGGTAGAATTCACCACAAATCATTTAGGCCTGAGGTTTTCATTGCTGGAAGTTATTAAGTCTGAATTCTTTTTCCAAGTAGCTATAGAACTGTACAGGTTAATAAATTACATGACTTGCTTTTCTTCTTTGAAAATTGAAACTTAAATTTCTTCCTGAAAATGTTTTGGTAGTTTATGTCTTTCAGCAAATTGATTCACTTCATCTAAGTTGTCACATTTTGGAACATAAACTGTTCATTAGTGTTCCTTTATTTTTTTATTAATTAATGTGTCTAGTGTCTGTAGTGCTATTTCCTTTTTCCTTCCTAATACAAATAATTTATACAGTCTATTTGCCTTGGTCAGTGTGGTAAAATGTTTATCAATTATATTGCTCTTTTCAGTAAATAACTGCATTACATTGTTTTCCTCTATATCCTTTGTGATTTTAATTATACACCCTTTTGTTTTTATCCTTATTCCTCTTGCTTGCTTTTGGTTTATTTTCCTATTCTAGTTTATTAAGATAAAAGCTTAGATTATTTACTAGAGAATTCAAAAGTAAGGAATTGTTTCTGTAAGTTTCTCTTTAAAATTGTTTTAATTGTATTTTACAAGTTTTGATATTATCTTTTACTTCATTTAGTTCAAAATATTTTCTAATATCCTTTGAGACTTCCTCTGTGACTCATGGTTTTTAAGTGCGGTGTTTAATTTCCAAATGTATGTGGTTTTTCAGAGATTTTTCTGTTACTGAATTCTAGTTCAATGCCATATTTGAGACATATTTTGTATAATTTCTTTTTAAAAAAATTTTTCATTTTTTATTGCTATAATATAGTTTTCTTTGGTTCCACTTTTTACTCTGCACAGAAAGAGGGCTTATAGCAGTGTAACCTAAAAGGGGAGGCTCCATGTTCCCTGCCCCAACTAATGAAGGGTGGAGCTGAGCAGTGAGGGGGAGCTATAAAAAGGACTTGAGAGAGATTTGCAGGAGCCACTTTGAGCAGAGACACATGAAGATGAATATACACTTGCTTCTCGGTCTTGGACTTGCATCAGGAATTTGGGGAACATGAAAGGAGACACTTGGAAGAGACATGGGTGAGAGAACTTGGGGGAGGCTGATAGTGGCAGCCTTTGTCTTGACTTGATTTTGACTTTGCTCCTTGCCTTCAAGACTTATTTGGTCCCCTTCACATGGTTCCCCACTAGAAGGTGCCTTAGATGGTGACAAGCTTTTGAGCCTCAGTGGCCTGGCTCTGGGCTTGGGTAACTTTGGGTGTTTCATGGGAAACTATTACCCTTTCTTCTTTTCTCTCTCTATGTACACTAACCTGTTAGTGTTCTTTTACACTAAGAGTATGTATTGTCTTTCTGCAGTGGATGGCATAACCCATTGAGAGCATGCAAGTTGGGTTCTGGGGTGCCCCTCAGTCTACACTCTAACAGTTTGACTGCCAGAACTCTAACAGAACTCTGAATAGAAAACCATCTTTTCAGTGGTGGTGACTACTGTTCTGTTGTCCTCATCATACCTGAATAATATTCAAGCTTCTGTTTTACAACAGAAGCTATCTTCAGGCCTCAAATCAAGGAAAATAAAATTTTCTTAATTGGCTTCTGTCAGGAAACCTTACTGAACATATAGTTGGTTTCAATTTTTATCCTTTTTTTTTCTTTTGTGTCCATAAAAATACCTCTTACTGCTTGCCAATTATAGGCTTTACTTTGCACTAACCTATCAGAAATTGGGCACAATTGTTGAATAGAACTGATCTAGTCTTAGGACTAAGAGGATGGTTCTATAAAATAATTGAACAACTGAATTTCTAGAATATTTTTGAGAAATTCCGAAGGCTGGATTATAAGGAAGCAAAAATTTTCCACCCACAAATAAGTTTTTAATAAAAGATTTATTTCATGGAAGATTCTGAAGCCTGCATGAGAGCTGCCTTTGATGGTTTATATCTAAACTTCTCTCTATAAGTGTTTATTCCAGAATACCAGATTCCTTTATCTCTTTCAGCAGAGAAGGCAGAAGTTCCTTTGTTTTCCCTAGTAAAAGTCCTAGTTGAATTTCCCCTTTCTTTTCCCAAACTTCTTTGCCTAGCTAAGGTATTTAAGATGGCATCTAGAGCCACGTGGATGAATTAGTCATACTGGGTCTCTCCCATAGACACAGAAAGTATACTTGCTATTATTAAACTTCTATATTTTTTTCTTTATCTTGATACAAATGGGCAATATTCCCAGGGAAAGATATTTAATGTCACTAACCATTATGTAAATCAAAACTATAATGAGTTACCACTTTGCACCAATTAAGAAATTTGTTTAAAAAACCTCAAAAAACAGAAAATTGCAAGTGTGGGTGAGAATGTGTATGAGAAGAAATTGGATACTTGTGTATTCCTGATGGGAATATAAACTGGTGCAGCTGTTACAAAAAGCAGTGTGGTTATTTCCCCAAAAAATAAAAAATAAAATTGCCAAATGACCCAGCAATTCTACTTCTGGGAATATATCCACAACCACTAAAAGCAGAGACTGGAAGAGATATTTGCACATGAATGTTCATAACAGAATTATTCAAGATAACCAAGAGGTGGAAAGAACTCACATGCATACTGACACATGAATAAATACAATAAGCATCCTTTGAAGTATTTTCAGTTAAATAATATCTCATAACTGACTGATAATGTTGCAGATACACTTTCATGAAGGGAAAGTGCCATTTCTTACCCTCACTTACATGTATCAATAGCCTCCTGGGATTATAGGTTCCAGTGTGACATGAACCGGATTGGGCAAGCTACTGGGAAATAAGGGCAGAACCAAGCTGCCGGGTAAACATATGCAACTTGGAAGTCAGGTAGACTTTTGCCATCTTGTTTTTGAAGCCTGACTACACAGAGCTCTACTGGGAAAGGAAATTGTTGAAGCTACATGGAGGAAAGACATATAGAAACACTTGGAAGAGACATATGAGTGAGAGACACACAGGAAGGCTGACAATGTTAGCTGTTGTGTTGACAGGTTTTCTCGTAATGGCTCAAGTACTCCGGGCCCTGCTTAAACCCCTGCTGTTCCTCTAAAGAACGTACCTTAGATTTGTGGCAAGTTTTCAATCTCACAAGTTTTTTCAATTCCACCCTGTTTGACTAGGTATTTGCCCAAAGGGGAATGGGTAATTTGAGGTGTTTTATTGGAAAACTTTTATTAGGAATATTTTTTTTCCTCCTCTCTGTGTGCATACTAAGTCTATTAAATATCCATTACTCTAAGAATATGCTTCCTTTGCCTTTGGACTTTGAATGGAAGAATCCATTTTAGAGCACTCCTTAATAGTTTGGGGTCACCGAGTACCTCTCAGTTGCAGGCTAACTAACAATAACTTTAAAAAGGGAAGAAATTCTGACCCAATCTGCAACAGGACAAAGCCTGTGTGATTCTACTTAGAAGAGGTCCTAGAATAGTCAAAGTCATAGAAATATCATTGAATGGTGATTTCCACAACCTGAGGGAAAGGGAAAATGAAGTTTGTGTTAAATGGGCATCGAATTTCAGTTTGGGAAGATAGATAGATTGTGGTAATAGTTACACAATGTAAGTACTAATGTCCACTAAATTATACACTTAAAATAGTTTAAATGCTGAATGTATGTCATTTGTAATTTACCACAATAAAGGCAAAACAATAAAATACAGCCTTGGAGACAGGAAACTATAAAATGTCATTAAGATACTGTTATTATATTCTGCAAAAGAGTATCTAGTTCTCAGGAATGCTGTCTTTCAGAATTCTACAATTGGGTCTTCAATCATTTTTCTTGTTAATATCAATCTAGTGCTTTTAGGTTATAGGCATGGAAAATAAAATCAAGAAATCCCACTGACATCTTACAGTTGTTTTACTTTCAGTGTGAATTTTGTGCATGACAGCATTGAGATGCACAGAGTATAGTTAAGTTTAGATATGGCGGTGCTGCTCCATGAATTACAAATAGAGAATGCTAATCAAAATCAGACTGGCTAAAGTGTTTATGCTGGAAAGGACAAATTGCTGCCCAGGATTCATCTAAAATGCTTGATTTAATCTGTTTTACACCAGCAACTGCCATGTCTACTGAAGGCAGATGCCATCTTGGGAACCTGGAATTGTTGGCTGTTAACAAATGCAATCCTCAGCAGAGGCAACAGCCAGACCAGACTCGAGAAAGGTTTTGTGCCTGCCTATCTTATCTCTAAATGCCATGAAGCATGTATTGAAAATCTCTGGAAAAAAAAAAAGAAACTCCTAGACTAAGACTCATCAGTCTTACAAGCACAGCTCAACCACTTAAAGCTACTGGGACCATGAAGAAATCACTCTCTGTGTTCAGTTTCCTCACCTTAAATTGCAGTTGATTGTGCCCACCTTTTCATTTCTACAGGTCCCATTTTCTACTATTGATACACCTATATATATCAGAAACCTCAGAGTGAGTCATAGAATGACGTTAGTGAATCAGCTATGCTGATCCATATTTATTATGGGAATAGGAATAAATCTAACCCAAATATTTTTAAATCTAGAAAAAGACACACTTGGTATAGAAACATTTAACTTATAAACTAATGAATGCTGGTGGTGACTGTTTTGATTTAGGTACTTGAATACTTGTATAAAAACAGATTATAGTATGTTTTAAATTCCTTATCACACATAAAAATACTGCTTTCTTTTTTGTTCAACGATTGAGTGAAGATCTCATAGAGAAGAATGAGAATTTATTCTTTTCTTCTGTTCAAATGGGCAGAAGTATGGTAACACATCTCCATCTAAGGCTCTTTTCCACTGATCTTTTTCAGTAAAAACTTCCACTGTCCACTCTTCAAGGTTTCCTAATTCACCAAGTTTTGCCTTTCATTTAAATCCAAGTTTTCAGTTCTCAGTTTGTTACTTGCCCTATCTGTGGTGAGCCAGAGTGATTTAGACTGTACACTACATCCACAAGCAGCCTAGAGAAGCAAGAAAACACTGCACTTCCTTGAAGCTTTCTTCTCCTCCTTGGGATGGCTACAGAAAGAATTTCTTCTACCTTCTAAAATGCAGTGCCTAAAACAGTGTCTATATCAACAGCAAAGAATGAAGCATAATGGACACTTTTTTTCTTTTGTAGATACAATTCTAACTGTGAGTGACAGAATCATTTTTAGATCCAGTGGAATTTAGGATCATTAGACCTAGTTTTAAGCCCATTGATTTTGCTATTAGTTTGCAAACCTTGGGGAAATATCTTAAATTTTATTAGTGTCAATTTATTCATCTTTTAAGGGGGAATTAACCTGTTATGATTACAAAGAATATTAAAAGGTTCTAGCACAGTGATGGACCTAGACAAGCATCCAATATATCTAGTTTTTATTATTCTACAGGCGATAGAATACACCCTACTTTGAGTGTGTTCTTCACTAATTGCTTATCTTTTCACTTAAAATATTATTTTAATAGATTGGCTTAAGGCCTGGTGTATATTGTAGCTGCTGCACAGTTGGGCAAATTGTTCTATGTGCCAACTTTGAATCCCACTTCACATCATAGTAACTATTTTTTTTAAGGATTTATTTATTTATGATTACAAGAACTGGATACAGGCCAGAGGTATGGGAGGAGAGAGGATCACCAGAGACAGAGTGGGAAAAAAACAGGCAGATAGACTAAAGTACACTGCTGAGCGATGGGAGTAGCAGGCTAGTCAGGAGAGGTCTGAAAAGGTTGTGGACAGCTTCACAGTGCTGTGCTCAATCCCTTGTGCCACCAGGGAGGCCCCATAGTAACTATTTATTCAGTTAGTATGAAAAATTTCCAACAAATGATGAGTCATAGACTGTTTTTTATGAATGTCTTTTTATTATTTAAAAAAGTGACTTAATCTTATTCTTTCCTTTTTTATCCAGTGCAGATCATGTCTGGTTGTTGAATTTCATTAAATAGGTATTTCCACCCATTGTGCATCCAAAGCAACCCATACCCTGGGGCCACACCCTGGGAAATTTTGATTCACCGTCCCAAGGGTGGGATTTGGGAGCACATAATTTGAAAATATTCCAGAAGTAATTCTGATGGCCATTTCTGATGAACAAGAGCTGAATTAAATCAGTGCAGAGCACATGGGCTATTACAAAACTCAGTATCATTCTTGAATTTTGGACACTTGTGCACAATTTCATAAAGATGAGAATGGAATTTTAATTGAGGTTATATTTCCATGGGAACAAGAAACCCCCCTTTGTGTTTCAAGGCATTTCTGTAAAAAGGTATCCTATTGGTCACACTGCTGCAATGCAGTGAACACTATTGAAACTAATTTTCTGCTTTACACAGCCTGTAATTGAATATGGCTTGCATGTTTGTAATAGAGAATGTTACAGTCCTGTAAGATTTTCCATATCCAGTAATTACTCTTAAAGACAAAGAATCTTAGAGCTGATGTCTACCACTGTTATTTTTCAAATTAAAAAAATCATTAATAATGGTTTTGCCTAAGGTCACATACCTGAGTGAATATTTTTTCTTTCTATGGTAATATGTGTTATTAGCTCCAACTTTTCACACAGGATAGTAAAATGAGCACATTTTATAAAAAGAAAAAGTTAAATGCCAAGGTATAATAGAACTGTCAGCAAACTTCGAAAATTCCAAGATATTTATTCTATTCATAATTCATAAAACTTTCTGATTTCCTTTTTTAAAAAAAGATTTATTTTATTTATACAATGCCGGGGTACAGACCAGATGTGTGGGAGGGTGAGAGGATTCACCAGAGACAGAGCGGGGAACCGAACAGGCAGACTGAGGAAATACACTGCTGAGGGGAGCAGCGGGTGAGGCAGGAGAGGTCTGCTCGCCATGTGGGTTGCTCCAAGTCCGGCAGGGATCGAACCGGCATTACAGAGGCTGCGGACAGCTTCACAGCGCTGCGTTCGACCACCTGTGCCACCAGGGAGGCCCCCTGATTTCCTTATTTTCAATCAATCCACTAATTAAAATAGTGGCATTACAAAGTTAAATTTACTGGATTGGCAACTTGTAAAGTGTAAATATTAAAATCATACTCCTGTTTACCGCTAGCCATAAAGAAGAACAAAATCTTATTGATCATTGTTCAAGACTAACAGAAAGGAAGAGAAACTTGAATTAGATTAATTTTGGCTTTAACTAGTACGTGAAACTTGTAAAGTACAAATAAAGTAATGGAATACTTAGTTTTAGAACCCAATTTATTTTTATATAGTCTTCATAGACATTCATAAAATGCTTGTTGGAGAGTTGTGAAAAAAATAAATTAGGTACTAATATCTACTTTTCTTTGTGTTTATTCTAACTCAATGTTAAGTATATTCAAAAGGAATTTCTATACTATGTGTAGGTACAAAAAATTTAACAAACACCTGTGAAACCACCACCAGCTTCAAAAATTAGAAAATTACCATTGCCTTTTTTGTTAAGATTTTTTTTTTATTTTATGCATGCAAGAACTGGGGTGTAAGCCAGAGTTGGGGGGAGGTGGTAAGAGGATTCACCAGAGACAGAGTGGGGAGCAGAACAGGCAGATCTACCGAAATACACTGCTGACGGGAGCAGCAGGCTAGGCAGGCAAGGTCTGCTATGACATGTGGGTTAGCGCCCTGGAAAGGGATTGAACTCAAGCCACAGTGGCTGGCAATAGCTTGATGGCCCTGGGACTTTAACCCCTAAGCTACCAGGGAAGCCCAACATTTTCAATTTTATTGTAGTTATATTTTTATCTTGGTCTTTCCTACAAAATTGTTGTAACCATCTTTAACATATGAGTCAAATCCATATGGGCTTACATTTTCTGTATACTCTACTTAATTTTTTCCTAAATGGATATTCAATTGTCTTAATGTTTATCGGAATATTCCTTGTTCTTTCTCTAATTTTCCCTATCACTTCTATTATAAATTTAATAATCATTTATGTGTAGATTTTCTCTGGGCAACATAATCTATGGACAAACAGCTAAGTGATGGTCAGTGAATGTAAAATGATGAGGAAACATCATGGGTAGAGGTATTCTGGGTTAACTCACCTGAGAGAATTCTTCTGAAGACAGGCAAGGGTAACTGACTGGAGAATGATGGAAATCTGATCATATACCAGGGTGGGGGTTCTTGCTAAACTCTTGCAGAGTTCTTGCTACAGCTGATTTCCCAAGAAAGTGCAGAGAAGGGCCCAGGAGAGTTTGAAGAAACCGAGTCAAGTTTGGACAAGCAAAGAATTCTTTGTGAAGTCTTTGCCTTCTGATTTTATTGCCCGTGTTTTATCTGCACCTTATTCAGTTTAGTTGTGTATGATTCAGTATGATTCCTTATGATTTGTGCAAGTAGCTACCTCTCTGTTTTGTGTGTTTGGAATTTTATGGATCAACTCTCTTTGAGAATCCTGCTGCAAATGTGATAGTGTTTTTCACATCCTGTTTATAGCACTACGATAGAGCTACTATAAAATAAGCTTTTTGTTATAATATTCTTTTTCTGGTTATATAGTTTTTGAAGGAGAAAATTCTGCTAATTAGTACCAAATCACATTTGAACTAACTGTGGAGCTGGGAAGGTTTGGTTTTGTGTCTGCAATGTGCCTGGGAGCAATAGCAATTCAGAGTGCGTGCTTGCGTGTGTGTGTGTGTGCGTAGTGTTTGTGGTGTTTGCGTTAATGTAAAACACATGTAGTATTAACATTTGCTACAAACCTGTAAAAGGGCACTTGTGGTTTCAGAATTTAAGAAGGAGTTTTATTTGTTTACCTCCCTTTATCCATCATCCCAGTTGGAGACATGCACATTTCCATGATAAGGATTAATGCTAGTTGGGGATGGATTTATTTCTAGCTCATCCTTTTACTGATATGTTCTAGTTTTTGGTGAGACGTCTGGTTAAATTTTTCATGCTGGCTGCCACTACGTTTTATTTTCCATCTGATTATCTCAACACTGTGAAAATTTAAAACCAGCTCACAGAGGCACACTCCTTGCCTCATGGCTAAAGATTATTTCTATGTTTACAATATTTCTATGATTTCTACTTCTAGTCAGTCTATATATGCGTTTAAATTTTTAGAAATTTTCATCACTTTTAGTTGACTTCAATGGAACAGTGATCTCTGGAAATTTGAAATAAATTATTTATTAAAAAATGCTATTTTCAAGCAGCACTATTTACAATAGCTAAGCTTTGGAAACAGCCCAAATGCCCAAAAATAGATGACTGGATCAAGAAGATGTGGTACATATATACCATGGAATATTACTCAGCATTCAAAAAAGATAAACACATGCAATTTGCAGCAACATGGATGGCGCTGGAAGGGATCATGCTCAGCGAAATAAGCCAAAAAGAAAAAGAAAAATACCGGATGGTCTCACTCATAGCAGGAATCTAGAAAACTTAAATAAGGGACCAGGAAAATGAATAACTATAAGAAAGTGAAAATCAAAATCAACAAAAAACTATGAACCAGAGACACTTTTTGGGGGCGGGGGCGGGAGGGGAGGGATTGGGGTCAGAATGGGGGGGCTGCAATTGTATGGGGGAATATAAAAATAAAATTTATTATTTAAAAAAAATGAAAAGAAAAAAAATGCTATTTTCAGAGAAATAAATGGAAAAAGGAACTTTAAGATTTTGTTACTAAGATATGTTTTAACTAATTGACAGAACTTTTAATATTATAGTGTCGACAGTTTTTTTAAAAAAAGGGATTAATTTTTGAGATAAAATTGGTCAAAAGCAATTGTAAGAAGTTATGCTAACACAGAGCAAGGGCTGAATCTACAAATTTTCTCATCAATTCTGCTCCAATTCTCAAAAGACAGTCAGATATTGAAGTAAATATAATGTAAAATAAGTAAATAAGAAGAGGCTAACAATGTCCATGAAAACAGTAGGTCTTTCTTAAATATGCATGATTGATTTAGAATGGAAGCATTATTGACTTTTGAAAATTAGATGGGGTCTTAGAGAAAATCTTACTCCACTCTTTAATTATACAGGAAGATGAACTGAGGGCTAATGAAGTGAAACAAATTGCCCAAAGTTATAGAACAGCTTAAAAAGAGAGCTGAAGTTTAAGCTCAAGTCTTCCACTTTTTAATTTTTTACATGGAAGAATTAGTCCACAGACCTGTCTGTCATTTGCAGTGCAGAATTCTGGGTGGCCTAAATATTTGCTGTGAGAAATTTCTGTTAGTAACCTCTCTAAACGTTTGGGACATTTATAAATTCCAGTTACCATGTAGAGAGATAGTATAATTGTTTATTTTTTAAAGTTTTCTTTAAGATCCCAAATCAGTGAGTAGATGGTAGCCAAGGCACTAACTGAACATAACTTTAATTCTATTTTCAAATATTATTGAATTTTCACAAGGAAAGTTATGATAAAAATCAAGTATGAGTTGTTGGGAACAAATCTACAGAGATTTTTGGAACCAGATTATTTATTATTTATTCATAGCAAGTTTATTAATTAAAAGGCAGATCTGAAGGCATAAGTACAGTGATTTATGAAGCAAAACTTCATACATTCATGTCACCACAGAGCTTATGCCAAGAGGGGACTCGAGACTGAGGCCTCATCAAGGAGTACAAAGCTTCCAAAAGAAGTCAGAAAATTTTACTGCTATCATTTATTTAGGAAAATTTGTGGAAATACTTCTATTTTGTCTTTATTTTACTTTTATTTTTAGTGATAAACATTTAAAACTACATACGGTTTACTATCACAGAGTTAGAGGGAACTGGTATATGTAAATCAAGCGAGGCCTAGAATTTCCTCTTCTAATATTGCAAATTAATTTACCTATCCTACTCTTTTGGGAGATCCAGAAAAGTGGTAGTCAAGTATAAGACAGTTACTACCTCTGAAAGATTTTCCCGACAGGTTCATAAAACTGTTTTATTTCAAAAGCTTGAGTACACTATGTCATATTTAGCGTCAACTGATTTTTATTAACTAGGATTAACAAAGCTTTCATATAATGTGAGCCTCTAGTGGGCTCGGAGACCTGGGATGCAGGTCGGGAAGGACCCACCAGAAGGGGGGCTGCTGCCAGCTACAAGCAGTGACTCTATTTTTCTCAGCATGGTAATACAGGAATTGTGAACAAGGACATCTGTGTTTTACCATAAGTCAGAGAAAACAAAACGACCTTGCCTCACATGCCATGTACATGAGCCCAAGCATGCCATGAACCATGGGCCCAAGCATGCCATGTACAGGAGCCCTTGGGCTTATCCCGACAGGCCTGTCCTTGTAGACATCTGCTGCACTAAGTTGCGACCGAGGAGACTTCCAAGGATGGTGCAAGTACAGGGAGTCCCTCCCAGGAGGTTTGATGTCCTGGCACACGTGATTCTGCTCAGCATTTCTGGTAGCCCTTTTACTTGCCATCCTCAGTTCACCCCTTGATCATCCTTTATGCGACAATACAACTTATTTCATTTAATTCTAAAATCTTATAAGTACTTTCTCAATTGAAAAATGAACATAGAAATACTAACTAGAAATAGTAACAGAAGCATTAAATGGCAGAAAAGGGATTTGGCTTTATGGTTCTTTTCTCCAATCTGTGTATCTAACCATAGGTCAAATAAGCTCTGAAAATGGGACTCCAATCACACAAATTAGTGATTTTTGTGACAGCTTCATTTTTCAAAAATTTTGGAAATAAATCCTTATCGTAATTACATGATAGACCAGTTTCTCTTAAAGTGATGCCAGATACCAACTCTGACTCAAAGGAGAAAGGAAAATTAGTGAACATTTGTTGGATGAGTTGAAATTTATTATATCATTCTTTTATGTGTTTCATAATGTTATTTTACCCTCTCAGTACACATGGAACAATCTCCAAGATAGATCGTGTTAGGACACAAAACAAGTTATTAAAGTTAAGAAGACAAAATCATGTCTAGCACCTTTTCTGATCACATTAGTATAAAATTAGAAATATTACAAGCAACAAACTATAAAAATCACAAATGATATGGTTTTTAAACAATATGCTTCTAAATAACCAATGGGTAAATTAAAAAAAATTGAAGGAAAAATATCTTCATACAAATGAAAATAGAAACAAAATACCAAAACATAAGGACTGAAAAAAGCAGTTCTAAGAGACAAGTTGATGGTGATAACATGCAGAAACACAAATGAGCATAAAGGGACCACTATGAATAGTCATTTGCCAACAATTGACCAATCTAGAAGAAAGGATAAATTCTTTGAAACATGTGAACTACCAAATGAAGAAAATTATGAGCAAGTAAAAAGAATGAATTTAGTAATAAAAAGTCTCCCAATAAGAAAAACAGAGGACAAGATGTTTTTACTGGTGAATTAGACCAAATATTTAGAAACTAATACCAATGAATCTTAAACTTCTCCAAAATATAGTGGAAGACAATACTTCCAAACTCATTTTATGAGGTCTTTATTTAAAGCAAAGAAAAATACTGACAATATAACCAGTAAAATTAAAGTCTCCCAGTTAACAAATTCAAAGGGTAACATTTTATGTTCTGGTATGTTGGTTACCTTGTTGGCTTAAATTATAGTTAAAATATAAAACAAATGGTATGACATATTAATGGTATTTTACATTTCATTTTTCTTAATCTCTTTTCTGTTTATGCATTAAATCTGTATACAAATATGCAAACATACATAATTTTAGACTACTTTATTGAGCTGTGGAGGACATATAACATTCTGTACATATTTAAAGTATACAATTTTATGAGTTTGGATATATGCATTTACCTGTGAAAACATCACTACAATGTATGTTATAATGTACATCTACCACCTCCAAAAATTTCCATCATTACTATTTTCGTGTGTGATAAAAATTTAATATTTCTACTCTCTAAACAAAATACTGTTAATCATAGGCAGTAATGTTGCACAGTAGGTCTCTAGGATTTATTACTTTGTATAATTGAAATTTTGAAACTTTTGATTAGTACTCCTCTATTTTCCCCTTGCTTTGTTTCTGATTTTACTCTCTTGCATTTTTTACAATTTCACATTTTTGATTAAGTGGTATCCTGTTGGTCACCCATTTTACACACGTAAGATTTTGGTTCTGGTGTGATATAATACTTGAAGGGGAGATCCTATACCTCCAAATTACAAACAATGTTATAAATCAAAGATACCTGAATTTGAAAAAAAAAATGCTAATCTAGTCATGTATTAACATGATACAGGAGAATAGAACTGGGATTAAATTTTGAAGGAAAAAATTTGATGCCTTGATTCTATCAATAAAGATTATGGTATACTTAGTCTGGAGAACATGGTAGCTGTCATTGACAGTCCTCACATGGTTATAACAGGTATACGAAATGGAAATGCTATTTTAGAAAAGTGTTCAAAGATGTTATCTTCTGCCTATAAAATTACAAATTTGGAAGTCAACTGAATCACTTGACACTTTTATTTTTCTTTACATAACATAGAATTCATGAGGAAATTAGATATTTGTATAAAAGGAGAATATAAATACTTGACTACAAAGACAAAAATGTAGGTTTGAATAAAAAGCAAAATTAATTTAATGTCAATAGGTACATCAAAAACTTTTCCTCTGACTTGTTAGGAGGACCTAGTCAAAAAAGAATGATAAAATTGCTCCTTATATTGATTTAAAATTCATATAAAATGCATAGAACCTGAAATAACCTAAACAATGGTGAAAAAGGATACCTTTAGAAGACACACTAATTTTTTTCAAAACTTACTATAAAGCTACTATAGTAGTTGAGTAGTACTGGCATAAAGTTATATATACTCTTTCTCTATATATAATGTATGTTGAATAGAAGTGAGGGTACAATATAGACTCATACATATGTGGTTTGTTGGGTCTTGACAAAGTTATAAAGAGAATTCAATGGAGAAAGGATTATCTTTTCAACAAACAACTGAATGCATTGAAATGTGTATCATGTTCATTAATCCATATTCACCTATAACAAGTATTGAAATATTGGAAAATACTAGTGAATATTATTGAGTGATATTCAAGTGACAAAATCTGTACATCCTAGTAAGATTAATAGCAGTATAGTGAATCTTGCTTCCCAAACTTGTTCTTCCTTGATTACTACTATTGATTACTACTATTACTACTCTTGAGATTTGAACAAAGTATATCATGAACATCTATTAATATTTTAGTAGCAGTACATTGGGGCGGGAACACAATGGACTATGGTAGTAGTAGTTCCAGGAAGGCACAGAGCTGGTTCTGTAAGATCCTATGCAGATGGGTAAAGAAGAGTCCTGGAGCCCTCTGTAGACTTCTTAGGCTTTTATTGAGCTATTACATGTAGGGCCAGGAGGCTGGAAGGCCTTGTAGCCCCTGGCAAATCTTCACTCTAGGTTCTCTGGCATTTTCTCCCCTTCTCTCTCCTGTTCTCTTTCCTCCCTCTGCTTCTCTTGGCGAATATCTCAGTACTACAGCCATGGCCCACAAGAGTAAACAACACAATGTATAGCAATGTAACAAAATGCAGGGGCCCACCATCAGGTATGCAACCCTAATGGCAGCAGGGCAGAAAAGCCTGAAAATCATTTACCCTACAGTGGTGTACTATGGATGCTTCAGTGGTGGGTGTGGTGTAGTGTCAACACCTAAAGGGGAAGATTCTGCACCTCTAAAACAAAAAACTGGTAAACCAATGTTACCTCAATTAAAAAAAAAAAAAAGGGCATTAAACACAAGTCATAAATTTGGAGAATACAGTTGCAAATCATATCTCCAAGAAAGAAATGATGTATTGATTATATCAAAACCCCTCAAAATTCAATAGAAAATGGATCAAAGTATCAAACAGACACTTCCTCAGGGAACACAGGCAAATAACAAATAGATATGAAAAAATGCTCAACATTATTTGTCAGTAGGGAAATGAAAATCAAAATCATAATGATATACCACTGTATAACTATTCAGGTGTCTAAAATTAAAAAGATTGACCATACCAAGATCCCACTAGATGTGGAGCAACTAGAACTCATATATACTGTAGAATGTAGAATTGTACAGCCAGTTTGAAAACACTATGGTAGACTGGTAATGTAATTCTTCTCTTACCATCAGAACTGGCAATCTCTTTCCTAGGTATTTACAAGAGTGAAATAAAATCCTGTGCTCACACAAAAATCTGTGCACAAATATTTATAGAGGCTATTTATAATAGCTCCTAACTGGAAACCACCAAATGTTCTTCAGCTGGAAAATGGATAAACATACCCAGTACATCTACACAAAGGAATATTACTTAGTAATGTATGAGCTACTGGTTCGCACAGCATGGGTGATTCTTAAATGCATTATATTAAGTGAAAAAATTGAGAATCAAAAGGCAACATATATTGTGATTCCATTTTTATGACACTCTTGAAAAGGTAAACCTATAAAGAGTTTAAACAGATCAGATTAGTCAGCATTTTTAAGGCACTGGGAGCTGGTGGAGTCATTGACTACAAAGAGTAATATGGGAGCTTTTGGGACTGAAGCCACTGTTTTATATTTTGATTGTGACAGTGGTTACACAGTAGTATGTTTTTCAAAACTTGCAAAATGATACTTTACTAAGAAGGGTAAATTTTACTGTATATGAATACCTTAATTTTTAAGTATAAAAATAAAGAGCAAACAAAAAAGTGTGTGTATGATGGTCAGTTACTTTCCCAATGACTGTAATCTGAATATATATAACAATTACCCACAGTGATTCAACTTTTGTTAGATTCCAATTCAACACTCAGTAATGTCCTAGATAACAGCTTTGCCTAGTGATGGTTCATTTGTATTTGAACATCTAATCCCTTCTTCCTTAAGAATAAATTGAAGGGTGTGTGATATTCATCCCGGAGAATTTGAATTACCAAAACAATGTTCCATCACCATGGAAATGACTTAGATTTACCAAAAAAAGAAAAAAGAAAAGAAAAGAAAAAGACAAAAAAGAACATCCCTTGGCTAATGAACAGAGGCATTTAGATAATTGCAAAGGACACTACAAGTACTTTCTTAGAACCTTAATGAAAGACATGGATTCTTTCACACCACACACTTATTTGTACCTCCTAGCACAAAATACACTGATACAAAAGCTAAGGAAAGTTCAGACTGCTATGAAAAGAGGTAAACTAAGATACTAACTCTGAAAATAAAACCACATGCAGATTGCACATATTATTACAAATTATGCTAGATAACATGCTGTTGTTCACAGATCCATCCTTCCCCAAAGAATAAAATTTAAGTACTTTAAATAAGTAATTATTCAGGAAGGAAAGATTTAGCCTGATAAGAACATTAGTGTCTCAGGTCTGTAAGACAGAAAATGCTCTAGGTGCCAGGGTGTCAAACTGATTAGAAGGTGAAGTATGTATTTATTTCTTTCATAAGACTGTGGTTCTTTCAACTGCCTGTCTAATTAGGGAATATACAATATTTAATACAATTGAGCTGACAACAACGTTACACTTCCTACTTTCCTATAAATTATGTAAAGAAAAATTCACACAGTGACCAACACAAGCTTTTGAGAATAAAGTGTTCTGTGATATGTTTCATGCATGTTAGTTTATTCAATGCATTCTTTTGGGAGCTTTTTAATGTCCTGTTGAAATTACACTTCACATAAACATAAATCATTTGGTTAAGTCAATTGATACAGAGTATAAAGCAAACTAGAGTCCTAAACCACTGTTTATGGGCACGTTTTTCTGTGTTTATGACTGTAATTCTCAAAGCACAAGTTTGTAGAGCTATCACTTCAAGAATCTGAAAATGTTCCAGCATCTGCTATAAAGAATGCAGTATCCATGTTTACAGCATAGGTGTGAGTTGAATTCTAACAGATGCAAAGCAATGCAATCTAGTTTCATTGAACACGCACCTCATGGCTCACCCTCATTGGGGACACCATTGCTATTCTCATCTCACATTACTCCTTCAAGCAATTGGGTTTAATTTTGATGCCTTCAAAGTTAGGGTGATTTGTTGAGAAATGTTTATGTTCTAAAAATGTATTAAAAATAACTATAAAACTCTGGATTATGAAAGGATTGAAAAGTGTAGAAAGGAAGAAGAAATCATCATGTGTTCGATATGATTCTGAAAAGGTATTTGGTGGTGTCATTTATCACAGTAAACCGTAGAATTAAGCAAATATCCTCATACCATATATAAGCAATCTGATTTAGCTGCAATCTTTATGCTGTGATTTGAAAGATGTCTACAACAACCAGGAAGCCTTCCCTTTCAATGCTTCTCTTAACTGTTTTTCCAGCTACTCCCCTAAAATGCCTGTTTTCTACTAAGTTCAGGGGGTGTTCTGCAGTGATGCTCACTTAGGAGATACACATTAGCAGGACCCAGGATGCTTGTAAAAAATGCAGATTCCTGTGCCCCACTTGTGTATGCAAATTGCTAGGATTTGAGAGTTAGAAATGAGAAATTTGATTACCCATAATCAAATTATTCTGCATTTTTCTTAAGTTATTTGTAAATAGTTAAGTGATCTTGACAATAAATAATGAATACTCTTTTTGTGATATGCTAACCCTAAAAACTTCAGTGGTTTTCTGTGAAAATGGAATTACAATAAATTCATGGTTATTTATGATAAAACTAATAACTAAATAACTGATAGATATTATAACTTCTCATAACATATAAAAATATTCCCTATGTGAATAGACTTTAAGAGCAAAGAATATAAAATATGGGAACATTAATATAAAATAAATATATAAAAATCATAAATACTTAAAAATTAAAAGAGAATACCATAAAAATCTTTCAAAACCTTTTTAAATGAAATTTTAAAACATATAAAGTGTAAAATTGCCCTGTTTGATAATTTTGATTTTTTGTTCTTGAAGATATTCCAGATGTACAAAATTGTCTTTCATTGTGGTTGAATTGTTAAAGGGTATCCAAAAATGTCTTCAAATTGGTATTTGGGGATATTATACTTCACATAAGCTATTTTCCTTTTTCCAAGGAAACTATGTTGTCTGCTTCCCTGGATTTTGTTTGGTTTTGCTTGAATTTTATATTACGTTTATTAATCCATATTCACCTAAAGTAAATATTGAAATAATGAAAAATACTAGGGAATATTATTTATTGGTATTCAAATGATAAAATCTGGATGTCCTACTAAGATTAATAGTAGTACAATGAATCTTGCTTTCCAAACTTGTTATTTCTTGAGATATTCCTCAAGAATTTGAACAAAGAAATGGAACAAAGTAAAACAAAGTGTAGTATTAATATTTTAATTGCAAGAAATGAGTCACTTTTAGCAGCAGGCAGAGCTATGACTACACATCAAAATATGATGGTTTTAAGCAATACTGGCTGATGGGATCTTGACTAACAAGCTGGTTCTCTCCTGCCTCCTCCAATGGTTCCAGGAACCTTTGACCTTGATTTTCAGCTTTGAATATCAGTGTTTTCTGCTCATACTGGACTTGAGTCAGTGGACTTCTTTAACCGGGATAGACTTGACCAATGTTGAGCTTTAATTTTTGCAAAATTATAATGCATTTTTCTGTGCTTGTGATTTTTTTTTTTGATTAATTTTGCTGTACTGGAAAAATCACACATCTCCTGAGAAACCCATATCACTTATTTCAATGGAATGGGGTTGAAGCAGCACTTGAGACTTGCATGCCGAGTAAGCATCCCAGGTGATTCTTATGATCACCAAGTTTAAGGACTGCTGGATTGTCTTTTACAGGTGTTTTCATTAAATATATATATATTTATATATGTTCATATAGACAGGTAGATAGGTAGATAGATGTCTATTGGTGTAATATGGTGAATTATCATCAATAGCTACCACCTTATTGAAAATATGTTACAAAAAAGCTATAGTTAAGGCAGAATGTTAAAGGATGTTGGAGGAACTGGATTTCTAATGGAGATGTTAGAGGAGAAAAGGTTAATTATGGACTAGGTCTAGATGAACATTTCTCTAGAGTTTTCTACACATCTGTGAAGAGAACAAAAACAGAAACAATAAGAAAGAAGAGGTAAAGAACAAGTTTATGTGAGAGAGAAGGAAACAGTGATTGTTAGAATAATTTTAGCTACCTCACCATTTTGCCTAGGCATTTTCTATTAAAACTAAGAGGTTTGGGGAGGAAGGAATTTGAGGGTCTGGGATTATAATCGCCTGCTAGCAGATGGGGTCAGTAGGCAGTTGCCCCTAAGTGCAGAGCTTTAGCTCTCTGATTAAGCAGATGCTTGGTCTGTAGGGGGAAAATACAGTAATGTGGTCCTTGCACTGGAAGTTAGGTTTTGGAGTTAGGGGATTCTATTCCAGAGTTAATGGCTTAAAGTAAGCTCCCCATTTCAAGTTACATAGTTAATATGGACTCTTGTATGTGTGTCAACAATGAATGAATATGATTTGGGCTGTTGCCTGTTTCTTTTTCTGTACCTCTACCTAAGAGAGATTCTTCTCTATAGAGACAAAATTAAAGGATGTCTCAAGGTTAAAGCATTCATCCTCCTCAACTAGCATACGATGAAGTAGATTTCTATACTATGTAAGTACGCTCTGAAAGCTTTACTATTGCTTCATCTCTATTCATGAGGACCTTAAGAGACAAATTCTGGAAATATTTTTTTTTATGCTAGCTTCTTTAAGGCTCAGAGATTTCTTGGAATGCAGGACAAAATACATAACATTTCAAATACTGTGTTTGCTGTGGGGGAAGGTAAAAGGAAATTATTCTCCCCTGAATTGTCATTGAGGGAAATGAAGTTTGCTAAAAAATGTATCTACTATGAAACTATGACAGAAAAGAATAAAGAATACTTCTATTTTTCAGACTTTATCATTGTGATTTTTCCATGAAGGCTATTATACTGCAATTTCTGCAGAAATGACATAATTGGTCAATATACTTGAGGTGTAGGTGGCATCATTTTATAGAAATTATTGGTTGAGCGCTGGGTTGCGAGGCTGCCCACGGCCTCTGCAGCGCTGGTTCAATCCCCGGCTGCTCCCCGGCCACCGGAGGAGGGTCCCACATGGCGCACAGACCTCTCCTGCCGCCCACTGCTCCCCTCAGCAGTGTACTTCGGTCCTTCTGCCTGCTCTGCTCCCTGCTCTGGCTTAGTGAATTCTCTCACCCTCCTGCGCTTCTGACTATACCCAGTGCTTGTATAAATAAATAAAAATAAATCTTTAAAAAAATTATTGCCATATTATGAAATATGTAAGTTATCTTTCTCCTATTTTCTTCTTTCAGTGTATTTTAGCTCACAACAAACTGTAAAATCCGTGCAACAGGGATAAATGAGTATAAGGTGAATGGAAATTTAGAAATGAAGTTTGCAAGAGATGAGCATTAGTTTATCCAAACATTTGTCCTAATAATATTTTCTAGGGTAACAACTAAATGTAAAAGAAGTTCAAACATTATTTGATAGACATTTCCCATTAGCAGTAACTATGGTTAAAAGTTAGAAGTAATACCTTATGCCACTAATATTAAATATTTGTGCAGGGTTATTATTTTGGATCTATAGAAGAGAGAAAGTATTTTTTTAAAAGATTTATTTATTTATTTATACAAGCACTGGGTACAGTCAGAAGTGCGGGAAGGTGAGAGAATTCACCAGAGCCAGAGCAGGGAGAAGAACAGGCAGAAGGACCGAAATACACTGCTGAGGGGAGCAGGAGAGGTCTGTGTGCCATGTGGGCCCCTCCTCTGGTGGCCAGGGAGCTGCCGGGGATCGAACCAGCACTGCAGAGGCTGCGGGAAGCTTCGCAACCCAGCGCTCAACTACTGTGACACCGGGGAGGCCCAGAAAAAGTATTTTTATTCTAACAATCAGGTCTTTTGGCAGGAGATACTTAACATTTTATAGTTTTAGTAGCTGAAATAATACTAATTTTAAATAAAATAGATTTGAAAACTTAAATACATCTACTTATATATACTAACTACAAAAAGATCTATAATTTAATCTTAAGTAATAATTTAAAAGCAGCACTCATGTTAAAGTATATAGTACATTTTTGTAAATGTAAGGAAACAGGTAGGTTATATACATTACATATTATAATTTATATATTCTACATTTTTATATAGCTATGCATGCTATTTATTTTTATGTGCAGGGATCAAAATAGTGGTATACAGGTGTTTGTACACATTCTTAACATTTAAAAAATACTTTTTCCTGCAGTTTTGTTATGAAAAAGATGTAATCGCTTTGTAACTTTAAAAAATACATAATAAAATATAAACAGCTGTAAAATGGAATAAATGAAAAAATCAAGTGTGTCCTATTAAGTTTGTATTTATAAGGTGTGCCTGCTTTCTTTTTATTTTTATTAGAAATAATTAAAATCATTACCTATATTATCAGCACAAAATAATTCTCTGAATGAGTTTTTATTTCATTCTTATTTCCCAAAATGAAATTACTGATATTGCAAGTATAATTTTTTCACATTTAAAGTTATCTAGTGTTTAAAATAAGTAAAAAAATTTCCATGTATACAGAGAATGTGCTATCTTTATCCCCTTATGTTTTGCTATTATTTTTTATTTAACTTAGGCCTTTCTGGAAACCTTGAACAATTTTCAATTTTGCCTTTTAGAAGAGCAATTTGTGTTATGAATATTTTGGGAAGTAGTTCAGTTGTTTAAATAACAATAATGGATTTTCCTCAACTATTTTGCTTTTGGAGTTTAATCATGCTCTAAAGCCCATTTAATTTGTCATTAGAGCTTTCTGAACAACACAATCACCCACACAATTACAGAGCTCTGTTGAAATTATTTGCAAGGCAAAGAACAAGTAGGTCAGTACAAATGTTCCAGGCTGTATCAGTGAAGCAGATGTGAGATGTGATCAATAGTCAACAGACTGTTTACAAACTTATTCATGAATTTTCACATTTATTTATTTGGGAAATGTTTGTTGAATACTTACTGTGTTAGATGCATTAACTGCTGTAGTTGAGGCTTTATAGTGATCAGCCAAGGCAGCCATGTCCCTGCTTCATGGAATTTTGAAGAATGACTCACAAATAATAGTTTTCTCAACCAACATCTATTTAACTGACATTCCTTTTTCTTTTTTTAAATAAATTTTATTTTTATATTCCCCATACAATTATAACCCCCTTATTTTGACCCCAATCCCTCCCCTCCCCGCCCCGCACCCCTCATAGAGTGTCTCTGGTTCATAGTTTTTTGTTGATTTTGATTTTCACTTTCTTAAAGTTATTCATTTTCCTGGTCCCTTATTTAAGTTTTCTAGATTCCTGCTATGAGTGAGACCATCCGGTATTTTTCTTTTTCTTTCTGGCTTATTTCTCTGAGCATGATCCCTTCCAGCGCCATCCATGTTGCTGCAAATTGCATGTGTTTATCTTTTTTGAATGCTGAGTAATATTCCATGGTGTATATGTACCACATCTTCTTGATCCAGTCATCTATTTTTGGGCATTTGGGCTGTTTCCAAAGCTTAGCTATTGTAAACAGTGCTGCTATAAACATAGGGGTGCAGGTGTTCTTTGGAATTGATGTTTCTGTGTCCTTTGGGTAAATACCTAGGAGTGGAATTGCTGGATCATATGGAAGCTCTATGTTTAGTAGGACCAGAAATCTCCACACAGCTCTCCATAGTGGTTGGACCAGTTTGCACTCCCACCAACAGTGCAGAAGAGTTCCTTTTTCTCCACATCCTCGCCAACATTTGTTGTTGCTAGTTTTTTTAATATGTGCCATTCTCACTGGTGTAAGATGGTATCTCATGGTAGTTTTGATTTGCATTTCCCTGATGACAAGTGATGTTAAACATTTTTTCATATGCCTGTTGGCCATTTGCATTTTCTCTTCAGAGAAGTTTCTTTTTAGCTCTTCTGCCCATTTTTTGACAGGATTATTTTATTTGTTGTTGTTTAGTCTCATCAGTTCTTTGCAGATTTTTGTGATCAGTCCTTTATCATTAGTGTTGTGTGCAAAAATGTTCTCCCAGTCGGTGGGATTTCTCTTTATTTTTGTTGTTGTCTCTTTTGCTGTGCAGAAGCTCTTTAATTTGATGTAGTCCCAGCCTACATCATGTAGTCCCAGTCCCTGTTGATCTTTGCCTTCACTATCACTGCTTTGGGTGATGTGTCTGTAAAGATGTCTTTGATGTGCAAATCACGTAGTGTTTCACCTATATTTCCTTCTATGTATTTTATGGTTTCAGGTCTTATGTCTAGTTCTTTAATCTATTTTGAGTTGATTTTTGTGTATGGTGTGAGGTAGTGGTCAAGCTTCATTCTTTTGCATGTAGTGACCCAGTTTTCCCAGCACCATTTATTGAACAAACTTTCTTTGCTCCAATGCATATTCTTTGCTCCTTTGTCAAAGATTAGTTGACCATAAATCTGTGGGTTTATTTCTGGATTTTCTATTTGATTCCATTGGTCTGTGCATCTGTTCTTGTTCCAATACCATGCAGTTTTGATGATTATGGCTTTGTAGTATAGTTTGAAGTCTGGAAGTGTGATGCCTCCATCCCCTTCTTTTTTTTTTTCAGGAGAGCTTTGGCTATTTGGGGTTTTTGGTGCTTCCATATGAATTTCATCAATAATTGTTCTATTTCTTTGAAGAATGACATTGAAATTTTGATTGGAATAGCATTGAATCTGTAGATTGCTTTTGGTGGGATGGCCATTTTAATAATGTTTATTCTTCCAATCCATGAGCAGGGGATGTCTTTCCATTTCTTTGTGTCTTCTTCTATTTCTTTTAACAGTGTTTTATAGTTTTCTTTGTATAGGTCCTTTACTTCTTTTGTTAGATTTAGTCCCAAGTATTTGATTTTTTTTGTTTTGATAATAAAGGGGATGGTTTTTTTGATTTCTTCTTCTTCAGATTTATTGTTTGTGTATAGGAAGGCTACTGACTTTTGTGTGTTGATTTTGTATCTTGCCACTTTACTGAACTGATTGATGAGTTGAATTAGTTTTTCTGTGGAGTTTTTGGGGTTCTCTATGTATATTATCATATCATCTGCAAATAGTGATAGTTTGACTTCTTTTTTTCCAATTTGGATTCCTTGTATGTCTTTCTCTTGTCTTATTGCTCTGGCTAGGACTTCCAGTATTATATTGAAAAGCAGTGGTGAGAGTGAACATCCTTGTCTTGTTCCAGATTTTAATGGAAATGCTTTCAGCTTTTCACCATTGAGAATGATACTGGCTGTTGGCTTGTCATATATGGCCTTTATGGACATTCCTTTTTCTTGATGCTCACTGTCGCTCTATGAGACTCATTGACAGAGGCACTGTTCAGGTAGCTAATACACCCACTTCCTTTGGTTTTTCCTATTGAATTGTGCCCTTCTTAGCATCAGTTAAGTTAGGTCTATCAGCCAGTCCTGCTATTTTCAGGCCCTGACCACCCTACTGTACTCTAGTTAATAATGTTATTTCCCTACTGGGGTATAGGGTAACAATTCTGAAACATGTACATATATACATGGAATCAAATAAGCAAGTAAATGGATTAGTACTGGATATATTAATATGAGCTCATATTTCCCTAAATATAGATACTGTTGGATATAGGGAGAACTATCTATAGGTACATGTTTATAAATTAGGTTTATATAAACATATATCTTATCTCTGTTAGTTATAAGATTCTTTGAAATAGATACCCCATAGTGATAAGTACACTTAGCACCCATACTTTGCTTTCTACTACCATTTTTCAATATTAAGAATCAGGCATCCTTAGAGAAATGACTCATTTTAGGTATGTGTTATGAACTATACAAGATTGTGCTGGAGCATCTTATATTGCTGGAAAATAAGAAAGTGCTCAAGGAAACCAAAACAAAACAAAATGGGGTACATCACAGGGACACATGATAGCTGAATAAGAACTAAATGTCTAAAACATCCTGAAAATATTTGAGCATCAAAAAGGTAGTAAAATAGTCTAATAAAGCAATATTGGATCATAACTCAAGTTATAAAATAAATAGCCACAGGACATACCGACATAAATAAAGGGAGGAGAAGAGAAAAACACATCCATGCAAAAAAATTCGAAATACTTGATGTAGGTGTGCCATCCTCAAGGAGGAAGAGCAAGTGTGCCATCCCTGCAGTGGGGGCTGTGTGGAGTGACTGCCTTTCACAGCAAGAAGGCGGATCAACTTCATAGTGAGACAAACTGACAAAATCTTTGAAGGAGAGATTTTTCTTAAGATATTTAGAACAGGCTTTCCCAAGACATGTTACTTTGCCTTGCGTGTTATCTAGAGCCAAGGTTAGTGGAGGCCCTAAAGGCTTAAGGGAAACGTCCACCACTCTATTTACTACTTAGATTAGATACTATTTATCTACTCTAAACTCTAAGTTAAATAGAATATAAAAGGCAAAAATAAATATTATCAATTAAGAATTTTTTTAGCCACTCTCAGAATGGCACAATTTAATTCACTTATTGATTTAGGGAATTTTTATTAATAATATATACCAGGAATAAGAGGTAATTGGTTACTTTATTTTATTAAAAGATTTATTTATTTATGCATACAAGAGCTGGGGTACAGGCTAGAGGTGCAGGGGGTGAAAGGATTCACCAGAGACAGAGTGGGGAACAGAACAGGCAGATTGACTAAAGTACACTGCTGAGGGGAGCAGCTGGTGAGCCTGGCTGGCCGGGAATTGAACTTGTGCTGCAGTGGCTGTGAATAGCTTCATAGGTTGCATCTTAACCCTTGCGTCACCAGGGATGACAAGGGCCTCCCTGCATTGCAAAGGGTTAAAATGCAACCCATGAAGCAATCCGCAGCCTCTGCAGCATGAGTTCAATCTCTGGCCAAGGAGCTACCCACATGGCGCAGCAGACCTCTCCTGGCTCACCCGCTGCTCCCCTCAGCAGTGCATTTCAGTCAGTCTGCCTGTTCTGTTCCCTGCTCTGTCTCTGGTGAATCCTCTGGCCCTGCACCTCTGGCCTGTACCCAGTTCTGTAAAGAGAAAAAGTAACTTACAGACTGGATTGCTTTGCCTAAATAAATAAATCTTTTTTTTTTTTTTTTTAAGTGAATGACAGAAATCTGTGGCTGAGACCAGCAATGACTCTAATGGTGAATCTGTTTTCAGGACTTTTGTTCTTCCTTCCCCCTCCCCATTGACTCCCCCATTGCACCCCCTCCCCAGTGATCAAAGAAGGGTAAAAATTCATCAAAGGATAAATCTAGGGCAGGTGTCTCCATTTGTTTTTCTGCTACTATGCTGCCCAAGCTTCTCCCAGCATATTTCCAAAAATCTGAGTTTAAAGATTATGAAAACATACATCTAAAGAGGAGTGATGCATGATATAGTCTACTCAGATTGCATATGAGACTCCTATGCACACACAGTATTGTAAACTAATATTAGCTCAATAAAAAATAATGAAATTCAAAAAGGATTGTGTTTTGTTTTGACCTAGTTATTATCAAATTCCTAGTCTCCTCTTCAAGCAACATCTCTGCCAATAACCTGTCTCTTTCATGGCCCCAGCTCTTGTTGGACAAGCTGCTCTGATTCCGAATTCTGTTCTGCGCCCTGGTCATTCCCTGGGCTCAACAGCATCCTCTAATCCAAGAGTGTTAATGGCTTCCTGCTCTAGTTTATTTATGGATTAGTGATTACATAGGTTCTTAAATCACATATGCATCTAGTTTGTGGAGCTCCTGTTTTTCTTGTTAGGCCCTGATAAATCACATATACTATTGGATTTATGCACATTCACTGACTTTATCCTCTGCTGCTAAGGATTCAGATTATTATTCATTGAATTTTTAATCAGCAGCAACAGCAGTTAGGACAGTAAGCATACCTGTGCTCCAACAGGGGAATTGCACTTGTAACTTCCCAAGCAGAGGGCCATGGATCTGTAGGTGGTCCCTGCAGCTAGGACTGAATCTGTTGGGTCACCAAGTAAATTTGTTCATGGCATTTTTGGAATGAAAAGACGGGTGATGCTATGTTGATTGATGGATGTTGTTTAGGCCTCCTGTTTACTGTGAAATTTAGACAAGCTATTTAATATAGTCAATCATGGTATTTCTTGTTACCATTTTCATTCATTGTTTGGCTGGTACTAACAATACCAGCAACATGGCTTTGAGTAGTAAAGTCATATAGAGATATTAAAAACTATTGTAATGCTGGTCTACTCAAATCTCTTTTATCATATTCTCATAACTACAAAATGATAAATAGAATTAATTTAACATTGTGAAAAAGCAGTTTTAGCTAAAAATACTTTGTTTTGAAGGTATATTTTCACATTAAAATTACACAAATAGAAAAAGGAAAAATAATTTTTAGCACCCTAACTAAATACAGACATTATTAACAATTTAGTGTTTCATCAATGAGTAGTTCTATCTTTAAGACTGTAACCCAGATATCCTTGACTTTATAACAAAACCTGAGGTTACAATTTTTCTTTCTTTAGACTTTCCATGAAATATATGGAGAGAGAAAAGTGAAAATAAGTGTACAGATCAGTGAATTTTTTCAAACTGAACACAATGAAAACTGCAACTAAAAAAAGGAACAGAACCTCGAAAGCCCTTTTGATTTGTATCTACACTCCCTTTGCCTGTAAAGAGAAAAAGTAACTTCTACAGACTGGATTGTTTTGTCTACTCTTACACTTCATGTTGTACCTGGAATTGTAATAGGGCAGTCCCCAGGAAAGGGGAAAGTTCCAGGTTTCCTGCCCCACCCAAGGGAGGGTGGAGCTGAGCAGGGAAAGAAGAGGCTGCAGAGGAGACTGAGGAAGGAAGGAAGCAGGATGGAGCCAGAAGGAGACCTGGAAGAGGCACATGGAGCTGAGAGACACGTGAAGAAACTGCTCTTGCCTTTGGGTCGTGGACTGGGTGACACAGATGTGGGTGAGAGACCCGTGGGGAGGTGACAATGGTGGTTTTTGTCTTGCTTTTGACTTTGCTCTTTTCCTCCGAGATTTGTCTAGTTGTTTCTGATCCTTTTCTGTGGGTCCCCACTGGAAGATGCTTTAGCCTTGTGGCAGGCTTTGGGGCCTTGCTCTGGGCCAATCCTGCTTGGGATTGGCCCATGAGGGGATGGGTAACTTTGGGTGCTTGGTTTAGAAACTATGTTCTTTGCCTTTCCTGTATTGTTTCCTAATTGTATTAAAGTTCCTTCCCATTAAAGTCTCATATGTTTTGTGTTGATGCGGTGCATGGCAGAACCTATTTAGAGCAGGCAGGTTTGCGGGGTCCGGGCTGCCCGCTCCCTACTCTGTAACAGAATCACAAAGTACTATTCTTGTGTTTGACTTCTTTCAATCAATATTTTGTTTGTTTGGCTTATGTGTATTGTGGCAAATAATTGTAGATTATTTAACATTGTTATTTCAGTTGTGTTAATGTACAATTATTTATTCTATTGTTAATATGACTTGGATATTTGCATATTTGGTCTATTGCACATAATGATTTTATAGTTTTTATGATTTTACTGAAGATATGTACTCATTTAGATCCTACTAAACAGTTTTCCAAAGTACTATACCACCTCACACCCCCACTAGCAGCATATGAGTTTTGGTTTTGACAACCTGTCTGCCTTTTTTTCTTTTTGTTTCGTTTCATTTTGTTTTGTTCCCTTGTAGTCCTTCTGGTGGGTGTATATTGGTAATACATTATGGTTTAAATGTGCATGTCTTTGGTGATTAACAGAAGAAAATGTATCACTTTTTTAATGGTTTATTTTGGCCATTTGTATGTCCCCTTTTGTGAATAGTCTATTCAAATCCATCACATATATTTTTCTGAGTTATCTTTCTTTTTCTTACTAACAGTGCCCTTCACACATTTTAGAAATTAGGATTTATTAGACTGATTTTCAATTCTACCATTTAGAACACCTTTTTATTCTCTTAAAGATGTCTTTTGATAAACACAGCACTTTATTTTAATATAGTATAATTAATCAATTGTTTAATAGTGTTTTTTGTGTGTCATCTTAGTATGCTCCCAGGTCATGAAGATATTCTGATTACTTTTCTGCTGAATATTTTAAATATTTTCTTTTTATATTTATAAATGCAATCTGTATGTCTCTGATGTTGAATAAGGTGATTTTTTTGTCCTGTGTGTTCCAGGACTCAGCAAACTCCATGTGAATATCTGGCTGTACTTCTGAAAAATGAGAGGTGTAATGGAATAAACTATAGTCTATATGGCCTGAAACTTGTCCCAAGAACATAATTCACACTAATCATCTGCTTTCTCTCATTTTTTCTACATTTCTCTGACTTCTGCCAATACTTCATTTGTTCCCTTTATCATTTAGCATTTGGAAACCGGTTACTTTTTTCTTTTTGTAATGATACAATAGCCCCTTTCCTATTATCAGTGGACTTGGATACACCAAGAGGTACCCAACAATGTGCTGTGGAATTTCAAATAGAGTTCCAGCTCCTATTATTTAGCAGTTTCTATTATTTTAGCTCTTGATGAAAATCGGGTCAATTAATCCCATTTATTAAGGTCATGAGGAGCTCAAAAATGACCTAGTGGTAGTCATAACTGTATGCTTAGCAAGCACTTACTGTGTTCACAATGGAAATATTCACCACTTCAACCTTCAAAGCAGTTCATTTTTCAAAACCTCTATTTCCACCAAAGGTAAAGTTGCAGAATACACTAAGAGAGTCTTTGAGCATGATGGTGACAGGGAAACCTGTGCATTTCAGCCATGTGTATGTCATATAAATTCCAATGGTGTAACATATATACCAAAGACATCATGAAGGGCTGTGTCCTCATCTTGCCCAGTTGTCCCAAAACTGAAATCATAGCTGAATCTCTGAAATGCATGAACTTCCACACTGGACTCATTTTCTCTTTTCCCCCAAATGAATGGCTCAATTTAATTATGCACTTTAGTCCTTACAGCAACTATATGAATAAGTTTTTACTGTACTATTTATAGATGGAAAAATGAAGGTTGTAAGATGTTAACATTTAAAATTATTCATCTAGTGAACTGTAATTTCTATCATGCATGTGTCTATATATGTGTCTCAAGAAATAAACCCCTACCTTCCTCAGCTTCAATGCCCCTTTTAAATGCATTTTGTTACCTGGTAATAAATATTTTCTGTTTCAATTATTTGTTTTTAAAGATATGTATGAGTTCAATACCTATTTAATAATGTGCTAGACAGTAATTATTTTAATCAACTAAAAATTCACAAATAAGGAGGATGGAAGTAATTAAGCCTAAGCCTCCAAATAAGGAAGAAATCATTTCCTGGGTATTTAGAGCTAGGAGCCTTGGGAAGAATTCATTGTTTTTGAGAAATGCAACTTCCCTTTTGTCTGAACATAAGACAAGTCATTAAGGAAACTTTAGAAAAGTAATTTTCAAAATAAAATTTAAAGAAAACTAAAATTAATGCATTACCTATTATATTATTTGCTGTCCTGATAGCCAGCATAAATAAATTTAACATGTAAATTGATGTCAGAAAGTCTATTAAAACTGAAAAGTCTGCTTGAATGATTATTTCTTAGTGCATATTATCAAAGGAAGTACAGAAATGTTTATATGGGATAATATGACCATGCATTTTAATTGAAATATAATAAATCTAAAAGAGATGGTATAGAGGCAGGATTTGGCACAGAGCAAGTTTCTAGGATCTGAGCAGATCTGAGCAGACAGGGGGGTAAAGGAGCAGTCCTGGAGCCATGGGTGGCTTTCTTGGGCTTGTATTGAGCTTTACATGTAGTGTGGCAAACAGGTGCGGGGTGGGGTGGGCGGCAGAAGGCCTGGAGGCCTCCAAGCCCCCAGCAAGTCTTCACTTTGGGCTTCTCTCTGTCCTGCCTCTGTCCTTAAGTATCTCAATACTCCTCCCATGACTTACAGAAGTAAACAACACAACAATGTAACAACTGCAGGTGCCCCATCAGGCAGGGCAATCCTAATGGTGGGAGGGCAGAAAAGTCTGAAAACCATTTACCCTACAGATGGTGAAACCTGAAATGATAAAGAATGGTGAAATTCACGTTTGATATAACCTTGACTTTAACCTTGTTTAATATAATACACTAAGAGTTTTATGAAGACTTCGTTTTTACATGTTAGAATAAGGATAGATCTCCTTGTGTATGTCTCTCCTAGTTTTCTCTCTTTCCAACTCCATTAGTTACTGTTCACCTACCAACATCAAAGAAGCCATGGGACCTATTTCCCAGAAATATTTTGTTTAGAGAGAAGAGAATAGTTGGCAACGATGTTGCTTTCTAGAGAGGTGCTTTTTCAAAGGAGGAATGAGGAAAGCAAATGAGGAAATCTTTAATATCTCCACTTATTATTAAGCAAAATATTTTCTCTGGTCTAAGAAAGGCATGTGTTTGGGGCTGTTTCATTTGGAAATGTTCCAGAACATTTCGGTTTCATGTGATCTATTGAGGTGACTTGTATAACTCCTGACATCCATTAGACACTGTGTCTACTACTCCAGAGAGATATTTGTGGTTTCAGGCATGCTCACACCTCCAGCCTAGGCTATTAATTTGCTGAGTGACGGAGGTATGTTCATAACAGCTCCCCAATTTTTACTTGAAGCAAAAATGATCCATGGGTCCCTGCGCATCCGCTGTGCTAATCCAGCCAAGGGAAACATGAATAACGAGCTTGATGCCAGGAAAGAATAGGCTAGAGGGAAGAACCCATAAGGCCGAATTAGGGTAACACACGCTCATCCTTCTGCTATGCTTTTTATGATTAACTTTTGTGGAAAGTAGTCATGGAAATATGAAAGTCACCACAAACATTTCCCAATCTGAACTCTACTCCCTTGCCTTAAGCTTTTTGTACATTGGGGTGAAAATGTTTCTTAGTGTTGCAGAAATAGTATACTTCCATTTGTAGAAAGCAAGTACCAGGAGGTGTAATAGGTTATCCTTTCTGTTCACACCATCCAACAGAGCCAGGGGTTAGCATAGTATAAATAACTTAATTTCTGGAAACTGGATTCTGTCACATCTTAGCAACTTACAAATCACTTTTCATGCATTGAAAAGATGGACAATAATTAAGAGATAAATCAAAGTGTGAGACCTGATTTTACTCTACCTTTATTTAGCCTTGCCTTAACTTCTCTTAGCTTGACATAAGATTTCCTGAGTAAAAAAGAAGATGATTAAAAAATCAGATTACCGGCATTCTGAAGATGATATGAGATTTTATGTAAGCTATGTGAAATTAATGGAGTTTGTGGAGTGCGGGGTCCTTGGGTTCACTCTGGGAATGGTTTCACCAGAGCTCCCATTTCAGTGGCATGAGGCGAGTTTCCCAGGCACGTTTCTCCACAAGACAGAGATATTAGTTATATTTAAAGAGCAAGTTTATTAGGGAAAGGAAAAAGGGACAGGTTTTGCTAAGAGAGGCCTGCATGGTTGCAGGCAGGTGGCCTTGACAGGTCACAGGCAGGCAGGAAGCTGCTGCCCTGCAGAGGGAGAGAGTTAGTGAAAAGAAGCACCTGCATAGGCACAGGTGGGCAGTGGAAGTGCTGCCCCAGCCTGTACAGAGACTGCGTTGATATAGTCCTCTTCTCTTTGGGAGGGGTCACTCCTCCGTGGAGTGGCCTGCTTGTTGCTGATGTTGAGTAACAGGCAAAACTAGAAAGGGACCAGAAATTCCAGGGTGGGCCCAATCTCCATATCTTTATCCTCAGGTAAAGGGTGATGATGCTCCACTCCTTATAGCATCTGCTCCTGCTTGGGTCTCATGCCTTGTGACAAGGCACTGGCGCCTAAGGGTCCGACCTCTACAGCTGGGTTAATGGTCATGTTATTCCCCTTGACCCCCACCTGCTTGTGTGAGTCAGATTTTAGTCTTGTGAGGCCTCCTTTGCAGTTTTTCTATTCTTGTCCTCCATCAAAAATCATATGTTCAATATAGGTGCAGGCATTGGTTTCAGTGCTCAAGATAGACAAGTGAACAGCACAGTCTCAGACTTGCATTGTGCTCACAAACTAGTCCAGTTCCTGGCTTAAATTTAGCCCAGGTTATCAAGAATCTTCTGGTTGTGACAGACATCCACCTTTAAGGAACTTAAGAAAAATTGGGAGGAAAAATCACTGTGTAGAGATTAAGCTGGATTGTCTAGTTTATGACATGGAAACTAAGGTGGCCTTGCCTCAATAAGAAGGGCTGTGCTCAAATCTGGCTTTCCACTAGTTGATGGGAGGGTAGGATTCCTTTTTCTATAGCCACACCAAACCTTCAAACACAGTTGTTAGATCTCAACAGCTGGCCTCTTCATACAATAGAAAGCTAGCATCTGGGCTGTTGAATGCCGGGCACATTTAATATTTATTCTCTATTAACACCATTCTCATATTCTTCTCTCCAAGTGGTTGGCATCCCTTTCAGTGTCCAGCACCACCTTAGCTTTCATACCCATTTCCAGAGGATGATGCTGAAACAAGAGGTCACATGCCTCCTTTTCAAAACTACTTGCAATTTTTCCCAATTAAACGTCTTCTCTCATGCCACATGAAGTTTTGTCATCATCTTTTGCTGCAGACAGGATAGCTGATGAAGTTCTCTGCCATTAACAAAGATTCAGAGTCTAAATGAATTTGCAATGGGGGGAGGCTGGGGAGAGTGCCATTGAGAGCAGTTCGGCCTTTCACACTCCCAGTCCAAGTTTTTATTAAAGACATGAACAAAGGAACAGGAAAATAACATGAGTCAGCCTTGTGTTCGACTGGCTAGAGAAACACGTTATTTTTTTCTTATGATTAAATTATTTTCTTTTTTAAAGATTTATGTATTCATTTATGAATAGAAGAACTGAGGTGTATGCTAGAGTTGCCAGGGGAGAGAGGATTCACCTGAGGCAGAGTGGGGAACAGAACAGGCAGATATACTGAAATACACTGCTGAGGGGAGCAGTGGGCGACCAGGAGAGGTCTGCTGCGCCATGTGAGTTAGCTCCCTGGCTGGATGGAACTGGGGCCACAGTGGTGATAGTGCTGAGACTTAACCCCCAGGCCACCAGGGAAGCCCCTGATTACATTATTTTCTCATGACCACTTTGTCTCTTAGATTTCTCTTCTGAGGCCCTGAGCCTTGACTACATGAACCTGAAACCAGGACTTTAAGCAGCACCATGCTTATATCACAAGACATTTTTTATACCAAAACATGAGAAGAGGGTTTTTCCCATTAGCTCTGGTTATAATGTACTAAGTATAGTACTCAAATAACTTGAGTTATGTGTCCATACCTGGATTAGTTACTTTTTCAGGGAACAAACATTAGAAACACTCAGGACTGGGAGCTGTAATTCTTATACTTATTTTTTTTTAAGATTTATTTATTCATTTACACAAGAACCGGGGTATAGGCCAGATGTGCGGGAGGTTGAGAGGATTCACCAGAGACAGAGCGGGGAAAAGAACAAGCAGACTTACTGAGATGTACTGCTGAGGGGAGCAGTGGGCGAGACAGGAGAGGTCCGCTGTGCCATGTGGGACCCTCGCCAGCCGGCCGGGATTGAACAAGCGCTGCAGAGGCTGCGGACAGATTCACAGTGCGGCGCTCAAATGCCTGCGCCACCAGGGGAGGCCCAATTCTTATACATCTTTAGGTATTCATTCACTAACCCTAAGTTCCTAACGGGACTGTGGTGATGGGTCAGGGGTGCTATGGTGGTGGAAGAAACATGGAGACTACACCTGGGGGGAGAATCCAAATACTGTACAATAATGAACAACTCTGTAAGAAAATAAATACATTTAGAAAAAATAAACAAAATAAAATATGGTAAATAAGTGCATTTTAAGCTTCAGTTATTAGATATACTGCACAAATATTATAATCATCACATTGTTGCCATACTGAGTGATGTGAGCAACATTTGATGTAAGCAACATTTTAAAGAAAAAGATTCTTCCATGCCCTTGTTTTCCTAAATGAAGCAGCTAGCACTGTTATCTTTGCATTCAATACACCATGTATCTTTTAACACTAAATAATGTCTGTCATTAGAAATATTTCAAATGTGTAGGGAATATAGATATTAAAGAATTTGTTCAAATATATAAAAAATAAAAAGCCTAAGTGCCTATGTGAGCAGGCATGTGGTAGGGCCTAGCGATAAATACAAATGATTGTTGCCCTAAATCTATAGCCTACATGCAAAATAAATGATGCCATTTATTGAATGTTAACAATATACAGGGCCATCTTATTAAGCATTATTGCTAACCTTCAAAAAAAAATCCGTAGAATAGCTTGTTATCACATTTTTAGAGGGGAATAAATTGAGACTTTGAGTGAATCCATCATTAGCAGCTACTTATTGAGTACCTATTATGTGCTAAGTAAAGTTCTTAGCTGTGATCAGAGGTGAGCTGAGAAAGTAATGACTTCATTCAGCTGGCCTTTTTATCACATGACCCTTCCTGATACTGTGGCTTTTTGGTCATTTTTTTTTTTAATTGACATAATTAGCCATTCTATCCAACATTAAAATGCAGTTGGTGTGGAACGAGAGCAAGTGGCTGAGCCCTAATCTGTCTGGGTTGACTGCACTGTGGATCCCTCGTTGACAACCTGCCCTCCAGCAGGGCTGTGATGAAATTCCCTTATGCTGTATGCATGACCGATAACATCTTTTTGGGAACACACCTTCAGGATAGACGGGATCATAAAAAGAAACCAGTTTTGATTGAATACCTGGAAGAAGTTTCTTCATTATGAATTAGCAGTTCAAAGTGGCCATTTTTTAGAGTTGAAGTAATGTTGCATTATAACATCATAAAAGTTTCAAGTGTTGAAAGCAGAATAGATGAAATGGAAGAACGAATAAGTAATCTTGAAGACACAGAAATAAAAAGAACCAAAACAGAAAAGGAAAGAGAAGTACGAAGGAAAAAGAATGAAGAAAGACTTCGGGAACTATCTGACTCCATGAGGAAAGGAAATATAAGAGTTATAGGAATTCCAGAAGGAGAGGAGAGAGATGTAGGAACAGAGAAAATATTCCAGGAGATAATTGAAGAGAACTTCCCAAATGAGAAGAAGGAGCTGAAAATTGATATACAAGAAGCAAGAAGAACACCAAACTTCCACGACGAAAGGAAAAACACAGCAAGACACATAATAGTAAAGCTCCCAAGAATCCAGGACAAGGAAAAAATAATGAAGCTGACAAGAGGGAAGAAACAGATAACATTCAAAGGAAAACCAATCAGGCTGACATCAGACTTCTCTGAAGAAACACTACGGGCAAGGAGAGAGTGGAGGGACATAGTCAACAGACTCCAAGAAAACAGATGCCAACCAAGAATACTCTATCCCGCAAAGCTCTCTTTCCTCCATGAAGAAAGAATATGGACCTTCCCAGACAAAGAGAAACTCCGGAATTTCATTGCGACTAAACCCCCACTCCAAAAAATACTACAAGGAATCCTAAAGCCAGAACCTCAGAGGGACGAATAACAACGAAAGAAGACAAAAAAAAAAAAAAAGTTATTAAAAGAATAAATAAATAAAATCAAAGGAAAGACAAACATAATGGCAAATACAGATGCTAACATATCAATATTAACTCTAAATGTCAATGGACTAAACTCTTCAATAAAAAGACACAGAGTTGCAGCCTGGATTAAGAAACAAAACCCAACCTTTTGCTGTCTCCAGGAAACACATTTAGCTACAAAAGATAAAAATAGGCTCAAAGTCAAAGGATGGAAAACAATCCTACAAGCAAATGGGCCAAAAAAGAAAGCAGGAACAGCTATACTTATATCAGATAAAACAGACTTCAAACTCAAAAAAATAAAAAGAGACCCCAATGGTCACTACATTATGATTAAGGGGACAATACTTCAAGAAGAAATAACACTCATTAACATATACTCACCAAACGAAAGAGCACCAAAATATATCAGACAACTGTTGTCCTCTCTGAAAACAGACATCAGAGAAAACACATATGTAGTGGGAGACTTCAACACACCACTATCAACAATGGATAGATCAACAAGACAAAAAATAAGTAAAGAAACTAAAGCTCTAAATAAGGACCTAGAGCATTTGGGCTTAACAGACATCTATAGAACACTAAACCCAAAAAAAACGGAGTACACATTTTTCTCAAGCGCACACGGATCATTCTCCAGGATCGATCACATACTGGGGCACAAGACAAACATCAACAGATACACCAAGATTGAAATCATACCAACCATCTTTTCTGACCACGAAGGCATCAAACTAGAAATAAATCATAAAAAGAAGGCAAGGAACTATCCTACCTCATGGAGATTAAAAGCCACACTACTGGAAGACCACTGGACTAACGAGGAGATCAAAGAAGAAATTAAAAAATTCTTTGAATTGAATGACAAGGAGGACACCAATATCCTAAATGTATGGGATGCAGCAAAAGCAGTAATAAGAGGAAAATATATAGCAATAGAAGCTCACATCAAAAACAAGAAAGAACTCAAAGAAACAACCTAATCTCGAAGCTCAAAGATCTAGAAAAAACAACAACAAAAACCCCAGAACCAGTAGAAGAAAAGAAATAATAAAAACCAAAGCAGAAATAAATGAAATTGAAACTAAAAAACAATCCAAAAGATCAATGAAACAAGAGCTGGTTCTTTGAAAAAATAATAAATAAAATAGACAAACCCCTAGCCAGGCTCACAAAGGAAAAAAGGGAGAAAGCACAAATACACAGAATCATAAATGAAAGAGGAGAAATCACAACGGACACAGCAGAAATCAAAAGAATAATCAGTAACTACTATGAACAGTTATATGGAAACAAGTTCAACAATCTAGAGGAGATGGACAAATTCCTACAACTCTACAATCACCCAAAGCTAGATAAAGAAGAAATAGAACACCTAAACAGACCAATTACAAGCAGCGAAATTGAAATGGTAATTAAAAACCTCCCCAAAAACAAAAGCCCAGGACCTGATGGATTTACAAATGAATTCTACCAAACATTCAGAGACGAATTAGTGCCTATCCTTCACAAACTCTTCCAAAAAATTGAGAAGGAAGGGACAATACCAAACACGTTCTATGAAGCCAATATTACACTAATACCAAAACCGAATAAGGACAACACAAAAAAGGAAAACTATAGGCCAATCTCCCTAATGAACACTGATGCAAAAATCCTCAATAAAATTTTAGCTATCAGAATCCAACAATGTATCCATAAGATAATTCACCACGACCAAGTTGGATTCATTCCAGGGGCACAAGGATGGTTTAACATCCGAAAATCAATCAACGTTATCCAACACATCAACAAAAAGAAATATAAAAACCATATGATAATATCAATAGATGCTGAGAAAGCTTTCGACAAAGTGCAACACCCATTCATGATAAAAGCCCTTGAAATTCTTGGGATACAAGGAACATACCTCAACATCATAAAGGCCATCTATGACAAGCCAACAGCCAGTATCATTCTCAATGGTGAAAAGCTGAAAGCAATTCCATTAAGATCTGGAACAAGACAAGGATGTCCACTCTCACCACTGCTTTTCAATATAATACTGGAAGTCCTAGCCAGAGCAATAAGACAAGAGAAAGACATCCAAGGAATCCAAATAGGAAAAGAAGAAGTCAAACTATCACTATTTGCAGATGATATGATAATATACATAGAGAACCCCAAAATCTCCACAGAAAAACTAATTCAACTCATCAATCAATTCAGTAAAGTGGCAGGATACAAAATCAACACGCAAAAGTCAGTAGCCTTCCTATACACAAACAATAAATCTGAAGAAGAAGAAATCAAAAAAACCACCCCTTTTATTATCGAAACAAAAAAAATCAAATATTTGGGAATAAATCTAACAAAAGAGGTAAAGGACCTATACAAAGAAAACTATAAAACACTGTTAAAAGAAATAGAAGAAGACACAAAGAAATGGAAAGACATCCCCTGCTCATGGATTGGAAGAATAAACATTATTAAAATGGCCATCCTACCAAAAGCAATATACAGATTCAATGCTATTCCAATCAAAATCTCAATGGCATTCTTCAAAGAAATAGAACAATTATTGATGAAATTCATATGGAATCACCAAAAACCCCGAATAGCCAAAGCTCTACTGAAAAAAAAAGAAGGAAATGGAGGCATCACACTCCCAGACTTCAAACTATACTACAAAGCCATAATCATCAAAACTGCATGGTATTGGAACAAGAACAGACATACAGACCAATGGAATCGAATAGAAAATCCAGAAATAAACCCACAGATTTATGGTCAACTAATCTTTGACAAAGGAGCAAAGACTATGCATTGGAGCAAAGAAAGTTTGTTCAATAAATGGTGCTGGGAAAACTGGGTCGCTACATGCAAAAGAATGAAGCTTGACCACTACCTCACACCATACACAAAAATCAACTCAAAATGGATTAAAGAACTAGACATAAGACCTGAAACCATAAAATACATAGAAGGAAATATAGGCGAAACACTACGGGATTTGCACATCAAAGACATCTTTACAGACACATCACCCAAAGCAGTGATAGTGAAGAGAAAGATAAACAGCTGGGACTACATCAAATTAAAGAGCTTCTGCACAGCAAAAGAGACAATAACAAAAACAAAGAGAAACCCCACCAACTGGGAGAACATTTTTGCACCCAACACTAATGATAAAGGACTGATCACAAAAATCTGCAAAGAGCTGATGAGACTCAGCAACAACAAAGAAAATAATCCAGTCAAAAAATGGGCAGAAGAGCTAAAAAGAAACTTCTCTGAAGAGGAAATGCAAATGGCCAACAGACATATGAAAAAATGTTCAACATCACTTGTCATCAGGGAAATGCAAATCAAAACTACCATGAGATACCATCTCACACCAGTGAGAATGGCACATATTAAAAAAACTAGCAACAACAAATGTTGGCGAGGATGTGGAGAAAAAGGAACTCTTGTGCACTGTTGGTGGGAGTGCAAACTGGTCCAACCACTATGGAGAGCTGTGTGGAGATTTCTGGACCTACTAAACATAGAGCTTCCATATGATCCAGCAATTCCACTCCTAGGTATTTACCCAAAGGACACAGAAACATCAATTCCAAAGAGCACCTGCACTCCTATGTTTATAGCAGCACTGTTTACAATAGCTAAGCTTTGGAAACAACCCAAATGCCCAAAAATAGATGACTGGATCAAGAAGATGTGGTACATATATACCATGGAATATTACTCAGCATTCAAAAAAGATAAACACATGCAATTTGCAGCAACATGGATGGCGCTGGAAGGGATCATGCTCAGCGAAATAAGCCAAAAAGAAAAAGAAAAATACCGGATGGTCTCACTCATAGCAGGAATCTAGAAAACTTAAATAAGGGACCAGGAAAATGAATATAAGAAAGTGAAAATCAAAATCAACACAAAACTATGAACCAGAGACACTTTTTGGGGGGTGGGGGCGGGAGGGGAAGGATTGGGGTCAGAATGGGGCGTTTGCAATTGTATGGGGGAATATAAAAATAAAATTTAATATTTAAAAAAAAAAATAAAAAAAAAAAATAAAAGTTTCAAGTGTTCATGGTTGAGAATCAACTTGTGTACTATTTTTATATTATTTCTTCTGTTTTAAAGACTTCATGGTCAGTTTGGTGCTGAGCTAGAAATTCAGATCCCTGGGGTTTTACCTCCAAATCATGACAACCCCCCCACAGGTCCACATACAGTGCTGTGGGATGCTCTTGGGGGTTAGACAAGTAACAGAGGTGATAGATCTAAGTGACACAGCAGGGAAGTTTCATTCCTCTTTCATGAGGGTGAAAAAAGAGTAGCAAGATGAAAGACTTAATTAAAAGATTACAAAGATTTTTAAAAGCAGGCTTTACCATAGGAAATGGCACTAGGATAAAAATATTGAAGCAGTGCAGCTGGAACTGACAAAGAAAAATCCATTTAACCTCAGGTTCAACAAAAAGATAACTTTTCTGAGGATGTGATTATAAGTGGTAGAAACATGTTGTCTATATTTCTCCAATTGTCTCATAACAACTTCAAGGACTCAAGCTGTCTAAATCACTTTTTGGAACAAAGGGTGGATATAAATAAATGAATCAAATACAGCATGAAGATTAATCAAGAATTTCTTGGCAGGTTTAGTGAAAACGCTTAGGTGCCATTTCCTTCTCATCCCTTCAATTTAAAAACATCACAGAATTGCACGTTAATATGTCATGCTGTGTACACTTATATTGGCATTTAGTCTTTCGATACCTTTTGAAAACAAAAATCCCAGAACTCTGCTGTTTCCATGGTAACTGCATTTTAAGAAGGTAAAGTTTCCAGTTTGATAGAGCTGAAAGGCTATTAACATCAGGTCTCAATGATACTGAAATTGTGGTGTCAGGAGGAGTCAGTACAACACAGGAAGCTTGACTTGACCCTACCCAGCATTCATTTTACTGGAAGAATAGGTTTAAAAAGCAAATAAGACAAATTATTAAAATGGTCATTAATATGTACAACCCAATATGCAACATTTACACTGAAAATATGTAGATTGAAATCCTAATCTGATGCCCACCTTGAAGAAATTTTAGAATCAGAACTGATCCTTTACTTAAGGAATTTCATTGCATCAGATTTTGTAGTGGTTTTATAAAAGCACAATCTGCCTAGTTAATGTCACCTTCTTCTCTGTGCTCCAAGATCCACAAAGACTTTTAAGTGAAGCTCAAATATAGAAAGAAAAGGAACCAGAAATATTTTCTAAAAGAAAAGTATTCTGTGGTCCAGGAAAAAAAGAGACATCCCACGTGAGTACAGTTTCTCAGGTAGCTAGGGCTGTGGCCAAGTACCTAACTGGATGGATTAACAGATATTGATTGTCTTCCAGTTTTGAGTCTGAGAAGTCCAAGACCAAGGTGCTAGCAATGATACTCATTTTGAGGGCTGTGGCGGAGAATCTGGTCCCCATCTCTTTGGTAGCTTCTGGTGGTTTGCTGCAATCTTTGGAATTCCTTGGCTTGTAGATATATCACCCTAATCTCTGTCCTTATGTTCACATGGTACTCTGTGTTTGTTTGTGCACGCATGAGTGTGGATGTCGAAATTTCAGCCTTTTACAACGACATCAGTAACATTGGATCAGGGACCTATCCTGCTCCATTACAACCTCCTCTTAACTAATTCCATCTGCAGCAACCTTATCTCCAAATAAGGTCAAATTCTGAGTTCCTGGAGGTTAGGACTTCAGCACATGAATTTGATGAGTAAGTGGCATCTGCTGTTCATTACCCAGAACAGAAGTACATAACTACATTGTACTCAAGAATGTGACTAGATTCTATCTTGATGTGGTCAACCAGATATTATCTGTTATAGAATCTGCAACAGAGATCCACAAACATTTTCTTCAAGTAAAATATTTTAGGTTTTGTGGTCCAAGAGTTACAATCAAAGCTATTATGTAGGTAAGTATATAATTATTTAAAATGTGAAAATTTAACAGTATAAACTGTTCTTAGTTCACAGATTGTTTAAGTGAAAAAAGGTCATTTACGGATCTCTGAGTTGGAAGTGTCTGATTCAAACATCTCACTGTCCATCATCAAATAGCTCCTCATACATACAAAATATAATGCAACTATGAATTAAATTAACCTATTAGGACTATATAGTGGGTCCAAGGTGGAACTATAGATTGGAGCTGAATCCCAGACCTCCAAATGGGAGATAGAGGGTGTAGCTTGAGCTGTGGCACAAAAATAAACGGCTGTTCAAGCTAAGAATTAGAACAATTTGCATTTGGGAGTTACAGATGCAATGGGCCATTGAGGAAGCTTAGTCAAAGCAGGAAGAAGGAACTGCAGGGTGGTATGAAATCTAACATTTTCAAGTCAGTAGCACAGTGTCTTGCACACAGTACATGTTGACTGTTATTTTTTACATTTTTATGATGGTTATGTCAGGGAAATTCAGCTTAGATTCTAGGTAGAAACAGCTCTAACTTAAGGAAACTAGTTATTTTTCAGATATGCAGGAAAAGGAAAAATGAAAGATGAGACATCTCCACTTGTATCTTGGTGGTACAAGTGCCCAAATTGGTTTATAATAATTCTCTCAAACCTTGTATCTTCAAGACAACTACTAAGGTCTACATGTTTGTGTTGCCTCAAAACCCTAAGCACTAGTTCAATATATGCCAGCACCTTAATCCTAAATTTCTAGCCTGTAGGACTATGGGAAATAAACGTTTGTTGTTTAAGCTACTCATACAATGGTAATTTGTTTCAGCAAACTTAGCTGACTCAGATATCTCACTGTCCACCATCAAATAGCTATCAGGCCAAACCCAGCTGCAATAAAGTCAGTTTGTTGCATTTAAATGTTTTCCAGTGATTGATTAGCTATTAAGAGACCTGAGAAGACTTGAAAGTCATATTCCAGAGGCATACAAAAGCATCAGAAAATGGCTGTCATAGACCCACTTAATTACTTTGTCTATGAAAGGAAACATAAAAACCTGGAGTACAGAGACTTTAACAATTATTTCTCTATAAAATTTTTCCTGAAGCAGGGTGTATGCAGTCAATCAACCCTGCAAATGCAGGTATATGCTGCATTCAGTAGCAAGCATCTTCCATACTGCCTGGTGCCAGCATTGGCATGGTTCTCTCTCCCCCGCAACCCACGAAACAGTTGGGCTCATTGTGCTCTTTCTGGTGACTGTGGGAACTCTTCAGGGTGAAGGAAGCAAAGAGGTAGCACTGGTTCCTGCATTCTCCATATAGTAGACTACCAATGCATCCTTTCTTTTTAAATTTATTTTTTAATATATATTTTAGATCATTATTCATTTTTAAACGATGTTTGCTTCCCACCCCCAGGCGTAGTCCCCATAGATTTTCCTTCACCAATGCACCCGTGCACTATCACCTCAGTCCCCTGTTCTCCTTCCTCCCTCCCTCTGATCCCTCTCCCGCCTTCCTCCCTGCAGTATTTCTCTGATTGATAATTGTCTGTTTTTGCTTTGTTGTGTTTTGTACTGTTATTATTTTTTCCCCTGATGTCTTATTTGGTTCCCCTATATTCCTCCTATAAGTGAAGCCATCCGATATATTTCTTTTTCCTTCTGACTTATTTCACTGAGCGTAATTCCTTCTAGCTTGATCCATGTTCAGTGCATGCTTTTTTATGATGATGAAGGTCATCAAAATTCTCTTTAGCTTCTGGAATGGCAATGTTTCCCCAAATAGATGTTTTTCTCACCAAAGGTTATCAAAGTTTCTTTTTTAATAGTAGGTAGAATTAGCCAACACTGTGTGTAAGGAAAAGTTGATTTCCTCATTTGAAAATAAAACTCAGAGGGCTCAGTGTGCGCTACTGGTCACTGTTTTTGACCTTAGATTTAAATAGCAAATAAGCAATAATAGAAACTTGGAATTTACTGATTTGAAGTGTCTTTTTCATGTTTGCTTTAAATGTGATCAGTTGAGATCTTAAATTTTGTGTTATTTAAGATTACTTCCACCCCATCACCCCTTCTTCTTTTCCCTTTTATCCAAGTTTTCAAAGGCTGTAGGCTTCAAGCCTGTGTATTGTTGTCTGGGACTGTGATTGCTCCTTCTGATCTTGAAAGTTGCGCACTGGCCTCTACTGACTCGTCTGAACTTGACAGTGAACGCCGTGCTCTGACACCTGCCTCTAGTGACCATGATCACTACTCAGACCTCGGTCACAGAAATGAGCTGCTCACTAGTATCCAGTTCATTCCACTTCTGAGTTCCTGCAGGACCACATTCCTTTGTATATGTGCTGCGGAAGCAAACATAGGACCACATTTCTTTAAATGAGAAAAGTATTGACTGTAAAGCTCATGAAGCTTATCTGCATAACAGATAATCACAACTTTAATGGCTTAAAATGTAAATATATTATCTTCCAATTTCATGGGTCGGGAGTCCAACATGTTTTAGCTGAGTTCTCACACAGGGCTCTCACACAGGGCTCCACACCCAGTCAAGGTGTTGGCTGGGTGCATCTTCAAGTGGAGACTGGAATAGGAAGGGGTCAGCTCCAGGCTTCCTCAGGCTTTTGGCAGAATCCATTCCCTTGCAGTTTCTACTTTAACATTTTTAAATGCTTTCAGAATGTTAACCCCTTGCATTTGCTCTCCTCTGATGTTAATCTACATAAAATGTTATTGAGGTTGGAGGGCTTGTTATGGATAGTGGGGGTGGGTGACTGGCCAGTAGCAAGTTTCTGCAGGAAGCATCTTTATAATGTCTCAAATATTATCCTATTATGTAGATGGACAGTATAAAAATATTAAAAAGTATAAATGAGTAAAAAGAAGCTAGTCAAAGCTGCTATTTAAAATCATTCTTACTAATGTTATTACTTTATTTCTTAAGGATTTATTTATTTATTTATTTATTTATTATATAAGAACTGGGGTGTAGGCCAGAGGTGTGAGGGGTGAGGGTATTCACCAGAGACAGAATGGGGAGCAGAACAGGTGGATCTACTGAAATATACTGCTGAGGGGAGCAACGGGCGAGGCAGGAGAGGTCTGCTGTGCCATGTGAGTTAGTTCCCTGGCCAGATATTGAACTTTTGAGGCAATGACTGGCAATAGCTTCATAGTGCTGAGACTTAACTCCTGCACCACCAGGGAGGCCCACTAATGTCATTGCTTTTAGGGGCCTCCCTAGTGGCACAGAGGTTACGACGCAGCCCTCTGAAGCTACCTGAAGCCACTGCAGCTCGAGTTCGATCCCCGGCCAGTGAGGTGACCCACATGGTGCAGCAGACCTCTCCTGACTCTCCCACTGCTCCGATCTGCCTGTTCTGTTCTCCACTCTGTCTCTGGTGAATCCTCACCCCCCACACCTCTGGCCCTGTACTCCAGTTCTTATATGCATAAAAGCAATAAATCTTTCAACAAAATGTTATTACTTTTAATATTTTAGATGAAGCCCTGACAGAGGTATGTGTGCATGGGTGTAAAAAAGGTAGAAAAATGCAGTGCTTTCATTATATAAATGTTAAATTATATAATGTGGTTAATAACTTAATGTTTTATTTTAAATGAAGAATATCTTTGCATTATGTTACATATGCATATATACCTGTAAGTTAGATACAAAATAATGTATTTAACCAATCTTTATTTTTCTTTTTTCTTTACAGGGCCAATATCCTCATTGTTGTGAGGTTTCTCAGGACTTGTTCTGAAGCATTTGAACTTCAGCTCACCAATGACTGAAACACTAATCTAGGCATCTTTGTCCTTGCAGTTTTTTTAAACAAAATATCCCAAACAAAGATGTATTTAACTTCCAAAGAATCTTCCTTGTGTTTATATTTCTAAGACACAAGGGAAGACGTAGTCATTCAACTTGCTGAATATTCAGAATGAAATTTTCGTAGTTAGGAATTTGGCATAAAAATGTAGTGGTGATTTTGGTAGTTACTACTAGTAATTATAGCATTGTTACATAACCACCAGCTGTACAGTATACTCATGTGAGTGTTAACTGTTATCATTATTGTCAGTACTCCTGCTGTTTTTTCTCTCAATGACTGGCCTGTGGCCTATTATTTCTCTCCAGGTGTCTCCACACTCCTATATACCAGCTCATTTCTTTGGGTGAAGCACTAGTCCTCACCAGTCATACCATGTTTGTGCTGAACCAGTAGCCATATTAAATATAAGCCTGGAGTATCATTCTGACTACCATGGGAATAGCTAGCAATGGTGTCTCCACTTATGAAATCTTTCCCTCTCAAGATCTCAAAGCATTTACATTTGGGCAAGAGTTGGTTCTACCAAATGTTGTCCAACAATAGAACAATAGCCGCTTATTTTAGGAGAGGGTATATTTCACCTTAATCTCCACCATCTGGAGAATTTTAACTTTTTATATTCTCTATAGAATTCTGAATTAGCAATCAGTTTAATTTTTTGAAGCATCATTTAAACATCCTGAGTATATTGCAAGCCCCCAAATAAGAAATGCCTCTTGAGTTAGGCCAAGGAACACAGTGCTTATTTTGTGTGTTTAGTAGAGTCTCCCACTCTTGGCTGCACCTAAAAAATTATGTCACCCCACCAACTTGTTTTGTGGTTTTGTTTTGTTTGTTTTCGTCTTTAGGGTTCCCAGGTCATTCTACTGTGGCAGCTCTGCTTGAGACCGATCAACCCCAGCTTGATGAGACAGGCCTTCATTGTTACATGGTGAGACTCCCCAGAGTTCTCATGTTCTGTCCCTGCTAGCCCAATATTTACTTTTAGTATATTTAAAATGTTTCTAATCTTTGTGTAGAAGAACTGGGATATAGGTCAGAGGAGCAGGGGTGAGAGTATTCACCAGAGACAGGGTCGGGAGAAGAACAGGTGGATCTACTGAAATACACTGCTAAGGGGAGCAGTGGGCAAGACAGGAGAGGTCTGCTGTGCCATATGTGGGTTAGCTCTCCGATCCAGGATGGAACTCAGGCAGTGGTTGTGATAGTGCTGAGATTTAACCCTAGGCCACCAGAGAGGCCCAGAATGTTCCTATCTTCTAAGGACATCCTTGTGGTTAAAACTTTGCAAATATCCCTAATTAAAAATTTAAGGGAAAATATTTAAATATGAAAAAAATTATATAACTAAAAAAATAATTTTTCCCTCCAAGAATTTGTACAAATTCATATATATATATATATATATACCCACCAGTAGTATGAATTTTGTTTGTCTGAACATACCTTGCCCAAACAGATGCTTAATGTAAATAGTGAACCTATAGAAAGCCATATTGATCTAGTAGTTCAAAAGCTATTCATGCTTCGATTCCTGCATATTTATATTCTCATAGATTGTTTTCTTGTCTATTTTTAAAAAATATTTTTTAAAAGATTCATTTATTTATGCATACAAGAACTGGGTGCAGGCCAGAGGTATGGGGGGTGAGAGGATTCACCAGAGACAGAGTGGGGAACAGGACAGACAGATTGACTGAAACACACTGTTGAGGGGAGCAGCAGGTGAGACAGGATTGGTCTGCTGCACCATGTAGATAGCTCCCTGGCCAGGGATTGAACTCATGCTGCAGTGGTGAAAGGGGTTAAGCACAACACTATAAAGGGAGGCCCCTTTTCTCATCTATTTTTAAGGCAACTTTATGTCTTCTGTGTATTGTCGCTTTATAGTCTGTGCCCATTTTTGTTGGTGTTTATCATTTTATTAACTTAGGACAAATTACATATCAAAGGTACTATTTATATATAATATTTATTATACATAAAAGTATACATATGTTTTTTTCAAAATTTTATGGTTTTCTTCTTGAATTTTAATAAAAAATGTATAACTGAAAAATTTATGGTTTTCTTTAGACATGAAATAGAACCATTTTCAGTGGTTTTCAAGATCCTATCATTCAGTTTTTCATTGTAAGATTTTTTGTCTTTTTAGTAAAAGGAAAAAAAATCTATATCTGGAGATACACACATGGCAGGGCAGACCTTTCCTGCCGCGCCTGCTGCTCCCCTCAGCAGTGTTTTTAGTCGTCTGCCTGTTCTGCTCCCTGCTCTGTCATTCACCCTCCTGCATCTCTGGCCTGTACCCCAGTTCTTGTATAAATGGATAAATCTTTTTTTTTTAAAGACTTTTTTTTTTTTTTTATACAAGAACCAGGGTACAGGCCAGATGCATGGAGGGTAAGAGGATTCACCAGAGACAGAGCAGGGAATAGAACAGGCAGACTGATGAAGTACACTGCTGAAGGGAGCAGCGGGCGAGACAGGAGAGGTCTGCTTCGCCAAATGGATAAATCTTTTAAAAAAAATCTATATCTAATTAACGGTCTTTTATTTTTATAGAGACCTGGACAGTTATAAGAGGGCCTACCATGAGGACACTCTAGGTATTTGTCTTCACTCAATGCTTTTGTGTAAATGTAAGGAATAACAAGTGAAAAGTATCTAGGTTTAATTGTGCTTTTTGAAAGGACACATTTCCTCCAACTTTAAACAGTTGTTCACACTTATGCTTTATATTTGTGTTGCTCATGCTTGTGAAATAGATGCTAGGTGCTGTGAGAAATCTAAAAAGGAAAATAAAAACAGATGATATTTGCATTTGTCAATAAAAGGCACAGTTCTCTTTTAAAAGAGTAAAATTAAAATAATTTGACTTTATTAAATGGTCAAAAATTAAATCATTTGTCAAGGTAAATGTCACGACTGATTCCAACACAGAAAATAAATAACAAATATAAAGTTATCCCATTTTTTATGTTATTGTAAAGTGTTTACCTTAGACAGTCTTATGAAAATGCCATACTCTCATTTATAGTGCCAAAAGGTCTTTATTAGACATATATGTAAGTCTTGAGAATGGAAGTGTAAATGGAATTAAAAAAATTAATAGAATTGCTTGTTTTGTTATAAATAAGAACTTAAGAGAAGATTTCATCTGTATCCATGCAAAAGCAAGCAAGCTTTAAATGAAATAAATTATCACCATGGTATATCATTGTGAGTAGATTATATATAGTAATCTATAAGATTCCTTGACTGAAGATTCTCCATTACAATGCATGTTAAAGTAGCAAAAACATCTACATTTTCAAAGCTATCTGCAAAGTTTGTTATTTTGCATAGTTTAATAGAGAATAAAAGAATCTATTGATCAGTTTGTGAAAGTCTGAAACTGAATGCAATTAAGAGTACCATGTATTCAGTTGAGAGGAACATGTCTGGTTATCTGATCAAGGTAATAAACATTTTGATTTATAGCATTACTCCTTCTATTAAGCATTTGCAGTGATCAATCGTGCTCCAGGGCAGAGACCCATCTGTCCAAAGGTGAAGTTTAATTTGGGAGAAAGAAACTCTGCTTAGGAATTAAAATGAAAAGATCTATCTGCTGGGAGATGACATGACTGAGCACTAGATAAATCTGCTTCACTTTCTCAATACTGCTTTAAGTGATGATTTATGGTTGAACCTGGAAATTAATACAGTATCTTTCCTTTGTCTTGCTCAACAACTATACTCTCCATTTTTTTTTTTAATTTAAAAGGATGAGTAATTTTACATAAGCCAAGTAACCAGATTGTCCAAACCTAGATACTATTCTGGAAATCATATAAGAACGATCTACTCTATGAGAGACTGGACCCACCATTATAGGGAAAATAATGTGCAGAAAAAAATTAATGTACATAATTGAAATGAAAATTAAATGCTTTTGAAAAGCTAATTCAGTAAAAATTATTACCTAGAAAATGATACCACTATTCTGACAGACAGACCATTTAACCATACATATAAATGATTTTGAAATAAATGTTCCAGTAACGAAGAGGTGAAAAACTGTAATTTAATTCAATCTTAATGTAATGAGAAACTTTTAGATTCAATAAATGGAAAAGAGATGAAAATGTAGATTAAACCATAATATCTTGATGGATATAAAGATGTGCAAGGATAGGAGAGAGAAAAAAGTATACCATGTTGGGCAGAGTATGCTTTCTCAGAAGAAATCACATGAGTAAACCCTCCTAAAAGTTATGCTAAGATCTCTATTAGTTGAGTAAGCTGAAAATTATTGGGGAGAACAAGGTCCCTCTAAACAGGATGAGATAGAACCTCTTACTCTCAGCTTCCTTTAACTATAGAGTTTTTAACAGGGTCTCACACAACAATCAAATGATTGTCCATGAAAAGTGACATCTTGCTACCTCTAAAATTCCCAGTTATTTCACTGCACCATAGTCCTTTTATACTTCACTATTCATGAAAAATATAAATAATATACTTTAGTTGAAAATATTGCAGAAGTCAGAGTCTATATTTTGTGTGAGCCTAACAGCATTTGTCTTGCTCAGTGGAAATAAGAAAGACTTTGTGACCAGAAGCTCCCACCAATCTAACAAGCCACAATAACTGGAAATAATACCAGTTAATGTGGGTAGCTCGGAGACTGAGTTTGTTAATCGTTGTGATCTAGACTCTAGACTAGCTGAATTTGAAGGTGGTCAGCCATCCAATGATCACAAATTATAGGCAGCTATCCTTCTGGTAATTTGGTAAAAATTTGGCATTTTTTAGTAGTAGGACTTTTCTCTCACACATTTTATTTAACTGGTTTCTCTCAAGCATCATTAAACATTTATATCCTTTTTTAGATGTTTCTTATTTCACTAGATTGTAACCATATTTTTGTTGCTGTTGCTAAGAATGTAGACAACCTACTCTTAGAACTGGCTCCTTTATTATCAGAGGTAGCAAAAGATGTACGTGTCCATACACGTGTTCGTTTAGTTTGTTTTTTAAAAAGATTTATTTATTGGGCCTCCCCCGTGGCGCAGTGGTTGAGTGCTGGGCTGCGAAGCTGCCTGCTGCCTCCGCAGCGCCGGTTCGATCCCCGGCCACTGGGCGAGGGTCTCACATGGAGCACAGAACTCTCCTGCCGTCCGCTGCTCCCCTCAGCAGTGTACTTTGGTCCTTCTGCCTGTTCTGCTCCCCACTATGGCTCTGGTGAATTCTGTCACCCTCCTGCGCTTCTGATTGTACCCAGTGCTTATATAAATAAATAAATCTTAAAAAAAATTTTTTCTATAAAAAGATTGATTTATTTATGCATACAAGAGCTGGGCTGCAGGCCAGAGATACGGTGGGTGAGAGGATTTATGAGACACAGAGTGGGGAGCAGAACAAGTGGATCCACTGAAATACACTGCTGAGGGGAGCAACAGGCGAGACAGGAGAGGTCTGCTGTGCCATGTGGGTCAGCTCCCTGGCTGGAGATCGAACTCATGCTGCAGTGGCTGCAGATAGATTCATAGTGCTGAGACTTAACCCATTGCACCACCAAGGAGGCCCTGCCCATACACGTTTGTGTGTGCATATACATGCACATACATGTGAGCATGTACTCACACAATAGCAATGGAAGAGTGTTTCTATTTTATTTAATAACAGTAATTTCTGACACATCTAGTTAGAAGTGAAAGATTGACAGTTCGTAGAAGCAGATATTATGTGTTAATTTATCTGTCCCTTAGAGTTTCATGTGAAGATGCTCCTGAGATAGTGGTATGTGTACAGGACAAAGACTGACTCTGTTTGAGAAACTTTAGTTTCATTGTGCCTCAATGTCTTTACATTCAAAACTGTTATCTCTATAGCAAGTATTTAAACACATAGTTTATGCTCTTAGAAAAAATATTCACCTGGGTCTTGAGCCAAACTCAGCTTAAGTAAAATCATATCCTTTTCTAGGGGAGAAAGCAGAATTCTTCACTGCCCACTTGTTACTGTATAGTAGCTCTGTCTCCACCTTTCAGTATCCTGCAAAGCCTGTTAACTATGGAATTAATTTGGTTAAGGGGTTTCTGCATGAAAGGATCATAAAATCATTCCCGGAAGTTATTTTTAAAGTGTTTCAGGGTTAAGACCTTGCAATGTTGTGAGACTTCAACTATGTGCACCTCTTTTAGAAATCTTGTTATAGTGAAAGCATGACAGATAATTTTTTGTTTTTTCTTACTAAGCTTTTATTCACTGTAGTCAGGGAAACAAAAAAAGGGTCTACTTTTAATTAAATTCTAAATCGTATTTTAAGGTAATGTGTGCAATGTGGGTTTTTTTTTTTTTAAGATTTATTTATTTATTTATTATTCATTTATTTATACAAGCACTGGGTACAGTCAGAAGCGCGGGAGGGTGAGAGAATTCACCAGAGCCAGAGCGGGGAGCAGAGCAGGCAGAAGGACCGAAGTACACTGCTGAGGGGAGCAGCGGGCGGCAGGAGAGGTCTGCGCGCCATGTGGGACCCTCCTCCGGTGGCCGGGGAGCAGCCGGGGATCGAACCGGCGCCGCAGAGGCCGCAGGCAGCTTCGCAACCCAGCACTCAACCGCTGCGCCACCGGGGAGGCCCCTAAATTGTATTTTAGAGAAAGAAAGCCTGAAGGATAGCATTGATGCAGTAGGAACCTCTGTGGAAAGTATCAGCTCGTGCTTGTTTCTAGATAGCCAAGATTGAAAATAACAGTCATATTTAGACACATCTCTTACACTTTAGTTCTGGGTATATAATTTAATATGAAGAGAATTGTGAGCTTTAAGCTATAGCAGATGAGTAAAAGAAAAAAATCCTACTGAAAAATCAATAAATTAAAAAATGAAATTACAAAGAAAATACGAGCAAGGATATATAAATAAGCAAATAGATCTACACACAGTTGTTTTATAATCATTTAGGGCTATATAGCAGTGGTCATATAAAAAAAGATAAAATCAAAATAAAAGTATGTTGCAAACCCTTAATAACAGTTCAGAATGCTAGAACAAAAGCTTAAGAAATGTACAAAGAAAAATGAAAAAAAAAAGTGCTGTTTTAGCTAGATTGAAGCAATAAAACACTCAAATAAGGGCTAAAATACTGGATAGCTGCAAATGGGAGAGAGGAGAAATAGTGAAGAAATATCTGTTACATATCTAATACTCAATTAAGAAATGATATGCAATTGTAATAGTAAAATAAAAGTGCAAGAATATTATTAGTCCCATTTTACACTGAACTGAACATTAGAGAAATTAACCAATTTACAGTTTATATAATCAGTGAGTTATTGGAATTGGAACTTCCTGACTTCAAAATTTGGGGAAAAAGTAAACTATCAACACCTACTGTACTTTCATTTTCACTACCAAGGAAAATGGTTTTCAAATCTAACTGAATATGAAAGTATGAAAGAAAATCAAAAATGTTAAATACATGAGAAAATAATGAAAAATTACCTTCCATATATATCTACAACCTATATGTGTGGATACAGATTATATATATATTTATATAGATATATATTTTATTATGGTGACACTGGCTTATAATATATACAACACTTTATATTATTCAGGAATTACAGGATCCCACCTTTTTAGCTGTTTGTTACCACATCACTTTCCTTGGAATAATCAATGATTCAAATCAAGTCAAGTCAGCCTATTAGAAAAAGTTTAGTGTTCTATAGTAACATCTGTTATAAAATTGCCACATTTGATTCCATTATAGGGGAGAGTTAATCATCTACAATGGACACTGAGTTCATGGTATAGCCAGTGGCAAATATAGTGCTCATATATTTATATGGCTCTCAATTAATATATGTCTCATAATGGAAAAATTGTTTTTAAATCAAGAAGATGTGCTACAAGTTCTAAAACATGAATCTTACTGGTTTTCGAAAACACATGAGAAAAGCTAAGAAGCTACCATTACTTAAATACTTACTAAATCAGTTTTACTACAATGTTTGGTACTTAACCGATACAGTTTCATTTAAATGTTGCAATTATCTGAGTGGATGATTTACATGTCAGGAAATCAACATTAAAAAGATTAAAAAATCGTCAGGGGCCTCTATAGTGGCTTAGGGGTTAAGTCTCAGTGCTATCACTGCACGGCCTGAATTCCATTCCTGATCTGGGAGCTACCCACATGGTGCAGCAGATATTTCCTGCCTCCCGTGCTGCTCCTCTCAGCAGTGTATTTCAGTAGATCCACCTGTTCGGCTCCCTACTCTGTCTCTGGTGAATCCTCTTATGCCCTGCCTACACCCCAGGTCTGGCCTACACCACACAAAATAGAAGGTAGAAGGTGTAGAAGGTGTAGAAGGTGTAGAAGGTCTGGCCTTCTACACAAAAATAAATTTAAAAAAGATTAAAAAATTGTCAGATCCCAAATAGCTAGAATCTGACTGTAGTTGAGAGCATGCACTAGTGTACTTACTTGCTAGATGACTTACTTAGAAAATTCCCTAATTGCTCTAAGCTTCACTTTTCTCTTTTACAAAACAGGGATAAAGACAAAACCCAACTCATAGAAATGTAGTAATTATCTGTATTAAGAATATCCTAATTTGCATGGCACTTAGCAAGTGGTCAATCATATAAATAGGATCAACAATTCACAATAATGAGTAGAATTGTCTTGTTTGATAATGGGGTACTTTTCCATTTGACTCTTTTTACCTGTATACACTTAATTCACAGAGAACACAAGAGAGGAGTGTTCTACTGACCATCTATCGTCTTGAGCCTTCATCATATTGGGACCCAGTGAGGGTCAAATAAGTGAAAAAGTACCATGTGCTTAAGCTTAGCAGATACACCTGTGCCTGATATTATCAGAAAGTATAGTTTTTTCCTGTTCTGTATTGATGTGGAGTCATGGAGAAATGGAGCCTGGGAACAGAAGTTCTAATAGGTGGACAACAGTCTGTCCTAAAACAGGCATCTAGTAGTTGGGGACAGAGATTTCTCCCCTTGAGAAAGATTTTCTTGTCAATTATACTCTGCAGAGAGACTGTCATTTCACATGAGCAGCTTTCCACAGAGGACAAAGTTTGTCATGCAAAGTCTCTTCAGTAAAGGCTATCCCTCAAGCACAGCTATAGGTGATGAAATGGGGTACACTCCCCCAGACTTCCAGTGTGAGAGATTCTTGAAATTCCAAGTGATGGTAGTGTGACAGTGTAATTCCCATAGAAAAGGGAGGGTCCAGGTTCCTTGCCCCACCCAAAGAAGGGTGGAGCTGAGCAGTGAGGAGAAGCTAGAAAAGACTGGGAAGAGTGCTCAAGGAAAGGAGGAGAAGACTTGGAGGAGGTACATGGAGCAAGAGACGTGAAGAAGAAGCTGTGCTTGGTTCTCAGCCCCACTGGACCAGTACCAGGGACTTGGGAGACATGGAAGACATTTCATATATTTGAAAGAGACAGAGATGTGAATGAGAGACCTGTGGGAAAGCTGACAATGGCAGCCTTGATCTTGAGTTGTATTTTGCTTTTGCTATTTTCCTTACAGCAAAAGCAAAAGCCTCTTCTGCCCCTTTCCTCTGGGTCCCCACCATAGGGGGCCTTAGACTTGTGGCACTGAGACTTTCAGTTCTCAGTGGTCCTGCTTTGGGCCAGCCCTGTTTGAATGCACATTTACCCACAAGCAGATAGGTAAGTCTGGGTGTTTAATGGGGAAACTATTTCAACTTTATTTTTTTCTCCTGTCTGTTGCACACTGATTGTATTATAGTTATTTTCTGTTGAAGAGTCTTGGGGCACTAGAGTATGTTTTGTCTTTATATGGTGGATGGCAGTACCCACTTAGAGCAGGCAGGTTTGAGGGTCCTGAATTACCTCTCATTCTGCCCACTAACAGCAGGAAATTAATCTAATGAATTTCTGCTTGTTATTCTCTTTATCCTTTTACTGCAGGAACTAAGAGATTCACAACCAAGGTAGGTCTTTCTTTCTACAAAGAGAAAATAGCTTTTTGTTAATGTTGGGGTGGTATAACCAAAAGCAGGCAATTTAAAATGCATCTGAATGGTGTAGCAAAATAAAAACTCTCTGTTGGAGGGCCCTTGAGAACACAAGCTCAGAGAATGTCAGCACCAAAATATACCAAAGAAATTCTCAGGTTACTCTAAGATTTTTGGAGACACTTGCCAACAGCATTAAATACTTTTCAAAAGTTAAAATGCAAAGTGTGCACATTAAAATATTATTTTATTGTTTATTATTCTATCACACATAAATATAGCATGATTTTGAAAAGTTTGCTCTGTACTTTATGTTACTGTTGGAGTTATTATGACTAAATCTGCCATGAATATTCTTGTAGAAGTCTTTTTATTGTCTTGTGCATTCCTGTATCTTGGATATGTAACTATGAGTGGAATTGTTGGGGCATAAGTTAAGTCTCTGTGTAATAATATTGGGAGCTTTCAACAGAGAATCATATAATCTGACATTATTCAATGGTCCTCTGGTTGTTGAATTGAAAATAGAATATAAGGTGGTGAAAGTGGAAATAGAGAAATTGATTAGCAGTTGACTGTAGGAATTCAGGAGATGTTGATGAGATGTTGGGAGATATGATCAGATTCTGGACAAATTTTGAAGATAGAAACAATAAGACTTCCAGATTAATTGAATGTGGTTTATAAGAGGAAAGAGTAGCTTAACGAATTCTGTAAGATTTTGAACTTTGACATATGACATACTTTCAATTGCACGAAATTCAAAGTGACAAAAGAGCTGCACACCTTGCAAGGATGGACTGCCTGGGTGCAGCTGTTCCAAACTGAATTATCAAACCATGCTTATTTGACTTTCATTTTATAAAAGGATGGGAAATTCATTTCTGGAGTGTACTTGATTTCTGGCAATTTTATTATGGGGCAGAAAGAATTGCAATGAACAGCAATCAACTAGTGGGTATACTTTTAAAATCAAACTGTCTATTGATTTATACCTAGTAATGTGAGTTGCTATGACATTGCATTTTACAAAAGATTAAATTAAGGCTTAAAGATGTTTCCAAAGGAGACATTAAAAAATGGCTTAAAAATCTATGAAAAGGTGTTTAACATCACTAATCTTCAGGGAATCAGAAATCAAATGGTACATCACTTCACACCTGGTAAGGTGGATTTCTTTAGAGAGACTACTGTTACTCCTAAACCCTAAAGGATTGTAGCAGGGAGTGTTGCTTCTTTGCCCTAACCTAGTAAGAGGAGTTTCACTAGAATCCTGAGAAAGGCTAGTTGCTTTCCCTATATTCAAGGGACCTAGTGCCTGATACTACAGAGAAAAGAGAGAAAACTGCGAGGTTGCAGCTTGAAACTGATCATCTTTGACATCCGGTCCAAACTGAAAAATCCCAAGAGCTAGACTCAGGTTGTTTTTAAAAGTGATACTTCCTAAGAGACTGCCTGTCAGAGGAGGGGGTGGCCAGAATTTAGAAGTTCCGGAGAACATTCCAAGGTCAGAACTGACAAAGCTTCTGAAGCTGCCCAGAAAGCCAGATAACACAACTTACAAGTGTGAAGGAATTAGTGTCCCAGGGGAAAACTTTGCCTAATGAAAAAAGGAGTATGAAAAGAGCCAGCAAATAAACTGTTCCCTCAGCACCCAGCTCACATTTCCTGAGTAGTAATGGCTCCAGGAAGTCAGGAAGGTGGCTTCTGTGTGCAGAAGGTGGCTTCTGTGTGCAGAATCTCAGGTTTTCAGGCAAAGCTTGGACCAGGTTGTTGTGAGAGCACCACCTTTATTTGTTTCCCTTATTTCCCCCATCACTTCCTTTTCCCCTTATATTTGCTGCTTTGGAATTGAATCTATTTATCTAGAAGCTTTGGCTCTGCCTGTTTTCCTAAAGGCTTTGTCTGCATTGCTTTGGGACTTTGCTTGTGACCAGGGGAAGACAACAGTCCTGGAAGGTCAATTGCCTGCAGTTCTAAAGCCATACCATCATGGTTGATTTTTCTATAATAAAACTACATTATGATCTCTATTTGTACATACTGAGACACAAAACAAGGTTATTGCCAACAGGCAATAACCATCCAAAACACTTTAAAAACTCTCAGAAGCTGGAATTTTTTAACTAAAAAATTGAAAGCAAATATTGGAAACTAAATCCTCTGAGGCGTTATGTTTAATTAAAAGGTAGAGTCTGTTAAAATAACTGCAGTTCAACATAGTTCCAGTCACTAAATTTTATCTTTGCATATGCAATTAGTTTTCATCAGATGATAGAGGAGGGCCCAGTTTTACAGGAGATGAGCAAGCAGCAGAGCTTACAGCCTGGGATTATATAATTGTTCTCTGGCACTAGCTGTTTTTACAGAAGGAAGCTTTGAGAAATATTCTATATGCTAATAGAAGAGAGTGCAATCATATAGGATAGATCAAAATAATCAAATATACCATGGTGGGATGTGTGTGTGTGTGTGTGTGTGTCCATGTGCGCGCGTTTGCAACTTTATATGGAGAAAAAAATTAATCAGTGATTGATTGCTTATTAAATGTCAAGTAAAGGGAAGATACTTGGCAATTAATATCACATGATAGATATAATTAATCCCTGTTTTGCAAGTGAGGAGACTAAAATTCAGACACTGATACCAAAACAATGTAAATTGTTTTTTGTTGCGTATAAATTGATTAAATGAGTGAATTAATCAGTCAGTGACACAAAATGTCCATGTGGTAGGTGATAAGGGAAAGAGGCAGAAAATTAAAATGTATTCTGCACATAATAATATGTCAGACATTGTGCAAGATAGTTTAAATGTGAGACCTCTTTAAATATCAAATTGTGAATAGCTAAGCTTTGGAAACAACCCAAATGCCCAAAAATAGATGACTGGATCAAGAAGATGTGGTACATATATACCATGGAATATTACTCAGCATTCAAAAAAGATAAACACATGCAATTTGCAGCAACATGGATGGCACTGGAAGGGATCATGCTCAGCGAAATAAGCCAAAAAGAAAAAGAAAAATACCGGATGGTCTCACTCATAGCAGGAATCTAGAAAACTTAAATAAGGGACCAGGAAAATGAATATAAGAAAGTGAAAATCAAAATCAACAAAAAACTATGAACCAGAGACACTTTTTGGGGGGTGGGGGGCGGGAGGGGAAGGATTGGGGTCAGAATGGGGCGTTTGCAATTGTATGGGGGAATATAAAAATAAAATTTAATATTAAAAAAAAAAAAAAGAAAGTATATTAATCAGGCAAGTAGCTTATAAATTATGTTGTCCTCATACCTAAATAGTATGTAAAACAATTAGTTTTCTTCAGCATCTTTGATGTAGATTTTATTACCTGCTGGAATCAATTGCTGCTAATGAATTTTCTGGTGTCCACTGTTTGTCATTCCTCTGTAAGACATTTGTCTTTGCCTGGGTAGTATTAAGATCTTTCTGAATATCCTTGTTCTGCAATTTACTAAATTTGTATAAGTACAGATGAGTTTTATTTATCCTTCTTAACAATAAATTTTCAAAATTAAAAAAAAAAAAAAATAAATATCAAATTGTGGGGAATGAATCTTCAATAAGACAATGGACACAACAAATCAGTAAAAACTGGCCCATGACAAGCTTTAAGAAAATGTTTATTGTGGTGGTGTTTTTTGTTTCTATCTTAAAAATGAGAAAACAGGTTCATATAAGTGGTATAAATTGTTTGAGTTTACAAAAAGCTACTGAGTGACAAAATGGGTCCCTCGGATTCCAAAGTTTACATTATTTCAACTGCACTGATAGTCTCAAGAACAATACACAAGAGGAAGAAATCAGTGAATTTGAAGGTAAATACAGATCAATAGAACTTATCTAATCTAAAAAACACAGAGAAAAAAGTTGAAAAATTAGCAAAGTATTATTATTATTTTTATTTTTATCATGTGGGAAAATACACATTTAAAAAATACTAACCTGAGTGTATTTGAAGACCCAGAAAAAGAAAAATACTTTTGGATACAATAGATAAAGATTTCACCAAATTTGGTGAAAAACATACCCACAGATTCAAAAACAATATGAAACACAGAAGGTAACGCAAAGAAAATCCCACCTAGACATATGTAAATCAAATTACTGAATTCCAAAGATAAAATAAACATCTTTTTTTAAAGTTTTTTTAAAATAAATTTATTTTTATATTCCCCATACAATTGCAACCCCCTTATTTTGACCACAAGCCCTCCTTTCCCTGCCCTGCGCCCCCCATAGAGTGTCTCTGGTTCATAGTTTTTTGTTGATTTTGATATTTTCTTTCTTATAGTTATTCTTTTTCCTGGTCCCTTATTTAAGTTTTCTAGATTCCTGCTATGAGTGAGACCATCCGGTATTTTTCTTTTTCTTTCTGGCTTATTTCGCTGAGCATGATCCCTTCCAGCTCCATCCATGTTGCTGCAAATTGCATGTGTTTCTCTTTTTTGAATGCTGAGTAATATTCCATGGTGTATATGTGCCACATCTTCTTGATCCAGTCATCTATTTTTGGGCATTTGGGTTGTTTCCAAAGCTTAGCTTAAAATAAACATCTTGAAAGCAGCTAGAGAGAAAAGGCACATTACATACTGGAGAACAATTTAAAAGAGTTGGTTTCTCATCATAACTCATGGGATATGGAAAATAATAGACCAACATATTTAAATGTCTCAAAGATAAGAATTAACAACAACTAATTCTGTGCTCAGTGAAAATATTCTTCAGGTTTGATAGAAAAATAAAGACACTTTGAAGAAGGGAAATCATCATTAATAGACATACACTTAAAGAAATGCTAAAGAAAGTTATTCAATCTGAAAAGAACTAGTACCAGGAAAACTTTAAGATTCAGGAATAGAGGAGGTTGAACCAGCAATGTTGAACAGCTAAATACAAAAGTGCTTTTTTTATTTTAAGTTGCTTGTGATTACTGTAAAATGTAAGTTTTATTATTATTCAGGTGTGGAGAGAGTCAAAAGCTCAAATTATTGAAGAGAGTTTCTTACAGTTCTCTAGAGGAGAGTCATGTTACATCATCCCACAGGGACACATGAGATTGGTTAAGAGGCTGAGAGGAGAGAGGGGATAATATGAGCAAGAACCTTTATTATAGTTTTTTGGGAGAAGGAATGAGTGAGGCAGAGGAAGTAGGCTAAGCAGATTTAGGATTGATAAATTTGAGCGATTTCTTTTTTTTCAATTTATTTATTTATGCATACAAGGACTGGAGTATAGGCCAGAGTTGCGGGAGGTGAGAGGATTCACCAGAGACAGAGTGGGAGCAGAACAGGAAGATCGACTGAAATACACTGCTGAGGGGAGCAGCAGGTGAGACAGGGAAGGTCTGCTGTGCCATGTGGGTAGCTCCCTGGGTGGGGATCGAACTTATGCTGCAGTGGCTGCCAACAGCTTCATAGTGCTTCATAATTGCCCAAATTTGAGCAATTTCTATAAGTTTTGGGGCTTTGGGGATTCCCTAGTTGTTCTAGTTGTCCAGTACCTGGTCCTGAAATGATTAGGGTCAAGGTTTGGTGACCTGGGAGTGAGTCCATGTAAGAGCCCAATAAAAGAAGAGGTTGGGGTTTGACTGATTTCCATGTGAAAGGCCAGCTCTCTGGGCAAAGCTTTTACCACCTCAAGGAATTGGCTAGCCCTAAGAGAGATGGTTTCCTCAGCATTAGCAAGACCTCTCCCAATGCCAAATTTTCAGAAAAAAAGCACAAAGAAAACAATAAGTATCGGGCGGGAGGGGAGGGATTGGGGTCAAAATAAGGGGGTTGCAATTGTATGGGGAATATAAAAAAAAAAGAAAAAAATACTGAATTATAAAATAAAAAAAAAGAACAATAAGTATTGAATGGTTTCACTTATATGTGGAATATAGAGAAACTGAACAAAGGGTCAGGAAAATGACAAAGCTTGCAATTTGACCATAGATCCGAGGCATACAGAAAGGGAGGGAGAGGGTGAGGGGTCAAAGCAGTGGAGAAAAGAGCACAAGAGACTGTGGTGATGGATCACCAGGTGCTATGGTGGTCTGAGAACAACAGGGATTACATTTCAGGGGAGAAATCATATACTGTACATAAAAGAAAAATGATGCAAGAAAATAAATTTAATTTCAAAAAAGCACAGGGTTAATGCAACAATAAATAATATTGTGAAAGTTAAAAACTATCACATTAGGGCCTCCCTGGTGGCGCAGGGATTAAGTCTCAGTGCTATACTGCTGCTGCCTGAGTTCAATCCCTGGCCAGAGGTAACCCACATGGCCAACAGACCTCTCTTGTTTACCTGCAGCTCCCCTCAGCAGTGTATTTCATGAAATCTGCCTGTTCTGCTCCCCCCTCTGTTTCTGGTGAATCCTCTCACCCCCTGCGCCTCTGGCCTATATCCAAGTTCTTGCAAAAATAAATAAATTAAAAAAAATTAAAAAATACTATCACATTAACTGTTGGAGTTATGTGTATTTAGATATAATATATCTGACAACCATAACATAAAAGTCAGCGGGAAAGGGGCAGTAGATGACCTTTAAGGCTACACAATTTCTATATTTTATGGAAAAGTAGTAGAATTTAAAGTGGACTTTGAAAATTTAAATGTGGGGCCTTCCCTGGTGGCGCAGGTGGTTGAGCGCAGCGCTGTGAAGCAGACTGTGTGCAGCCTCTGCAGCGCTGGTTCGATCCCGGTTGGGGAGGATCCCATATGGCGCTGCAAACCTCTCTTGCATCCGCAGTGTATTTCGTCAGTCTGCCTGTTCTGTTCCCAGCTCTGTCTCTGGTGAATCCTCTTACCCTCCCGTGAATCTGGCCTGTACCCCGGTTCTTGTATAAATAAATAAATCTTTTAAAAAAGAAAAGAAAATTTAAACATGTATCCTATTATCTGAAAAATGATTATTAAAATCATAATTCAAAGAAGTATACCCCAAAACTCTGATAATAAATGAAAGCAAAATCTAAAATTTCCAATCATAAAATAAATAGGAAAGGCAAAATAAGCTCAAAAATAGAGGGAAAAGGGCTTCCCAGGTGGCTCAAGGGGTTAAGACACAACCTATGAAGCTATCTGCAGCCTCTGCAGCACAAGTTCAATCCCAGATGGCCAGGGAGCAACCCACATGGCACAGCAGGCCTCTCCTGACTTGCCCGCTGCTCCCCTCAGCAGTATACTTCAGTCAATCTGCCTGTTCTGTTCCCTACTCTGTCTCTGGTCAATCTTCTCACCCCCACCACTCCTCTCGCCTATACCCCAGCTCTTGTATGCATAAATAAATAAATCTTTGGAAAAAAGAAAGGAAAAATAGAAAGTAAATAATAAAATAGCTGCTATCGATCCAACCATATCAACAAGTACATTAAGTGTGAAAAATCTAAACCTAGGGTTAGCAAATTAAAATTTATGAGCCAAATAGACCCACCACCTAATTTTGTTAATAAAATTTAATTGGAGAACAATCATTACCTATTCTGTATTTTCTATGACTGCTCTGAAGCTACAAATTATGAGTACTTGCAACAAAGACCATATGGCTTATGAAATCCAAAATATTTCCTATTTGAACTTTTGCAGAAAATTTTGCTTTCCCCTGTTCTTAACACTGAAAATAAAAGGCAGAAATTATACAAAGTAGGTTAGGATGGTTATTTTTAATCAGATTAAAAGGACACTTCAAGAAAGGATTGATTAAAAAATCTTCCAAAATTATAAAAGAAAAAAAATCAGGAAGATACAATTTATAAATGTACCTAATAACAGAAGTTCAAAATATATGAATCAAAAGTTACAAAATTAAAGGGAGAAACAGCCTATTTTGCAACCAAATATAGATTTAAAACCTTTTTCTCAGAAATTAATGAACAACTAGCCATTTTAAAAAGACATTAATGATGTGGATAACATTATCAACCATCTTGATCTAATTGATGTCTATAAGATATGATATCCAAGAACTATAGAATGCATATCCTTTACAAGTATACATGAAAATTCACCAAATAAAATTTATTAGACCAATAAATTATTTTCAATGAATTAAAACAGATCAAAATCATACATAGTGTTTCACTTGACAACAATGAAGTTAAATAGAAAACTGTAAAAATAAGATTATGTAGGAAAATCCAAATTATCTAGAAATTTAAAAACATAATTCTAAATAACTATTGAATCAAAGATTATATCACAGAGGAAATAAGAAAATATTTTGAAGTAATAATACTGAAGATAGATCATATCAAGACATGTATTGGATATAGCTGAATCAGTGCCAACAAGAAAATGTTTAACTTTTTGAATCTTGTATAAGCAGTTGATGATCTAAAATCAATGATCTAATGTTCACTTGTAAGGTATTAGAGAAAGAAGATTGATATAGTGAAATACAATAAAAATAAGGGAATTATGAAGTAGAATATAATAAATAATAGAGAAGATTAACAAAGTCAAAAGCTGATTTTGACTAGATGGATAGAAAAAGGTAAAAAAAAAAGAAAAGAAAACAAAATTACCAGTATCAGGAGTATGAATGGACTTATTCACCAAAGATCCTTCAAATGTCAAAAGGAAATACAAGGAATAACTTTATGATAATAAATTCAACAATTTATGTGAAATAGATATATCAAAATTTCATTGAAGAAGAAATAAAAAGCCTGAATACCACTGTCTATTAAAATATTGGGTATATTTTCAAACAGCCTAATATATATGTAAAATATTGAATATATAGAAACTTGAGTATTTTTATCAGAAATTATGAATAAATCAAAAATATCCACTTCTATCACTTCTGTTAAACATTGTAGTAGAGAAATAAGCTATTATAATCAGGAAAGAAAGAAGAATGAAAGGCAGAAATATCAGGTAGAGGTAAAACTATCTTATTTACAGTTGAAATGAAAGTTTTATTAGAATACCCACAGTATCTACAAAACTATTATTAGAACAAATTAATTGGTTTAGTAAGGTTAAAGGACATAATGTTAATATGAAAAGTAATTTGGACCCTCACATAATAGCAGTAAAAATTGAAAAATGAAATTTCAATATATCCATTTATTTGAGCATAAGGCACTTAAAATACCTGTGAATAAATGTAACTAAAACATTCAAAATTTCTATACTGTAACTATAAACATTATTGCTTGAAACTAAGGAAGTCTCAAATTACCATGTTAATGGACTGAAAAATTCAATGTTAAGATTATAATTTTCCCCAAATTGACCTACAGATTAAATGCTTACAAATTAAGTTGTACCAATTTGACAAGTTGGTTCTAAAATGCATATGAAATGCAAATGAACTAGGATAACCAAAGCAATTAAAAAAATAAAAATAACTTTGGATATATTATAGAGTCATAATAATTGAGAGGTTTTTTTAAAAAGGTTTTATTTATTTATGCATACAAGAACTGGGGGGCACAGGCCAGAGGTGTGGGGGGGAGTGAGAGGATTCACCAGAGACAGAGTGGGGAACAGAACAGGCAGACTGATTGAAATACACTGCTGAGGGGAGCAGCTGGCGAGTCAGGAGAGGTCTGCTGTACCATGTGGGTTGCTCTGTGGCCAGGAATCAAACTCGTGCTGCAGTGGCTGCGGACAGCCTCATAGGTTGCGTCTTAACCCATTGCGCTACCAGGGAGTTCCCAATAATTAAGAGCATTTAATGCTAGTAAAAAGAATAGGATAAGTTACAAAAAACAGAATAGGATAAGTTACAAGTAGACCCACACATAATATGCAACACAGCATTAAGAAAATTCAATGGAAGAAAAGGAAAATCCTTTCAATACAACATGCTATACTATGTGAACGGTATATCTGTATTAGAAAATAATCAACTTTCTACTTTGTACTCATTTATGTCTGTTGAATTTGTCTAGCTGTTTTATGAATTGTTAAGGAAAAAAGGCCCTTATTTCACACCATATACAAATATTATTATGTCAAAGTGGATAACACACTTAAAAAAATTAGAGAATTATAAAGCTAGAGTAAAACAGAAATATATATGTATAACTTGGGAATAAACAATTTTTTAAACTGGAAAACAAAATATAACATTAAAGAAGAAAATAGAAAAATACAAAAAACTAGAAAACATTAACTGCATGGTATCTATCAGACAAAGGATGTTTATACAAAAATATTAAGAACTCATAACAAACAAAAAAGACAACTGGATTTTAAAAATGGGGAGAAGATTGAAATAGGTATTTTGCAAAAATAGGCAAATCAAATAAAAATATGAAACCTAATAAACATATGAAAAGATGCTCAACAAAGTAAACCATCAGGTATATGAACTTTAATACTAAAGTATAATATCACTATATATCTGTAAGAATTGTTTACAGTAATATTAGTAAAATCTGGCAATTCCAAATATTAGTGACAATACAAGACAACTGTCATTTTCATAGATTATTAGTGGTAATAAAAATGTTGCCACTCTGGATAATAGTTTAATGCTCCGTTAAAAAGGAAAACATACATGGGCCTCCCTGGTGGCGCAGCGGTTGAGCGCTGGGGCTGCGAACCTGCCTGCAGCCTCTGCAGCGCCGGTTTGATCCCCAGCCGGCCAGTGAGGGTCCCACATGGTGTGCAGACAGACCTCTCCTGCCACGCCCACTCGCTGCTCCCCTTAGCAGTGTGTTTTGTCAGTCTGCCTGTTCTGTTACCCTCTCTGGCTCTGGTGAATTCTCTCACCCTCCCGAGCTTCTGACTGTACCCAGTGCTTGTATAAACAAATAAATCTTTAAAAAAAAAAGTGTTAAAAAAAAAGGTAGACATACATATACCCTATGACTATATCTTCTCACTCCTGGGTATTTACCCATGAGAAATGAAAGTTTATGTGTTAACAAATATATATGTTCATAGCAACTTTAGATAGTCCCAAGTTACAAACAAATGAAATATTCATTAACAAGTGAATGGAGAAATAAATTGTGGTATATTCATACAATAGAAAACTACTCAGCAATAAACAGGAAAAAGAAACTTGATACACACACCAACATGGATAAACATCAAAATTATTTTAATAAGCAAAAGAATCTAGGCAAAATAGATAAATAATATATAATGCCATTTGTATAAAACTCTAGAATAAATAAAACTAAAAGAAAGAAAGCAGATTAGTAGTTGCCTGAGGACAGAGACAGAAAAAAGAATAGATTACATGCACAGACTCAGAAGGAGTCAATAAAATTTCTTATTGCGGTAATGTTGGTTTTTGTCACTGTTTGTATTTTAGGAGTATAGGATTCCCCTACCAAGTGTTATTACTATCAAGCACCCTCTATTAAAGCATCTGTGGCCCACAGCCTTAGACCATTGCACTCCCTTCCCACCTTGCTTTCACCCTCATGCCCCTCTTTGGATTCCTCAGTTCTATAATCAGTTATCCAGGATTAGTTTTTAACTTTGGCTTTTTTTTTTTTTAAAGATTTTTTTATTATTTATTTATTTGTTTGTTTGTTTATACAAGCACTGGGTACAGTCAGAAGCGCGGGAGGGTGAGAGAATTCACCAGAGCCAGAGCGGGGAGCAGAGCAGGCAGAAGGACCGAAGTACACTGCTGAGGGGAGCAGCGGGCGGCAGGAGAGGTCTGCGCGCCATGTGGGACCCTCCTCTGGTGGCCGGGGAGCATCCGGGGATCGAACCGACGCTGCAGAGGCCGTGGGCAGCTTCGCAACCCAGCGCTCAACCGCAGCGCCACCGGGGAGGCCCTTAACTTTGGCTTTTATCTATTCCTTTGATTAGTTTCCCTATATTCCACTTACAAGTGACACCATCCTGTAAACTCAAGAACTTTTGAAGTTGATAGACATATTCATCATCTTGATGGTACACATGTGAAAACCTACCAGATTGTGAACTCTCAATATGGGTAGTATATTATATATTTTTATATCTCAATAAGACTATAAAAAGCAAATAAAAGGAGAAAGGAAAATTATTCCTTTTATAATGAAATTGTCACAGCAATACTTATTCCATTGCCTTCTGGAAATTTGCAAAGCTCATTTGCAACTCTAGAAAATTTCAAGTGGTGGAAAGTGCTTCGGTAAGCAGTGCTATTCAAAATATTGATAATAGCAGATACCTCTATGCCTTATGTTGTCTGTCAGCACTCCAAACAATTTTATATCCAGAAATCCATTATTTTCTTCTTTGATGTCTACAAACATGAACGTGTTGAGAACTGTAAATGCACTGGCCTGTATGAATGAAAATGACTAATAACACGAACTTAGCAACAATGGCCACCAGAATTATTTGGATTTGTACCTCACAGTTACCTTTTTTTTTTTTCACTTATTAGACCCAGAATTACCAATATATGTTCATTTTCTTTAACCAGTAAGTGATTCGGAATGGTTATTCCATGTCAACAGATTTTCTTCAGTTTGTTTTCCTATTTTCCAATAGCTCTTTTACTATAATGTTGTTTTCCATCCTCCACTAAAGTTAACATTAATGAACTGGTGCTGAAAGCCAGTGAGTTATTATGTGGTACGTAGTATCAGCTCTGCTTCTTGCATTTGAAGCTTCACTTAATTTGCACAGATTTGGGGGAGTGGCAACATTTATCTCGAATTGCTAATTAAACAGCACAGGAACTGAATAGACAATTTATCTATAAGATTATAACTTTCTATAAGATGAAGTTAGTTAATTAGTTAATTAATTGGTATGCAGGATAAAAGTCACTTCTACTTTTATTGTATTTACTCTAGCAATAAACAGAAAGTTTCTGTACTTAATGTTTATTCACTCTGGCTGCTTTCCTAAGTACCAAGAAATAGTTGCATTTAAAGTGCCAAATATTTCCTGGCAGTAGAAGTCAGATACTTCCAGTAAAGGTCTTATATAACTTGGTTTTGGGAGTAATCACACATCACTAGAGACAAGTCTTGATTTCAGGCTGAAAGTAATCCAGAGATCACCTGATCCAGTTGTCTGGATTACCAGGTGAGTCAACTGCAGCCCAAGTGGTGAGTGACTGATCCAAATGGACAAAGAATCATTTATTTTATTCTTCTCTTTATCCAATTCTGTAAGTTCTTTAGCACTTGATCTAAGAATTTATTAAATTAATATCATAGAGGAGCTTACTAAGTAATTACGTTAAGATATGATTTTGTGCTTTGACTACCCCAAAGAATAAAGGTATATGATAACAGACTAAAAAATAATCAACACTCCCTCCAATCTGTCCCCCAATATACACATTCCAATATTATAACCAAGTTAATGTTCCTGCCTTCTCTAATTTTATTAAAACAGACTTAAGGTTTTTGTATCTTCAGACTCCTAAGTAAGTCAAGGTCCATTTCCACATACATTACACATTCCAAAGTTCTTTCTTCAAGAGTCCAATAAACACCAATCACTTCCTGCTTAAATGTGATGGGAAATAATTTAAGTTTAAAAAACTTCTGGTTGTTTCTGTGTGGAGAACATACTATAGGAGTAAAAATAAAGACGCAAGTTACCTAACTGCCTTAGTGTGTTGTGAAGTGCAATGGATTAATAGCAAAGACATGAACATATCTGAATAGTATATTTGTTACAAATGCATTTCCGTGATTGGGGAGGAGCATCCCAGCACAGTGAATGTATGTTACCCCCCGACCCCCAAGGACATGCAGCTGCCTTGAATTCTAATGTCCAGTATGCCACAAACTGAACTCCTTCAATGGGAGTCAACTGGGAAGGAACAGGTGGATACATAAATTGAGGTGGAATAAAGGAAAAGGCAGGATACCTAGAGCAAGCACACGTGAACAAGACATGCATGGGTGAAAGATGTGTGTAGAAGCTTTTCCTGAGACGTTAGCATTTTGGCTTACACAACAGCAGCCATGACCTTAAATTAACCTCGTGGTGGATTATGTGGTGCATTTTGAAATTTGGGTTTCTCCTTTTGTCCTAGCTATTCTGGCACCTGCCTAATTACTTTCCTGTGGCTCCTTGCCAGAAGGTGTCTTAGACTTGCAGCAAACTTCTGGGTCTCAGCCACCTCGCTGCAGGCTGAGTGTGTTTGCCCAAGCATTTGTCCATGAGGGAATAGGTAATTTGAAGGAGTTTTACTGGTACCCTATTATCTGAAATCCTCTCTTTCTCTTTCTCTGCACACCAATTCTATTAAAAATCCTTCACACTGAGCCTGCTGTTTTTTTTTTTCTTTTACCTTTGTGCACACTGATGGCTGGGCCCTTTTTTTTTTTTTTTGGAGCATGGACACTTTAAAAGTTTGGGGTCCCTAGATACCCCTCAGTTACTCAGTCATACAACTTAACATTTTGAATGTGAATTTGACAGATTGGTGATGGGCTGTCAGAAAAAGAATTATTACTTCTAAGTTTGGATTGTGGATGTCAGAATGGATAATGACATAATTTAATGAAATGGAGAATATTAAGGAGAGTATAAATAATTAGATTTGGAGACCATCAATATAATAAAATCTGGAAAATAATAGACTTACCATACAAATTGAATGAAAAGAATTCAAGCAAATTGAAAATGTCAATGTTAAAAATAAAAATGTGAGGGTAGTCTGTACTAGAGGTAATCACATAGAGGTAATCACATAGAGACTGGGCCTTCCTGGTGGCTTAGGTGTTAAAGTCTCAGGGCTATTAACCTATCACCAGCCACTGCAGCCTGAGTTGTGATCCTGGCCAGGGTCTAACCCATATGGTGCAGCAGACCTCTCCTGTCTGGCCCACTGCCTCCCTCAGCAGTGTATTTCAGTCAGTCTGCCTGTCCTGTTCCCCACTCTGTCTCTGGTAGATCCTCTCACCCCCTACACCTCTGGCCTACACTCCACTTCTTGTATGCAAAAATAAAAAATCATATATAGAGAGAATATACATAGAACTATAATCTTCCAACATTTTGTGTTTGGGTGAAAAAAGAATCAGTGGTGAGACAGAAAATGAATATCAGGCATGGCAGAAGAAGAAAAAATAAGGCACTTTCTGCCACAAAAACAATAGATTAGCCATCAGGAAAGTATATATCAAAGCCATAATAAGGGCCTCCCTGGTGGCGCAATGGGTTAAGCACTGCAATATGAAGCAATACGCAGCCTCTGCAGCACAAGTTCAATCCTGGCCAGCCAGGGAGCAACTCACATGGCACAGCAGACCTCACCTGATTCATTTGCTGCTCCCCTCAGCAGTGTATTTCAGTAGGTCTGCCTGTCCTGTTCCCCAATCTCTCTGGTGAATCCTCTCACAACCTGCATCTCTGGCCTGTACCCTAGCTCTTGTATGCTTAAATAAATAAATCTTTAAAAAAAACACACAATAAGATATTACTTCACCATCAGTAGCATATCTATAATCAGATAAATAATAACAACTAGAGATGAGGATGTGGAGAAACTGCTTGTGAGTGTAAAATGGTGCAGTCACTTTGAAAAAGAAACTTAGTAGAGTTTTAAAAAATGTTATTTGCCTAACTGGTAGTGGGGCAGGGAGGATATGATTTGGGTATAGGGTTTCCTTTTGTGGTTATAAAACCCCTAAAATTGATTGTGATGATACTTGTGTAACGGGGAAAATACTAAAAACTATGTAATTAAATCCTTTAATAGGTGAATTTATGGAATATGAATTATATCTTAATAAATGTATTATAAAAAAAGAAAAGTTAGTTTGTAACGGCAGACCATTCAACTGTACTCAATATTACTTAAAACAACTATCAGCCATGATTTTCAGCAAGAAGGTCAGTCATGACTTTCACAGGGGAATTGGATATGTGACCCCACTTGGGATGAAGAAAAAATGATGAGTAAGTGGAAACTATAAAAGTGTATGGCTGTTATTGCTTTTTGAGAGATATTAAATCATATTTTTGTGTACATGTGAATAAGTCAGTAGAGACAAAGGAATTTAGAATCAAGGAGGGAGTAGTAATTGCAGAGATATCAGAATGGCAAAGTTCACATTGATTATTGAATGCAGTGAAAATGGGAAAGGTTGACCTTGAATAGAGGGAAGCACTTCCTTCACTTCAAAAGAAAGGAAGGCAAAAAATATGAATTGAATTCAGGCTGGTTGGTAGATTTCCTGATAAGAAGATGAGAAATTTTCTGAGGGACATCTGACAGTGTTTTCCTACAGTTACTGACATTGTTAAATATTAAGGTAGGGAATTAACCAAAAGAATGGGAAAGGAAATCGGGTATCTGAGTGAGGAAGTATAAAATATTCACTATGGAAAATTAGAACATTCAATAATGGTATTGTGCCACATAGAATTTGCAACCAGGAATTTAAACTGCAATTGTCAACAGAGATAAAAATATCTTCAATAATGTTTAACCACTGGAGCATAGGTAGGAAGTAAGTAAATGATTGGGTTTAAACATATTTGAAGTTATTTTCCCAATCAAGGGAGCAAAAATTAAGTAAACCTATGATATTTTGTGATGATAATGCAGGGCCATAGCAGTTTAGGAAGGAAAAGAAGACATGAAAGGCATTGCGAATAGTGAAAGTTACATGGAGTTAACAGGTCTTGAAAAAAAAAAGATTTTTATTTTGCTTGAAGAATGAGGTGGGAATATATTTTTGGTATATTCACAGAGTACATCTTTGAAAGAAGCTACTTGCAGTCCAGAGGTGGTAGCGGCAGTAAGTCAGGGGTGTCTCTATGCAGGTATGTGACTGAAGTGGAGTGGCCAGGAGTGAGAGTCAAGAAAGTTAAAAGACCAAGATGCTAGATGAATCATCCACATACAAACTGAGCTCACAAAAATTGATGCAGGAATAGTGGAGGAAGATAATAAGTCAGTTTCTAAAAATTTCAAGTAAAAAAGGGAGAGTCACCTGAAGGTTGATCGATGATGATGGCAATAAGGAAAAAGAGCAAGTGGTATAATCTGATGATGTGTATGATTGCTGCAAAGAATCTTTATCATTTGGAAATGGAGAGAGGAGAAATTTTTCTAGAAATGGCAATAGAAAACAAAACAAGCTTGTTTTCTCTCCAGGGCTTGGTGTTTTCCCAGCAATAGCTACTGGTAGATTGTCATTTCCTGAGAAAGAAGAAAGTTTCAGGGGGTACAGAAAAAACTATTAAATAGTTTGGGATTATGATTGGGCGATGAACAATGATTTTGGACTCAGAGTTTGGAACTCAATAAATGAGGCAAACCGATACTCTGTTCTTCGTTGAGAGTAGAACAGCAATTCAATTTGGCTCCTTAGGAATTTGTTGGAAGATATGGGCCTGAAGTGCTACTTTTTTCCTCCTGCAGTGTACAGTGAAATGTCAAGCTGAATTAGAGATAGTCATGTATGCCAGTAATGTGAACACTTAGTCTATACAAAGTCCTCCAAGATTACTTTGTATCAATAAATCACTTGATCAGATTTGGCAGTCTAACTAGATTCAATTGTGAATGTTAGGAAGAATCATTGCTAAATTAAAATATATCATGTTCCAAATTTATGTTTCAGTATAGGATCTTCCACCACCATATGATTAAAATTTTCAATTATATTTTTAAACTGGAGAAAAATATTCATATAGAAATATTAAGTTAAACTTATTTTATTAAGAATTAAAATTAGGGCCTCCCCTGGTGGTGCAAGGGTTGAGCGCTGGGCTGCGAGGCTGCCCACAGCCTCTGCAGTGACGGTTCATTCCCCAGCTGCCTGCAAGGGTCCCACCAAAAAAAAAAAAAAAGAATTAAAATTATTGAGGGCCTCCCCTGGTTGTACAGGCAGTTGAGCACTGTGCTGTGAAGCTGTCCGCAGCCTCTGCAGCGCCGGTTCTATCCTGGCCAGCCAGCGAGGATCCCACATGGCAGGGCAGACCTCTCCTGTCTTGCCCGCTGCTCCCCTCAGCAGTGTATTTCGTCAGTCTGCCTGTTCTGTTCCCTACTCTGTCTCTGGTGAATCCTCTTACCCTCCCACACATCTGGCCTATACCCTGGTTCTTGTATAAAATAAATAAATAAATCTTAAAAAAAAGAATTAAAATTATTGATAAAGAGCAGTCTTCAACTACAAATACATTCTGGAACCACCTTTTATTGCTTTTTATGGCTCAGGGTTATTTCTAACCAACTTGGCTTGAAAAATGTGCAAAATACACAGAGAACAAGAGTTAAAGTGAAGAAAACATACAATAATTAAATACAAATAACTTATTTTTTATACTAATCATCTAAAACTATCCTAAAATCATGGACTGAAAACAAATGATTTATAATGAAAACTTAGCTTTGAACCAAAGTAAGCATTTGTGATAGGCAACTAGAGTACCACTGAGAAGTCATTACTGATATTTAATTTCTTGATCCTAATTTCAGTTATCTCATGGTTTGGCAGCTGAATATTAAGAGCAAAGTTACTTAAAACTGTGAAAATGGTAAAATTTATTTTAGAGGATGTGAATAAAAGAAAACTTTATAATTATATATTACTCATCTGCAAATAAAAGAATTGATCTCTTAATTGAAAGTACTTTTAAAAAACAATTTTCTAAAAGGTGATCCTATAACTAAAGTATATTTATAGTGATGAAAACCCATTTTGCCTCAAAAAAATTTAAATAAAGGTTGCTCAAGTTTTCCTATGAATACATGTAGAATGAATGAATTAATAAATGAATGAATGAAAGAATAAGATTTCCAAATTAATGAACAGATAATTGTTCTTTATGGTATAAGAAAACATTCTGCCGGGAGCAACATGGCGGCGAGGAGACGCTGCGAGTAAGATCTCCCATTAAAAAAAGTGAATAGGGAGGAAAAGCGGCAGGTCCCAGTGAGAACTGGGCCACGGAAGATAAACGGGTGACGCCAGCGAACTGCCCGAAGAAGAAACTGGCCATAAAAGAGGACTAGAAGGGAGGGAAGCGCAGAACCCTGCTCCCCTCCCCCGCCCACAGAGGCGGCACTCTCCGACCCCGCAGAGAGGAGGAAACAACAAACCAAAACGGCCCACAAGAACAAACGAGGCAGCAAGCGGGACTGGGAGCGGAAAGGAACTATTGCAGCCACCACACCCCGTGAACGGGAGCTGAGGCGAACCCTGCAGGATCCGCCGCGGCGGTGAGCGAACGGCTCCGGGCGCCATTAGAGAAGAACAAAGACCCCGGGAGACGCGCACACAGCCCGGGCTGCCGGTAAGCTGGCGCGGAAACGCGGAGTGCTCGGCGCGCTTGAAAAGCAAGTGCAGACCTGGATCGCGGCTGCCCAGGTCCCCGCGCCTGCGACCTAGGCTTGCGGGGAGACTACCTAGGCTTGCGGGGAGACGCGCGGAGGTCCTCACTGAGGTGAAGGTCCCTCCCTGAGTGAGCAGGAACCAGGCGCCCAGGCAGGGGAGCGGTGCAAAAGGCGCCATTCCCGCGCCACTGAACTGGGCTACAGCCCGCATCCTGGAACTGAGGGCTTTGAACTGAGACCCGGGGCACGAAAATTCGGGGCGTGGTTTCTCCACGACGGTGGGGCACAAGGCAGACACAGCACCCCAAAGCTGTTGAGGTGTACCCTACCATTCCCGCTCTGTTCTCTGTCCCACGGGGTGGGGGGAGGCGAAAAACAGCCCCCCAAGGACAATAGGAGAGATCTCTGGCGCCACCTAGCGACCAGGAAAAAAAAAGTCACTAACACCCTATAAAACAGGACATTTCTTAAGACTGCTTGAAAAGGGCAGAAGGTTTCTGGAGGACCCAGTGGCCAGCCGGGAAGTTATTCCACGCCAGGCCCCTTCCAACTAGCAGTCTGAGCCCACAGAGGGAGCAGGCACCCACGTCCGGGGCAGACCGGGTGCGCAGAAGAGTGTGCCTGAAACCGGAGGCGCAGGGACTGCATCCCGCTTCGCCATTTGAGAACAGGGACATTTCTTCAGTAAAAACTGCCTAAAACCAGCAGAAAGCTCCCCCAGAAGACAGAGATGGCTCCTGGAAGAGCCAGAGGGGAGCGGAGAAGTTCACCCAAGATGTCAGTCAGTCCGAGCAACACAGTGTCCCAACGCATACGACAAATTAGAAAACAGACAGTAGGGAGTAGAAGAACCACACGCAACCTAAAAACTCCTCAGGAAAGAAGCACACCACAAAAAGAAAACCACTCCCCAGATTGCAACGACAGCAACTTGGAAGAACTTCTGAGCCTTCCAGAAAGAGAATTTAAAATTGCCATGATTAAAAAGTGATAGATCAGAAGAAGGAAATTGAGTCCCTAAAGAGGGAAGTAAGAGAAATGCAGGAGATCAAAGAATTAATGGAGGAACTAAAGAACTCTGGGAAAAGCAATGAAAGCAGAATAGATGAAATGGAAGAACGAATAAGTAATCTTGAAGACACAGAAATAAAAAGAACCAAAACAGAAAAGGAAAGAGAAGTACGAAGGAAAAAGAATGAAGAAAGACTTCGGGAACTATCTGACTCCATGAGGAAAGGAAATATAAGAGTTATAGGAATTCCAGAAGGAGAGGAGAGAGATGTAGGAACAGAGAAAATATTCATGGATATAATTGAAGAGAACTTCCCAAATGAGAAGAAGGAGCTGAAAATTGATATACAAGAAGCAAGAAGAACACCAAACTTCCACGACGAAAGGAAAAACACAGCAAGACACATAATAGTAAAGCTCCCAAGAATCCAGGACAAGGAAAAATAATGAAGCTGACAAGAGGGAAGAAACAGATAACATTCAAAGGAAAACCAATCAGGCTGACATCAGACTTCTCTGAAGAAACACTACGGGCAAGGAGAGAGTGGAGGGACATAGTCAACAGACTCCAAGAAAACAGATGCCAACCAAGAATACTCTATCCCGCAAAGCTCTCTTTCCTCCATGAAGAAAGAATATGGACCTTCCCAGACAAAGAGAAACTCCGGAATTTCATTGCGACTAAACCCCCACTCCAAAAAATACTACAAGGAATCCTAAAGCCAGAACCTCAGAGGGACGAATAACAACGAAAGAAGACCAAAAAAAAAAAAAGTTATTAAAAGAATAAATAAATAAAATCAAAGGAAAGACAAACATAATGGCAAATACAGATGCTAACATATCAATATTAACTCTAAATGTAAATGGACTAAACTCTTCAATAAAAAGACACAGAGTTGCAGCCTGGATTAAGAAACAAAACCCAACCTTTTGCTGTCTCCAGGAAACACATTTAGCTACAAAAGATAAAAATAGGCTCAAAGTCAAAGGATGGAAAACAATCCTACAAGCAAATGGGCCAAAAAAGAAAGCAGGAACAGCTATACTTATATCAGATAAAACAGACTTCAAACTCAAAAAAATAAAAAGAGACCCCAATGGTCACTACATTATGATTAAGGGGACAATACTTCAAGAAGAAATAACACTCATTAACATATACTCACCAAACGAAAGAGCACCAAAATATATCAGACAACTGTTGTCCTCTCTGAAAACAGACATCAGAGAAAACACATATGTAGTGGGAGACTTCAACACACCACTATCAACAATGGATAGATCAACAAGACAAAAAATAAGTAAAGAAACTAAAGCTCTAAATAAGGACCTAGAGCATTTGGGCTTAACAGACATCTATAGAACACTAAACCCAAAAAAAACGGAGTACACATTTTTCTCAAGCGCACACGGATCATTCTCCAGGATCGATCACATACTGGGGCACAAGACAAACATCAACAGATACACCAAGATTGAAATCATACCAACCATCTTTTCTGACCACGAAGGCATCAAACTAGAAATAAATCATAAAAAGAAGGCAAGGAACTATCCTACCTCATGGAGATTAAAAGCCACACTACTGGAAGACCACTGGACTAACGAGGAGATCAAAGAAGAAATTAAAAAATTCTTTGAATTGAATGACAAGGAGGACACCAATATCCTAATGTATGGGATGCAGCAAAAGCAGTAATAAGAGGAAAATATATAGCAATAGAAGCTCACATCAAAAAACAAGAAAGAACTCAAAGAAACAACCTAATCTCGAAGCTCAAAGATCTAGAAAAAGAACAACAAAAAAAACCCAGAACCAGTAGAAGAAAAGAAATAATAAAAACCAAAGCAGAAATAAATGAAATTGAAACTAAAAAAACAATCCAAAAGATCAATGAAACCAAGAGCTGGTTCTTTGAAAAAATAAATAAAATAGACAAACCCCTAGCCAGGCTCACAAAGGAAAAAAGGGAGAAAGCACAAATACACAGAATCATAAATGAAAGAGGAGAAATCACAACGGACACAGCAGAAATCAAAAGAATAATCAGTAACTACTATGAACAGTTATATGGAAACAAGTTCAACAATCTAGAGGAGATGGACAAATTCCTACAACTCTACAATCACCCAAAGCTAGATAAAGAAGAAATAGAACACCTAAACAGACCAATTACAAGCAGCGAAATTGAAATGGTAATTAAAAACCTCCCCAAAAACAAAAGCCCAGGACCTGATGGATTTACAAATGAATTCTACCAAACATTCAGAGATGAATTAGTGCCTATCCTTCACAAACTCTTCCAAAAAATTGAGAAGGAAGGGACAATACCAAACACGTTCTATGAAGCCAATATTACACTAATACCAAAACCGAATAAGGACAACACAAAAAAGGAAAACTATAGGCCAATCTCCCTAATGAACACTGATGCAAAAATCCTCAATAAAATTTTAGCTATCAGAATCCAACAATGTATCCATAAGATAATTCACCACGACCAAGTTGGATTCATTCCAGGGGCACAAGGATGGTTTAACATCCGAAAATCAATCAACGTTATCCAACACATCAACAAAAAGAAATATAAAAACCATATGATAATATCAATAGATGCTGAGAAAGCTTTCGACAAAGTGCAACAGCCATTCATGATAAAAGCCCTTGAAATTCTTGGGATACAAGGAACATACCTCAACATCATAAAGGCCATCTATGACAAGCCAACAGCCAGTATCATTCTCAATGGTGAAAAGCTGAAAGCAATTCCATTAAGATCTGGAACAAGACAAGGATGTCCACTCTCACCACTGCTTTTCAATATAATACTGGAAGTCCTAGCCAGAGCAATAAGACAAGAGAAAGACATCCAAGGAATCCAAATAGGAAAAGAAGAAGTCAAACTATCACTATTTGCAGATGATATGATAATATACATAGAGAACCCAAAATCTCCACAGAAAAACTAATTCAACTCATCAATCAATTCAGTAAAGTGGCAGGATACAAAATCAACACGCAAAAGTCAGTGGCCTTCCTATACACAAACAATAAATCTGAAGAAGAAGAAATCAAAAAAACCACCCCTTTTATTATTGAAACAAAAAAAATCTAATATTTGGGAATAAATCTAACAAAAGAGGTAAAGGACCTATACAAAGAAAACTATAAAACACTGTTAAAAGAAATAGAAGAAGACACAAAGAAATGGAAAGACATCCCCTGCTCATGGATTGGAAGAATAAACATTATTAAAATGGCCATCCTACCAAAAGCAATATACAGATTCAATGCTATTCCAATCAAAATCTCAATGGCATTCTTCAAAGAAATAGAACAATTATTGATGAAATTCATATGGAATCACCAAAAACCCCGAATAGCCAAAGCTCTACTGAAAAAAAAAGAAGGAAATGGAGGCATCACACTCCCACTTCAAACTATACTACAAAGCCATAATCATCAAAACTGCATGGTATTGGAACAAGAACAGACATACAGACCAATGGAATCGAATAGAAAATCCAGAAATAAACCCACAGATTTATGGTCAACTAATCTTTGACAAAGGAGCAAAGACTATGCATTGGAGCAAAGAAAGTTTGTTCAATAAATGGTGCTGGGAAAACTGGGTCGCTACATGCAAAAGAATGAAGCTTGACCACTACCTCACACCATACACAAAAATCAACTCAAAATGGATTAAAGAACTAGACATAAGACCTGAAACCATAAAATACATAGAAGGAAATATAGGCGAAACACTACGGGATTTGCACATCAAAGACATCTTTACAGACACATCACCCAAAGCAGTGATAGTGAAGAGAAAGATAAACAGCTGGGACTACATCAAATTAAAGAGCTTCTGCACAGCAAAAGAGACAATAACAAAAACAAAGAGAAACCCCACCAACTGGGAGAACATTTTTGCACCCAACACTAATGATAAAGGACTGATCACAAAAATCTGCAAAGAGCTGATGAGACTCAGCAACAACAAAGAAAATAATCCAGTCAAAAAATGGGCAGAAGAGCTAAAAAGAAACTTCTCTGAAGAGGAAATGCAAATGGCCAACAGACATATGAAAAAATGTTCAACATCACTTGTAATCAGGGAAATGCAAATCAAAACTACCATGAGATACCATCTCACACCAGTGAGAATGGCACATATTAAAAAAACTAGCAACAACAAATGTTGGCGAGGATGTGGAGAAAAAGGAACTCTTGTGCACTGTTGGTGGGAGTGCAAACTGGTCCAACCACTATGGAGAGCTGTGTGGAGATTTCTGGACCTACTAAACATAGAGCTTCCATATGATCCAGCAATTCCACTCCTAGGTATTTACCCAAAGGACACAGAAACATCAATTCCAAAGAGCACCTGCACTCCTATGTTTATAGCAGCACTGTTTACAATAGCTAAGCTTTGGAAACAACCCAAATGCCCAAAAATAGATGACTGGATCAAGAAGATGTGGTACATATATACCATGGAATATTACTCAGCATTCAAAAAAGATAAACACATGCAATTTGCAGCAACATGGATGGCACTGGAAGGGATCATGCTCAGCGAAATAAGCCAAAAAGAAAAAGAAAAATACCGGATGGTCTCACTCATAGCAGGAATCTAGAAAACTTAAATAAGGGACCAGGAAAATGAATATAAGAAAGTGAAAATCAAAATCAACAAAAAAACTATGAACCAGAGACACTTTTTGGGGGTGGGGGGGGCGGGAGGGGAAGGATTGGGGTCAGAATGGGGCGTTTGCAATTGTATGGGGGAATATAAAAAAAAATTTAATATTTAAAAAAAAAAAAATAAAAAAAAAAAAAAAAAAAAAAAAAAAAAGAAAACATTCTGCCCCTAAAGACAAAGAAGTTTGAATAGAACTAGCCGTTTGTCTTTTTATTTCGTCTTATGAATAATTGTACTTGTTTACACTTGCCTATTGTTTTTCTCTACTTTCAGAGACTGTGTTTCAAGATATGTTTGATGTAGAAACTGTTTGAATTATAAGGACCTAGGCATTGAAACTGTAATTTATATTTCTTATCTTTCAAAATTGCCAGTATAATTCTTCACACATATGGTGGTTATTTAATAAATACTATTGATTGCTAAAATAACTTGAGTTTTATTAGTTGTAAATCTTATCCAAGATAACTGCTATTAAATCAAAGCAATTCAACATATATTTATCAGATCTTTTCCATCACAGGTACATCAGGGATCAGGATATATAACGTTCTCATACGCTCAAGATGCTTACATTTTAGTTAGGGAGAAAGACAAATAATAAGTATAAACAAAAATATTCCATTTTTAATTTTGATGTACATCAGGAGAGAAACAAATAAGGTGATAATAAGGTGATGGGGATAAATAGTATAGATCACCTGAAGTGAAGGTTAAAAAGAAAAAGTCCCTTGGTAGATAAACTATATGAGCAACCAAGTGAATAAAGTAGAAAGAGTCACAAAAATATCTTGGGAAAGAATGGTGTGTACAAGGGAATAGCAAATACTGAGTTCACAGCGAGAATGAGTTTAGCATGTTTGAGAAACAGCAAGGTGGCTAATCATGAAAGAGATGTAATAGTAGAAAATAAGGTCTGAGAATTACGTAACATTCAGCCCTGAAGATAATATTAAAACATTTTGGTTTTGCTCAATCTGTGATGTGAAAGCATTGCTTGTGTTTTGAGAAGGGGAATGAAATGACCTCTGGTTTATGCTTTAAACAGATCACTCTAATCTGTAAGGAAAATAGATTGCAAAAAAGGGTGGAAATAAGGAGACCAAATGGTAATCTTTTTAGGTAAAATAGATGGCTTAGGTTTGGCTGGTAATTGGGACAGGGGATGATGAAAAGCAAATCCAAAGTAAACGTGGAAATTAGCAATGATAAGCTTCACTTACTAAACAGGAGTGGGGTATGAGATAGAATGAGATGATCAAGTGTGACTCAAGGTGCTTAGTTGAATAAGTAGATAAAAAGAAGGTTGCATTTTTAAAAAAGGAAAATAGGAAATATCTCAAAAGTAGAAATTTACTTTTGAAAAAATGTCAACATCAGCTAGTAGTTGAGTTTTTTTTGAAATATAATTTAGTCAGTGCACATTTTTGAGCACCTAAGGTATCAGATTAAGTACTATTTTGGAAACTCATAGAAAAGGTAAATAAGACATACCTCAATTCACATATTAATTTATAAGTTACCCTTAGATTGTCATATATTTCAGAAGATTGAGGTACGTGGCTCTGGTTTACATAAAAGACAGAAATTTTGTAACGTAACTTCCCTAAGTCTTAGCTGACCCCTTGTTTTCTAGACTTCTCCAATAGCAAGGACACAGAGTTATTTGACTTTGAATGGATATCCACCAAAAACATTTTTGAGCTGTCCTCTTGGTAGTTAATTGATATAAATTATTGGTTTATAGAGTGTAGTGCCTAACCCTCAACCTGGTAGGAAGCAATGGAAAATAATGAATTAAAAAATTTACCTATATCCTGTTCTCTAACTATTGCCCATGCAGCATTAGTTGGAGGATTAATGCTGTGTATATAATAACCTGGATAGTATGGAGAAGCAGATAATACAGAATACAGAGAACAACAGTAGTATGAAACAATGAAACAATTTTGTTGGCCTTAGTGGCAAAACAAAACTGTGCCAATGGGAAAATTTGTTTTTAAGTGATTTCAGTTTTCCTTTAGTTGAAGAAAAGGGGCAGACTTCCCAAAATGTTAGCTTAACCCTGAAGTTGTAAATAGCACTTTTGGTTAAGTGCTACACAGAAACATGCTCTGTTTAGCTTTCAAAGTGTCTTTTTAATGATTTCTCAATTGGTTGCCAACAGTTGACAATCAAAAGATTTTTGTATCTTACTCTTTAAATTAAAAAAATCTGGTAACACTGAAGATAAGATCTATATTCCTGTAAAACAGCTGACTGGAGCTGACTAAATGCCATGTCTTTTAATTCAGCAGTTTGCCACAGTCTCAGACACTCACTTTTGTCTCCTAATTATTTAGACCATGTGTCAATTTTATGTTGTCCAAATCAAGACTGATCTATTCATTTGTTTTTCTTGACTGCCACTCTTTTCTCTCATAAATCCATTCTCCACACATCAGCATCAATTTGAATGATCTTTCATAGTGAAAAATCAGATTATATCACTCCTCCATTTAAATGCCCTAGTGACCTTACATTTTCCTTAGAATAAAATCCAAACTGTTTAATATGTAAAATCAGCAATATTATATCAATAATTATAATGCATGTGAACATAGTAATCATTTTAGTAAATGCTATTTTGTGAACCAACCCTAGAATTTATTTTCAAAATTAAAAAAAAAATCACATAAACATTATATAATATTACTTTTTGTTTGGTATATTTCAGACAAATTTTGTAATCTTTTTTTGGTACTCTGGAGAATTTTCATTTTTACTTTAAATTATGTAATCTAAAATATGTCAATATGGTCATTGGAAAATTTCCAAAGTCATCCAAGGAGTGATTTATTTCTAAGAAAAAGAAATTCTTCATATGGGAGATAGTAAATTCTTGGAAATAATTGAAATCCCAAAAGTAAATTATAATCCATCATTTGTTATTGTTGTTGTTTTTAAGATAGTCTCAAATTAGACATGCCATCTCAAATACTGGCTGAAATCTCAACCATGTGACTTCCACTAAAGGCAATTAATTGAATTGATATTTCCCAAAATAATTTCTTGGAAATCATCTAGTCTGACTATCACAAGTTCTAGAAAGGTCAGAAGTTGACGCGTTGATTTCTTAGTTGTCTTATTTCTTTGTTAAAGCAAGAACCCCAGTGAACGTCATAATTTTTTTCTTCAACATGAGAGGTAATCATTTGGAGAAAATAATCAGAAGAAATTTAATTATAACCTCCTGATTAGTTTTTCTATCCATCTGCTTCTATCACATATCTATCCAAATATAAGAAAAAGGATTCCCATATGTAGGTATATGAGAAGAAAGAGAGAAATATAAGGAACTGAAGTGGAAGACTGCTAGGCGTTTTATACATTTCAATTAGTGCCTACATGACATCAAAAAAGATCTATACTTATGCTATGGAAGTCTCTTATACTGGCATTTTATTTATAACCTTCTTATCTTAGTAATGTACATTTTAAAACATTTTAATCTTAGGTAATCATTTAAATAACTGTACCCATCTTTAAAGTATGAACAGATAACTGTCACCTATAATAAAGGATGGTGTGTCAAGCAAACAGACACAAATAAATATATTTGGAAAGTACCCAGCTTGATAAATTTCTTACTTTATGTTTTTATCAAATGCTGACTTTTCAAAGCTGCTTTAAAGTGATAATCAAGCATCCCAAATAGGCATTGCTGTTGAATGATCATATAATTGGACTATTTTTGCAAAAAATCAATTGAATTTATTACTTAAAATGAATCACCTGAAAGAAGGGAAAAGAAGGTGTTACAGATACTGTGTTCTAAAATAAAATACCATTAATGACAGTATAATATTAGATAGTATATGCATATCTCCAATATATAATCTCCATATAATATGCAGTTGACAGAAATAGCTTTCTTTTACATAAAAATATGCTCATTTTTATGCATATGCATTCTGTACACACAAACATACACAAATATAAAGGTTATAAGACATGTAGTAGAATATATGTAGACATATAATTTTTCTAGACCTTTGTAGCATTTCTATAGACACCATGGTATTTCATGTCATACATATATGTCTTCAATATCACCATATATATGCATATATGTCATATATACCTTATATATGGGATGTAATATATGTATATTAGGGTAACATGCTGTCTGCCTGGCAGCAAATCACTTAACATTATGCTATTTTCCATATTTCGTATTTTCATAATAAAAAGCTTGGACCTGGATAAACCTCCAGTTTTTAATATTCTACAGTCTCTGAGCAGATGATCTTGAGTTTCTCCTTAGTTATCAACTAAAGTATTTTTTAATCTTAAATTTCAAGATATTCAGTAGCAGTTTACCCATTATATAAACTGTCTTCTAATGGCTATGTAAATTTCAGACATCCCGAAATTCATAGACTTTCTCTGTAATCCATGGGCTATAAGGTGTCCATAAGTTCCCTGAAATTGTGTTTCAAGTGTTTTGTATATGTGCTTTATTTTAGAGGGAGGATTTAGAGACCTCATCAGGTTTGAACAGGTATGTGAGGGCAAAGAGGTTAAGACTGCATATATCTAAACAGCCCAAACATAGTTTAATGCTAGTGGTCCCGTCTATAAATGACATCATGAGCACAGACTCAGAATACATTTTTTAAACCTCAAACCTACTTGGCACTCTCCCATGTTCCAGACCACAGAACTTTGCAAATATGAGGTTGTATTACATTAAGAGTCTGTCTTTGCAAAGTTTTGCATGATAATATATTTATAATCTTACATGTTCTAAACATTCTCCTAGATTATGAGTAAATCTGAGAAACACAAAGACAAATAAGACTGGCTGGCAAATAATTGGATAGGGTAAGATTATCACATAATGAGGTCTGACCATGAGACAAAGTTACTTTGGAAGTGATGAGAAACTTGGATTTTCTTCTATTCGTGGAAAGCCACTGGAGATTTTCGGAAAATGGATTATTATAGTGATTTTTATTTTTAAGAGATTACTCTGGGAATAGTGAAAATATTTAGAAAAGCAAACATAATATCTCAGGATAAAGATATAGTGACTAAGTCTAGGTGACAAGAGGAGGGATGGAGTGACAGTATATGGATGTATCAGATCTATTTTTGCAGTAGGATAAACAGAACTTGCTGATTGTTTAATGATTTGAGCTTAACTGTAATGACAGGGTATTAACAGCATTTTTACTTGGCTTATGTGAAAATCTATAAAGATCACAGATTTTAACTCTGAAATTAGAAAAGTCAACTTTTTCAACAACTTCTATACAAGGTAATATAAATTGAAATTATATTTCAGTTCCTCTAGCAATTCTATAAAAGATGATTTGTTTTAATAATTTTAATAATCCCTTAGGGTTCCCTGAAGTTCCTTCAGTGAGCCCACAAAGGAAAAATTATTTTCAGGATGATACAAGCATTTTATTACCTTTGTTACTATATTGACATTTGCACTGATGGTATAAAAATTTGGTGGTTAAAATTACTGGTGCTCTAATTCAAATCAAGTATATTAGTAGCCATTGTATCTTATACCATCAAAAACTCATAATAAGAAAATGTACCAATTCACTTAAGAATATCTTTGGTATTCAGCAAAACTTCGGAGGGTCAGGAAAATTTTGCAAAGAACAAAAAGAATATCTTTGATGAAGCAGTAAGTTAATAAATTTATTAGATTTCCTTCTTGGGTTCATAACTGTTTATTTTCTAAAGCAAAATGGGGAGTGTGCCAAAAAGAAAATCATTTCTGTTGCACAATGAAGTTTGATGGTTATCTAGATGAAAAGTATTGGTGTGTGTTTTGAATTACCAGCTGAACCAAACTTTTTCACAGAACACTACTTATATTTAAAGAATATGTAACAGCTCAGTCATAATCTATAAGCCTGGGTATTTGACAGCAATGAATAAAGTGAGTCTTTTATTTCAAGAAAAATAACATACAGTTTTTGTAATCAGTGATAAAATTCAGACATTCCTTTGGAAAATTTTTAATCTACCACCATTAATTTCATATCTTCCCTATACCTGAAGACTTTTTTTCATTAGTGAAATTTTTTTAAAGATTTATTTATTTATGCATGCAAGAACTGGGGTACAGGCCAGAGGTGTTGGGGGTAAGAGGATTCACCAGAGACAGAGCAGGGAACAGAACAGGCAGATTGAAATACACTGCTGAGGGGAGCAGCGGATGAGTCAGGAGAGGTTCCCTTAAAGAAATATTTTGTCAGACATCTGTGGTTTGCTCCAGGGGAGAGGCTTCAGGCTTCAGGTGGTGTTTCTTGCTGATGACAAATAGCTAATGTCTGAGGGTCATTGGGTTGATGGCAAGGTATATTAATGGGGCTCTTCACAGCAGGCCACACCTGCTAACTCTGCCTCTGCTTTCTCTTTACCTACATTCTGTTCATATTTTATTTTGTTTCCTTTCATGTGTTCTATAGTGACTTTACAGTGAGATATGAAGAAAATCAAGCTCCATAGATATATGTGCTTGGGTTTAATTTTGTCATAAGCAAATGTTTCCACCTCTTAAAACTTCAGTACTACCCTCTGTAAAATGATGGGTAAGAACAAATGGTTCTAATGGAATTGACAAGCTACTAGTATGAAATAATAACATAATACCCTTATCGCAGTTCCTGGTATATAAAAGGCACCAAAATGTTAGCAGCTGCATGCATGTGTGTGTGTGTGTGTAAACACATAAAACAGTATGCATATGTATGTATGTAACCAATTAACATATATATAACTGTATACAACAATACTACATTCAGCAAAAAGGATGAAAATTCAATTAATCCCTTTGAAAAGTGTGTTCCTTCCAATTATTCATGTTGAATGAAATCACTTCATCTTAATTTTTTTAAAAAATTTATTTTTGCATACAACAGCTGGAGAGCAGGCCAGAGATGTGGGGGGTGAGAGGATTCACCAGAGACAGAGTGGGGAACAGAACAGGAAGACTGACTGAAACACACTGCTGAGGGGAGCAGCAGGCGAGATAGGAGAGGTCTGCCTCACCATGTGGGTAGCTCCCTGGCCAGCCAGGTGATTGAACACATGCTGCAGAGGCTGTGGATTGCTTCATAGTGCTGTGCTTAACCCTTTGCACCACGAGGGTGGCCCTCATCTTATCTTTAATATATAGAAAAACAAACAAATCCACATCTCTGTAGTAGCAGGATAAACATTGTGCTAATAGGTGAGACTCAACCTTTAATACTGAGATGCTATAGCAGAGATGATGACATAATACTAGCCAGAATGCTTTGAAAACACCTGGAAGGGGATACCTAATAACGTGGGGAAAAGGGAAAAAAAGATATTCTTACTCCAGGAAATGATGCTTAACTTTATGCGTGAAGGATGAGAAATCGCCATGTGAAGAGAAAGAGCAGCAGAAAGAACTGAAATCCAGGCTGAAAGAACAGAACAGTAAAAACTTAGTGATATGAATGAGGCTGGCGTAGGGCAGGGTCTTCAATCAGCTTGCTGGTACTACAGCAATGGATAAGACACCAATGTGAATTATTAAAGAAATACCCTGCTTTGGCCTGCCAGGTGGCACAGCGGGTGGAACACAGCACTGTGAAGCTATCTGCAGCCTCTGCAGCACGTGTTTGATTCCCGGCCAGCCAAGGAGATACCCACATGGAGTGGCAGACCTCTCCTGTCACGCCCGCTGCTCCCCTCAGCAGTGCTTTCGGTCTGTCTGCCTGTCATGCTCCTCGCTCTGTCTCTGGTGAATTCTCTCACATTCATGCGCTTCTGGCCTGTACCCCAGCTATTGTATAAATTTTAAAAAATTTAAAAAAATAAATCTTTTTTTTTAAAAGAAATACTCTGCTTAGTCCAATCATATAAATTATGCTTCTGTGAGTGAGTGTGTGTGTGTGTGTGCACAACCCTGTGTGTGCACATGCTCCTGTGGCTGCGTGTTTCTACTGCGCATACAGCTGCAAACTCTATTGCAAGACACTAATGGAGAGAATTTGGGGTCAGCTAAGAACCGCAGTGTCTGGGGAGACAGGAAAAAGCAGGTCCTGTCATGTAATGAACTAGAACTTCATCTTATAGGTAGCAGGGAGCCACTGTAAGTTTTTAAGCAGGATGATAGCAAGGCCTGATTTTGAATTTAAACATATGTTGTAGTAGCAGAAAGGGAGATGAATTTGCGTGAGCTACATAAGGGCAAAGATAATGATTAAGATTTGATTCAGGGTAGTTGAGAGTGGGTTGGAGAGAAGGGTGAAGTAAAATTGACAGGAACTGAAGGTTGAGTAGATATCAGTATTCAAAAGCAGAAAAATTCATTAAAATTAATTTGGATAGTCCATTCCTCTGGCGATGAAATAATGAAACAATTTATGTTAGGTTTCTGCTTAAGAAATGGCAAGTAATAGGAAATGTCTGAAATTGGTTTTCAAGAGAAAATATAATTTGCTCGAATAAATTTTCTAGTTTTAGTAATTACCAAAATGGTGGCATCTCTGAGTGATGCTATGATAATGTAATCTAGCTAACTCTGTAAAGCTCTAGTTTAGAGGAACACATATGACTTGTTCAATGGGCTCAAAAAGTTGATACTTTTCAGAGACACTTTGGCAAATGCTTCATTGCAATCAATTCCTGGCCTAGAGAGATTGGTTTCATTTGTTGATTAAAGAAGGATTGATGTGTTTTGGAAGAGCCAAGATTGACCTTCTGTTAAGGAGACTGCTTTGAAAGGATTGTTTTATTTCCACCTAATATGGAATGGAGAGGTACTGGAAATCAGGGCCAGCATTTTTTCATTTCTAGCATCCTAAAATGCACTTTATAGCTCTCTGCCTGAGAAATTTTCCTCATCTTTAACAAATCATCTTTTACAGGAACTCTTCTTTAATTAGAATTTGTCTCAAGATTGGATCAGGCACTTCTGTTTTGTGCTCCTGTAGCACAGAGAGGATGTGACAGCAAATTGTAGTAATCTATGTGTTTATATATCTTTATCCCTAGACTATTGAGAGTAAGGAATTTCTAAATCGATAACACCTAGCAAATACATAGCACATAGTTAACATTCAACCCACAGCTTGCCCTTGACAATTTTAGTTTTCCTTTCTCAAATTTTTAATAAAGATGTCTGTGCTCAATTAATAAAAATTTACTGGAATAGGGCCTCCCTGGTGGCGCAGCGGTTGAGCGCTGGGTTGCGAAGCTGCCCGCGGCCTCTGCTGTGCCGGTTTGATCCCCGGCTGCTCCCCGGCCACCAGAGGAGGGTCCCACATGGCGCGCAGACCTCTCCTGCCTCCCGCTGCTCCCCTCAGCAGTGTACTTCGGTCCTTCTGCCTGCTCTGCTCCCTGCCTTGGCTCTGGTGAGTTCTCTCACCCTCCCGCGCTTCTGACTGTATCCAGTGCATGTATAAACAAACACAAAACAAAACAAATAAAATAAATAAATAAAACATGCCTCTATATATAAAAAAAAAAATTTACTGGAATAAATGTCCTCTACAAAAGGGAACATTTTAAGATCCCCACTTAAATAAGAGCACTGATAAAAGGGCTAATATGTTTTTTAAGTTGCTGAATGTATACATGGTTGGTGATTTGCTAATGTTCGCTTAATTATTTCCCTCAAACCTCAAACTAAAAGTGTTTTACTTTAGATTCTACATAGCCTACTGTATAATGTCTTATCTGTAGTCTCTCTGATCTCCACTTCTTGAACTATTTCTTCTATATCATGGTTATAAATATATATAGGTAGAAACATTTTTGGCCACTTCAAAAACAACCATCACCTAGTCAGATAAGGAATTAGACTTAACCGACACTATGGACACAACATCTTTCTCAAAAACTTTCTGACCTGGGGGTTTCTGAAACCCTACCCTGCTGAATTCTATTTCTGAGACAGCCCGTTTTTCCTCACTCACATTTGCAAGGCTCTATTTCTCACAAATCCCATAAATACATACAGCGTTGTGAACTGATGTTATCTAAATAAAAAAAATTATACAAATAATGAAACAATGGCATATAACTAACTAACGTTACCGTTGTTCAAAACGTACGCTTAGAGTAAGTGGAAACTTTCAAGGGATGAAAATTTAGGCCTTCTATAATTGTTTTTACATTAAACACTTTTGATATATTTAAGGATATAAGAAAAATCCTTTGAACTGGTTCTAGATGTCAAGAATTTTTCTCATTAAAAAAATTAGGATGTCTGGGCCTCCCCGGTGGTGCAGCGGTTGAGCGCTGGGTTGCGAAGCTGCCCGCAGCCTCTGCAGCACCGGTTCGATCCCCAGCTGCTCCCCGGCCACCAGAGGAGGGTCCCACATGGCGCGCAGACCTCTCCTGCCGCCCGCTGCTCCCCTCAGCAGTGTACTTCGGTCCTTCTGCCTGCTCTGCTTCCCGCTCTGGCTCTGGTGAATTCTCTCACCCTCCCGTGCTTCTGACTGTACCCAGGGCTTGTATAAATAAATAAATAAAAACAAATCTTTAAAAAAAAAATTAGGATGTCAAATGGTCCTATTTTGTAATAAGTCCCCTATTCTTAATAGTCCCAGAAATATAAATCAAGTCTAAGAGGCCTTCATTTGGAAGGGAAGAAAGAGGAGAGAAATACATCTTTGATGTTAATATTTCTTCAAGTCAAATTTTGGACTGTTTTTAAATAATAAAAATGATGATTTAGGAAAGGTCAGAAAAGGAGAAAAAGATTCTGACTCTCTTTAAAAAATATTTTAGAAGTTGGAAGGAGATATCTAAACAATCAAATGGGTATCATCTAATGTATTTCCTTTTGCAAAGCTCTCTGAAATGATTTGTAGTCATCAGATTATTTTTCAAATTAAAGGAAGAACACTGGTGTCAAACTGTTATATAGGACAAGAACATTTTATTAAGTTTGTGGTTTATAACAAGCACTGTACAAAGCCTTGGAAATTCAGAGGTGAATTAAACAGATACAGTACATATTCTCATGGAGCAGACAGTGCATTAGGAAAGACAGACATAAATCAAATAACCATAAAAATAAATATGTAATAATTTAAACTGTGATAATTGCAAGGAAATAAAATGCTGAATGAATGCTTATAATTGGAGAACTGATTTAGTCCAAAAAGTCCATCTGAGGGGTCTTGTCCTGGTAGCATTCCAGACAAAGAGGAAAGACTGAGTTGGTAAGAACCATTGTTCATCTGAATAATGAAGATGGCAGGTGCGGCTCAAGTACAGATAGAGTAAGAAGGGCAAAACGGAAATAAGATGAAGACTTGGAAGTTGGCAGGTGCCAGATCATGCAGGATTTTATGGCCATGCTTTGGATCCTGGTTTTTGTCCTAATATAATGAGAATCTTTTAAGTTCTTAATGCTAAAGCAGTACCAGTAAATATATAATGGGTGAAAAGCATAAAATGTGAAAAACTATTTCTAAAAGTATTAAACCATAAATTCCTTTTTAAAATTTTCCATTCTTGAATTGTATTGTTTACTTCTCAACTATTTTAATCCAGACTAACCCTAGAGAAACTAGACGAAGCATGTGGAAAAAAACCTTCATGTAAACATTTCTTGAACAAATATTTTAACAAATTTAGATTTAGATTTCCCCGGTGGCGCAGCGGTTGAGCGCTGGGTTGCGAAGCTACCCGCAGCCTCTGTGGCGCCGGTTCGTTCCCCGGCTGCTCCCCGGCCACTGGAGGAGGGTCCCACATGGCGCGCAGACCTCTCCTGCCGCCCGCTGCTCCCCTCAGCAGTGTACTTCGGTCCTTCTGCCTGCTCTGCTCCCCGCTCTGGCTCTGGTGAATTCTCTCACCCTCCCGCGCTTCTGACTGTACCCAGTGCATGTATAAACAAAAAACAAAACAAACAAATAAATAAATAAATAAAAGCATGCCTCTATAAAAAAAAAAAAAATTTAGTTTTGATTTAGTGCTATCTAATGCCTGGGTCTATCAAAATCATAGACAGTGAAGATAAAAGGGTGAACAAAACATTCTGGACTTCTGTTTTCATGAAGCTTACAGCATCTGAGAGGAAAAAAAGAGAGAGAGAAATATTTTTGTGAACTCTCGAACTCTTAGTGGCAAGTTTGCATAACCAGAGCTAAATGTCAATCTGGGCAATCTTATCTGGTGAGAATAAGAAACTTGGATACCATATTCATATTTACTTGATAATGCTTATTTTTATTTTATTTATTTTTTAAAGATTTATTTATTTATGCATACAAGAACTGGGGTGCAGGCCAGCTCTGCGGAGGGGTGAGAGGAGTCACCAGAGACAGAATGGGGAGCAGAGTGGGTGGATTGACTGAAATACACTGCTGAGGGGAGCAGCAGGGGAGACAGGAGATGTCTGTTGCGTCATGAGGGTACCTCCCTGGCCAGGGATCGAACTCGTGCTGCAATGTCTGTGGATAGCTTCATAGCGCTGTGCTTAACTGTTGTGCCACCAGGGAGGCCCCGATAATACTTATTTTTAAAAATAAAATCAGTTTGACCACACTGCCCTCTGATCCAGATGTTTTTCAGCAATTTTATTGTAGGTTTGCAGGCCATTCCATGTTAGCATATTGATTAAAGAGATCATGTAAAACATTGTTTTCATCTTAAAACTTAGTGTAGATGAAGAAAGAAGTTAGGAAATGGCTATAGCAATCAGTTAGGAACAAGGTGCCCCAAGACCCCAAGTCCATTTATCAGTTTGATTGAGAAAAATCAGTTGGAGTCAGGAGGGTGACACTATTCGCCCCAAAGCCCAGGTGTCCTAGGTCCATTTATCAATCTGATTGGAGAACAATCACGGACCAGGAGGGTCCCCCCAAAACCAATAAAGAGTGGACTGTCCATTGCACCAACACAATAGCACAATGCTAAGCAACAGACCATGGCTAGTTTCTGAAAGATAGGCTAGGTAATGTGGGGCAACTCAGTGGCCCCAGTAGTCTAGGAGAACCCCACAAGCTTTGTGGACCTTCATAGCCTAAGAGACCCTGTATGCCCAGTCAATCAGCAAGAGATACAACGTGGAAGACACCAATGGTGAAATGACTTTGCCTTGCCTATTATACCCATATAAGCACCTACTTCTCACCCCTTCAGAGGCTACCCACTTGGGATCCCACTCTACTTGGAAAGCTTTTCTGTTCTTACTCATATCTATCAATACTGCTTCTCACCCCTCAGCATCTACCCATTCGGGACCCCTCTATGCTCAGAGAGCTTTCCTATTCTTTTCCCTACCTGTCAATAAATCTCTTGCTTTTCTGTGACTTTGGTCTAGACATTGAATTCTTTCCTCACTCAAGACAAGAACCAAGAAAGAAACTCCTGGGGTCCTAGGATTATGGGCCTGATCCCAGAACCCCAATACACGATGATGAAGTTGTTGAAATAGAAGCAGGCATTATATGTAAGGGTTTCACCATATGTAATTCTAATGATGTGCTCTTTTAATGAGCTCTAATGTGCTGATTAGAATGCTTAGACTGTGTGATGGATTACAAAAAATTACCTAAATTCCTCACCACCCTTTATGTCCATAGTCTCTTATATTCTTCCATGATCTCCCACTATAGACAAAATAACATGCCCTGCTTTCTGATACCTAATCATAAATCTGCTGCAAGCTGAGGATTAACACATTTATTCTTTGGACTTGTTTACTCTTATGCTTCTGCTCTCACTCTCAGAATAACTTTGGCTAATATTCTGGAGGGTGAAATACACAGCAACCAGAGCTATATGACCACAGTGACTCCAGCTGACAGCCATCCAACCCCCAAATATGTGTGTGAGTGGACCCAGGAAAGATCAACAAAGTTTTCTATTTGACCTAGCAGACCAAGATATGTGAGCAAGAACTCAATGCTGTGTCACTGAGGTTTTGTGGCTGTTTTTAATTATTGTGGCAATCAATATCTTAAAAAATATCAAGCCAAGTTGTATGTAAGGAAGGCTATATTCATAGAACTTATCAGCAGCACCTTTTCTAGCTTGAACTTTTCATACACATGAGTTCCTTAAAGGTGTCTCTCCCAGAATCATGATTTATATCTCTGCCATACCTGGCTATCAAACCATCTGAGCAAGATCTACATTTGAATATCTAATTAAACAGCTTTAGTATTCTCAAATAGAACACTTATTCCCCATCAAAACCAATCTTTCCTCAGTTTTCCATCATCAGTAAATTCAGCAAATGGTTTCATCATTGACCTATTTGGTCAATGTAGCTTGGGTTCCTTTTGTACACAGTCTGTGTACAAAACATCAGTAAGTCCAGTTGACTCAGTCTTTCAGATAAACCCTAAATTCAATCCTTTTCTTTGCTATCTTCTCTCACCTAAATGACTCAGTAGCCCTATTTGGTCTCCCAATCTCTAGTCTTACCTTAATACAGTTAATTATCATACCCACAAAGAGGACAATCTTATTTGAATGGTAAAGTTGATCATACTACTATACTACTCTAAGCCCATGATACTCAAAATAAAATCCAGTGTCCTTAGCGTGGTCTGTAAGATACTACATGTTCTCTTCCACAAATCTTATTCTTATCTCTACTTACACTTTACTTACTAAACCCTCCTCTTTGGTTATTACAATAGGTTATTAGGTTTCAGGATGTTGGCATTCTTGTTATATATCAAGTGTGTGCACATCAAGCTCATCTTAACTCAGGGCATTTGTGTTTGCTATTTCCTCTTCCTGGAAAGAAGATTCATTTACTTACTTGTCTCTGTTCAAATTCCCCTACTACAGGGATGACCTTAATAAATTATTAAAGTAACAACACCTAACAAATACACCAGGTAAACCATTACTTTCAATCCCATAACTTGGTTTAGGGTGTGTGTGTATGTGTATTATTATTTTAATTTTTTTAAGCTTCACACATCATTTCTAATCAGAATATAAGCATCATATGTGAGAAATTTTTTCTTGTTCAAAGCTGTAACTCTCAGACCTAAAATGATGTGCCTCTCATTACAGTTATTCAATAAATAGTGGATGAATGAATGATTGAATGTAGAAATATAGAGTTTTCACCAGAAACTGTAACTCACCTCTCTATAATAGATATTTGTGTTCGTGAAAGATCTGTGTTTTGGTTAATTGTGATTGACTAGTCTAGACTTTTTGACCACAACAGTTAGGACCAATGCAAGGGACAAATAAAAAATGACAATGAAGTAAACAATTAACTCTAAGGCATTCAGGTTGGCTGTCTTTGTGTTAGGGGTATTGAAGATTAGATTATGGCCCTGCAGGCCACGAACCTACATACAGTAAGAGTGTCACATTCAAAGCCATGGTTCTGTAATGTTACACAGTTTCCATGGGAACAACACGATTCTGTGTTCTGTTTAGAAGCTTAAAATATGTGGTTGCAAAAAGTGCTGCTGTAACACTGCGTGAGGATGATTCAAAAGATAAAAGCCTATAAAAATTAATGATCAGAGAAGAATGCATACTAGTAAATCAACAATCACATTATTAAAAGCAGAAAAAATATAATTGACCACATATGTCCATGCTATAACAAGGCGAGGGTCATTGAACTCTCTAAGTCAGTTACACATTTACATCCATACCATGACCAGCCAACAGAGGGAGGGAGCACTTGATGTGCCAACAGCCTGCAGAAATGAGATCCTTCCTTTATTAATACTTTCCATGACATCTAATTAGCTATTAAGAAAATTATTCAACAGTGAGAAAAGGTACCTAAAATAAAACCATCCTAGTGAATTATCACAATCACATTTGCATATAAGTAGAGCAAGCTTTGGAAATAATAAACTTGAAGGTACAGAGGTTTAGAGACCCCGTAACAATTCAGATTAAATACAATCAGTGTGTATTTGAACTCCACTTAATTGCCTCATTTTCTCAGAATTCCAAAACAGAAAGAAGACAAAGTTTAGTCTCTTTACAGGTCAGTATGTTATTTAAAAATGAAAATGATAATATATGTACCAACAAAAGATCTTTGTAAACATTTTATGTCCTGTAAATTATCACAATTTTTAAAACTTCTGGTAATGCTCAAAGAAGATTAAAAGAACCATAAAAATGCTGTTATAAATACTGTTTGATTAAAATGTTTATTGGCTCACAAAAGTTTTACAACAGCCTCTGAGACTTATCAAAATATTGCCACAGTAAAAGATGAAAAGATCTATAAAATTTTCTCTTTGATGTTTGACTTATCCAGATTTTTTTGTCTTTTTGGGCAAGCTAGTGCTAATGCATGACTTGGTCAAATAAAATATAGTTGATAATCACTGAATATTCTTCTTAATGAGTATTCTGGGTTTTTTTTCCATGTGTATCTGCTTCACCCTTTATGATTTTTTTTCCTTTATTCTGAGCAACATGTTGACAATGCTAACTACCAATTCCTGAAGTTTACAGATTATAGTTTAGCTACTCATAGATATTAAATTGACCTTGTCTTAGGTGCAGTTCAAATTCTCAAGGAAGGGACTGGAAGGGTGGTGCAGGTTTAGTACTAAATGCAAGATTGTTAATCTGTCTACCTAGTAAAGAAAGAAAAATTAAGCAAAGAGGTTGAGTCTGCTTTCAGATTTTATCTAGATTTTATTTTTCTGATCAATTGTTATCACTTGTACTGCCATCTGCTGCTAGGAGTAATGCTTAGCCTCCAAAAATCTCCATACTTCCAAGGATGATCCATGCCTGTTCAGAATAGTGCTTAAGTTTGATAGAGTTTCTCTTCTTCTTAAACCCTCCATTGTTTTCCTTTATCACTCTGAATAAAAGTCAAATTACTACAATCACCTACATAGACCCAGGGAATCATCCCAATTACAGTCACCATTTTCTCCCTCTTCTGTCCCATTCCCAGTATCTGAGTTTCTGACTTCTATTTTCTATTACTCTCTTTTTCTCTGTCCAGCCACACTTGCCTCCTGATTTTTCAAATTTGACAAGTGTTTGCACTTGTTGTCTCCTTTATATTGGGTGCTATTTCCTCAAATACCCTTATGACTACCTCCCGTAGTGCCCTCAAGTATTTAATCTGTCAGCACCTTCTTGATGCAGTCACCTCTAACCATTCTCGTAAAAATTCAGTGTCTCTGTAACCGGTTGGCAGACTTTCCATGTAGTCTCTCAAAGTGTAGATATATTTTTAACTTTTTGTTGATTCCATAAAACATTTATTGAACAACATTATCCATGGAGAAGGCAATGTTTTAGCAGACTGATGAACTCACTCTTTGTCCTGGAAACTCTTATAGCTTGCTGAGAAGCAGAAAAACAATGGGGTATCTTTAAGGTATGCCCTGGAGCAATGGCTCTGCCCACCATTGTGAAGGCTGCTACAGATACTGATCAACTAACCATTGCTTTAGTCCTTCAGAGGTCATCCCTGAGAGGTGTTTATTTTTTATCATGCTTTCTTAAAGGTAGATATCAGTCTTGAGATGTGAGAGACAAACTCATTTTACCTACAGCTTCACAACATACTTGGAGGCAACTTTCTTAATATCAGCCTTGCATTTGTCAGAATGCACTTAGACAAAACATGGATGATGTATACTAAATCTTTAGTCCTGGCTAAATTCAGTAATTTTTTCTCCAGTTTAGCTTGAAGTATGCGTTCTTTTTTCTCTAAAGTAGGTTAGCCTGAAATAGCCAAGCATGTATAATCACACAGGATCATCTCCTAGAAGTAAATAAATTCAATCCAAGGAAATATTCTTGAGTTAATTCAAAAAGTCTCAAAAGATGTTAATTACAAACCATCAAAATGCAGCTAATGAATTTCATAAGACAAATAGCAGTACATTAGAAGCTATTGTTACAGGGATGCAGATATCTTCCACCATTTCCCTTTCCTAATGTGGACAAGGTTATGTACTCTGAGTATTAAGGGTTGTTTGTATATGCCACTGTGGTTGGAAAACAACTTACTTCCAAATGTTCTATGAGGCTTCTACTTGAATGTACTCATTTAACAGCACTTGTTTTAAAAACATTGAACACAAAACAGATTTTTAAACTATGAAAAACTTTCTGGATACAAGGATGAACCAAACAGACTTGTCTCTGCAATCAAGAAAATGAGAAGGGAGATGTTATAGAGTGAATGTTTGTGTACTCCCAGATACCTGTTTAGCCCAAATCCTCAATGTGGTTAGATATTTGGAGGTAGGACCTTTGGGATGTGATTTGGGAGTGTTATAGGACAGGGAGAGGGGCAGCCCAAACCCCGCAAACCTGCCTATTCTAAATGGGTTCTGCCATCCGCCGCATCAACACAAAACATATGACACTTTAATGGGAAGGAACTTTAATAAAACTAGGAAACAATACAGGTAAGGCAAAGAGTCTAGTTTCTAAATGAAGCACCCAAAGTTACCCATCCCCTCGTGGGTAAAACTCCATCCATATGGGGTCGGCCCAGAGCAAGGCCCCAAAGCCTGCCACAAGTCTAAAACATCTTCCAGTGGGGACCCACAGAAAAGGGTCACAAACAACCGGACAAGCCCGGAAGGAAAAGAGCAAAATCAACATCCAAATAAAAGCTGCCATTGTCACCTCCCCATGGGTCTCACCCACATCTGTGTCACCCAGTCCACGACCAAAAGACAAGCGCAGTTTCTTCACATGTCTCTAGGCTCCATGCGCCTCCTTCAGGTCTCCTGGCTCCATCCTGCTTCCTTCCTCAGTCTCCTCTTCTGCTTCTCCTCTTGCTGCTTAGCTCCACCCTCCCTTGGGTGGGGCAGGGAACCTCCCCCTTTCCTGGGGACCACCCTGTTGCAATCCCCCTTTTAATTTTTATTCCACCATATCTATGGTGGCACAAATGTTAGGGTGTAGTCTTAGGAGACAGTCTTTTTTTAGGGTTCCAATGTGTGTAAGAGAAGCAACAATTAGTCAGCAGTATTGTCCATGAATGTCCAGTATGACAGTTTCATTACTTAAAAATAGTCCATTATCCAAGCCAAAAGAAAAAATTTGGAGCATTGGCTAAAACAAGATAGCAAATATATCAAAATCACAGGGAAAAAATGTTAAAATGGTTCAACTGATGTAAAAAAACCACAAATTTTCTCAACCTTGATCCCAAACTTTTAACAGCAAAGCAAAAGTTTGCAAACTAGATTTACTTTTAAACCATTTTTCTATTTTTGCATAAAATCACAGAGTAGAAATAACTAACAGCAATTTTTAGCTGGCTTTGTTGAAATATTCCATACAGGATCAGAGCGAACCGGCGGCATCCAGTCGATGTAGGCTTCAGGTATAAAGTTGGTCTCATCAGACTCCACCTGGGCTTTCCTCTTCTTGAGGGTACCAGGGCATTTTCGTTGGCCGGGTTGTCCAGTCCTGCCAATGGAGGCAAGCTTCCTCACCTTCTTTGGAGGTCTCTGGAACCCTACAAACAAGGCAAACAGGTTCTCCTCTTCTTGGTTCAGCTCTTTTTCAACTTTCTGGAAGAACTCCACACAAAGCCACACAATCAAACTCACGTCCAATTTTCGTTAAAACAGACAAAATCCCTATGGAAGTTATGCAAAAACAGACTCTGAAATAAGTAGCAAAAATTACTACCACTATTTGTATGCTGTGTTGGTATCAAGGGGAGAGAAAATGTGACAAGTTAGCTTTGCTGGAAAAAAATTACAACCTTTCTGCAGATCCTGGTTAGTCAAAACAAACAAAACAAAACAAAAATTTCGTGGATTCAGGACAGAATGCATAAAAAAAAAAGTTCCAGTATTATGTCAAAGAAACCTTAGTAAATGTCAGGTGTATTTCCAGGTCTATTGAGTCCTTTGTAAGAAAGTTTTACTCTCAACAGTTCCATCAATAGGAATCTGTTGAGACCTTTTCTCCCTATATTTCCAGAAACAATTTCTGTAGATGTGAAACAATTGAATTATACAATATTACAAGGTGACAATCACCACTGACAATTTACATACATACCCGATACTACTGTTAACATATTGGACATACCAAAGTTTTTTACCATTTTCCCAAGTGACAATGCTTCCCTTCCAGTTTTACTTCATTAGGTAAAAGCCAAATAGAACAAATTCATGTAATGCCTTCCCAGGAGGAAAAGGAGAAACTTCGTGGAGTGTCTCAGGAGCTCTACTGAGGTTCCACGAAATTTCCTTGCATCAGTCAAATGACAGGCTACCAAATTTGTATTTGAATTTAGATTTCTGGGAAGCTTTGCCATAAATATCAGAAAATTAACAGGAACAACAGTATTCAATCTCTATGAAGGCACCGGCTTAGTTCAGTAGCACAACGTTGACAATCAAACCATAACCTTTGTGTTTCCTCATAACTGGAGACTCTTTTTTTTTTTTCAACATTTATGGGCACCATGTATACCAATCTGTCAATCACTGGAGGTCAAGACAGACAGAAGGACATACAGACATACAACATATAGACAAAGACAGTTTTTTTTTTTTATGCCATGTAGAATATGTTATGTAACTGCAGTTTTACTCCATAGGCTCAGAAAAAAAATGTCAAAGTCCAAAAAAAATGTGGAGTGTTGCTGGCAGAAAAATTTGCGGTTGTCATCCTACAAACCTAAGACTTTGGAAATAGGAAGGAAAAGTTTTATTAATCACAAGAGTTACACGACCTTGTTTATCACATTAGGGTTTTCAGTGTTGAAGACTTTTTGTTAGAAGTCAATCCTGGGGTATTCTGTACAGCAACTGAAAGAATAAAAATAACAGTTAACTTTTAAGCAAAAGGAGTCATCTCTTGTTAGCCACCAAGCAGGCACTCCTTGGGTTTCCTGGAATAGAACCTGAAAAAGCAAAATCAAATTATCAGTAATTAACTTTCAATTAAAAGGAGTCATCTCCTTACTTCTGTTAGCCACTCTGGGACAGAAGCTGAAAGAGCAGATTAAACATCTAAGCACAGATTACACCTCCCCCACACTAGGGAGGGGCAACAACAACACAGGTATGAAAACCTGGTACAGTTACATGATGCACCCTAAAGAGTGCTTTCCACAACAGACCTTCCTCAGTAGGAAGCAGAAACTTAGAATCTTGTCTTACACCAGCAATTGAACAAATCCAGTATTCAAAATGGCAAACATGCCCAAAACAAATTGTGTAGACAAAATTCACAGTAGCAAATCCTTCAAGACTCAGACAAAATCTTGTTAATTTTTCTGATCCAGACTTTGCAAAAATTCAAGTTATCTCCAAGAATCCATCAAGGATACTAGCAATTACCAGTTACTGCTTAAGGCTACTCTTTCCTTAACACCCAGGCATACATTTGCTAATTAAAAACACCACCTCTCCACAGTTGGCTTGCAAAACCGGTCAGACACAGGGCAGGAAGTAGTCAAAGACAAAGCAACATACCACTGAAGAACCATTATTGCCTTTAGAAATGCTAATGAGACAGCAGAGATTACAAAAAGAAAGAAAAAAAAGTTCCAAGTGGCCTCAGACGCCATCTTTGATCTGGCCACATGGTCCAATGTACTGCCTAATCTTTTGAGTAAAACTGGCACAGAACAATTTCCACAAAATCAAAATCTCTTAGCAAGTCACTACAAACAAATTACACACAAACACACAGAATCTTCACAAAGCCCAAGCCAGTTTTTCAACAGAAATCGACATATGAAACAAACACACCGGAGAAACCAAAAATCACATTTGCGCTTATGGTAGCCAGCGCCACAGGGAAGCCCAATTTCCCCATGGGGCTGACTAACCACGGATGGCTCTGTCCTAAATTACGTTGGACGCCAAATCTGTTATAGGACAGGGAGAGGGGCAGCCCAAACCCCGCAAACCTGCCTATTCTAAATGGGTTCTGCCATCCGCCGCATCAACACAAAACATATGACACTTTAATGGGAAGGAACTTTAATAAAACTAGGAAACAATACAGGTAAGGCAAAGAGTCTAGTTTCTAAATGAAGCACCCAAAGTTACCCATCCCCTCGTGGGTAAAACTCCATCCATATGGGGTCGGCCCAGAGCAAGGCCCCAAAGCCTGCCACAAGTCTAAAACATCTTCCAGTGGGGACCCACAGAAAAGGGTCACAAACAACCGGACAAGCCCGGAAGGAAAAGAGCAAAATCAACATCCAAATAAAAGCTGCCATTGTCACCTCCCCATGGGTCTCACCCACATCTGTGTCACCCAGTCCACGACCAAAAGACAAGCGCAGTTTCTTCACATGTCTCTAGGCTCCATGCGCCTCCTTCAGGTCTCCTGGCTCCATCCTGCTTCCTTCCTCAGTCTCCTCTTCTGCTTCTCCTCTTGCTGCTCAGCTCCACCCTCCCTTGGGTGGGGCAGGGAACCTCCCCCTTTCCTGGGGACCACCCTGTTGCAGGAGTACTGCCCTTATAAGAGACCTTGAAAGCTCTCTTTACTCCTTCTTTCATGGAGGGCACAGTAGAAGACACGTGATTGGGAACCAGGAAACAATCTCACCAGCAAAGGGTTTGCCAATGCCTTCATCTTGACCATCCCAGCCTCCAGAACAGTAAGAAATAAATTTCTGTTGCTCATAAGCCACAGTCTATAGTTGTAATAGCACCTTAAAAGAACCAAGACAAAAACACACAAATCTTTTTATAAAATGAAATAAATAAATATATAGAGAAATGTTCAGGGTGTTACAGGCACATAAAGAAGAATTCTTTAAGTCATAGTAAATATACATTCTAAATGCTTGATATGAACTCTAGGATAACTTCCCCCCAACATCATTTAATTTTACTTTATTATTTTTTATTAAGGCAACACTGGTTTACAATACTTTATATGATTCAGTTGTATAGAATCAAACCTCTTCAGATGTAAGTTACCATACAGAATCCAACAGAATTATCAGTATGATTAATATCTCTTCTTTCTCTTTCAACAATGTCCCAATTTGGATAATAAATTACCAGATTACCTAAAAGACAATGAAGAGATTTAGTTTGGTAGGTACTAGGTTGGGTTAAAGCAAGGATGACTACTCTGGATCATTCCAGATTAGAAAGTTGCAAATATTTTAGTGGAGTGTTGGAATGTGGTGTGGGTGACAAGTTCTTCTGAGACAAGAAACAGTAGAGCTATCAGAAGTCAAAGATGAAAACACTTGTCGGCTTGGATAAAAAGTTGGAACTTTTTTTTTAAACCTCAATTATAATGAAAGCCTTTGAAAGCAAAAACTTCAAAGACCAGATATATACTTTAGCAAAAGCATAGCAGCAGTGTGGAGTATGAATAACAGATTAAAGACAGGGACACCGAATCAGACACAGTTTTAAAAGTACAGTCAAGAGGGCCTCCCCGGTGGCGGCGCAGCGGGTTGAGCTCCACGCTGTGAAGCTGTCCGCAGCCTCTGCAGCTCAGGTTCGATTCCTGGCTGGCCAGGGAGAGACCCACATGGTGGAGCAGATTTCTCCTGCCTCGCCCACTGCTCCCCTCAGCAGTGTGTTTTAGTCAAACTGTCTGTTCTGTTCCCCACTCTGTCTCTGGTGAATCCTCTCACCCCCCACACCTCTGGCCTGTATCCCAGTTCTTGTATAAATAAATAAATCTTTTAAAAAAAGTTCAATCAAGAAATGAAATCTCTAATCTATGGAAGTGGTAATGAAAATAAGAGACTGAATATTTGAAAAATAGTAAAAGCTACCATCTGTAGTCTTGGTCGCTAATTGGATATGTTGAGGCAAGTGATTAGGAAGGGTGAAATTCTCTCCCCAGTTCCTTGATGAGCCATTGAGTAAGCTCTATCATAGGGACACAGGAATAAGAATAGTTTTATGTATTACTGGGTGGGGTAGTTATGGGTAGGTGGGAAAAGAGAATAAGCTGTATATGGAGTATATACAGTAATTAAGACAGTGTGGTACTGGTGAAAGAATTGTCAAGCAGATGAATGGAGCAAATACAGAACCCAGAAATAAATCTGCATAAATGTCAATTTTTTTAAAAGATATATTTATTTATGCATACAAGAACTGGGGTACAGGCCAGAGGTGTGGGGGGTGAGAAGATTCACCAGAGACAGATTGGGGAACAGAACAGGCAGACTGACTGAAATACACTGCTGAGGGGAGCAGTGGGCGAGTCAGGAGAGGTCTGCTGCACCACATGGGTAGGAAATGGTAACCCTGGCCAGGGATCAAACTCGTGCTACAGTGGCTGCAGATCGCTTCATAGATTGCATCTTAACCCTTTGTGCCACTACGAAGGCCCAAATGCAGTCAATTTTTGATAAAGGAACAAAGGCAATATAATGGGGCAAAGATTGTGTTTTCAACAAAAAGATACTAGAACAAATGCGTATCCACATGCAAAGAAATAAATCTAGACAAAGACTTCACACCCTTTATAAGAAGTCACTCAAAATGGATCACAGACCTAAATATAAACCAAAACAATAAAACTCCTAGCAGATAATCTTGGAGAAAACCTAGGTTTTATTGTGTGTGCTGATGACTTTTTACGTATAGCACCAAAAATAGGATATATGAAAGAATTGATAAATTGGACTTCCTTAACATTAAAAACCTCCGCTTTGTAAAACATAGCATCTAGAGAATGATAAGCAAGACATATACTGGGAAAAATATTTGCAAGAGACATTTCCTTTAAAGGACTGGCATCTAGTGAATATGAAGAACACCTAAAACTCAGCATTAAGAAAACAAGCAACTTGATTAATAAGTGGACCAGGGACCTTAAGAGACTCTTCACCAAAGATATACCTATGGTAAATAAGTATATAAAAATATCTTGTACATTATTTTTTATCACAAAAATGATAACTAAAACAAAGAAATACTTCTACACTCCTATTAGAATGACACAAACCCAAAATACTAATAATACCAAATGCTGGTAAAGATGTGAGCGATAGAAACTCATTCATTACTCGTGGGGATGCAAATGGCACAGCCACTTTAGAAGATAATATGAGAATTTCTTACAAAACTAAATATATTCTTGCCATATGATTTAGAATCACTAGAATTCATTCTAACTGGGCATTTGAAAAGATGAAAATTAAATAATGTTATAAGGTAAATAAAATGCCTCCTCAGGTTGATGGGAGTATGGTGTTTAATTTTTGGTATTTATATATATTTTCTAAATGTCCACGATGTACATTGAAGATTTTTTGAGATAGTAAAGGGTTAGTTTCATGTTTTGAAAGGTGACATTGCTCACCTACTGAAAAGAAATTTCAAAGGCTGTTCTTGAGTTAAATTTGTCCTTGCTTACATTACTTGTGGAAGAGGAGACTAACTCTCTGGGAAAACCTCAGGCAATCTGAGCCAAAGTCCAAGGCAAGGACAGGGACAGACACTTGGAACTCAGTAATAAAAAGAAGAGAACTTACAGAGGATATTGGAAAAGAAAACCGTCTGGACAATGACAAAAAAAGGCTGAAAGCAAATAGTCAAAGGCATAGAAATGACAGCCTTTGGAGGGGGTTAATGGTTAGTTCTAGAAAAATATTAAAAGCAGATATTTTTACTTGGTGTTATACTCTTGTTGCACATCATTAACCATCTAGAGACATGCCCAGTTCAGTGTTACAGCCTTGGATATTTTCCTTTTTTCTGTTTTGACCTTGAATTCTGAATTTTTCTAAATCCAATTACTTTCTCTAGTAAGAACTTTGTTCTTGGATAAGTTTCTGTTCTCTTCCTTATTCTGCATATCTTATTCAGGGACACCAGGGAATTTGTCCAAAAACCTACCTATTTTTGCTACCACTGCCATTTCTCAATTTTCTAGCTGTGTCAGATATACATATTCATCACTACTTCTTGTCAGTCACTTTAGGCAAACCAGACACATCAGACCTTCCCGAAGATATGGCCCTCTGAATGTTGTCACTGGCAACCAATTGCAGTGTGGCATTCACTCTTTAATTGCCTACTAGAAATCCATGATTTCCTTCTTCCTCCCTAGGATAATGTTGATTATGTTTAGGAAAGAAATGCATCACTTTAAAAGAAGATTATGCTCGTTTAAAACAACCCACACCCCTAGACTCCTATGTATTTTGCAAGGTATGTATGTGATCTTGGTATACACCTAGCTAAGCAACAATGGCTCGACTGGCAGACAAATCTTTTAAGTGATTAAAAATCTTTCTTCCTATGTCATTCTTTGAGCTTGAGAGCAGTTAAAAGCACCATCTTTGGAAGCAGGGAGATGAAAGCCAGACACTAAGATGGCAGGGTGGAAAGACCTGGGAGCCTGCACAAGGACAGTGTGTGACTGCTGCTTTGTGGGGCTGCTGTATTTAGATCCCCCCTTACGTGTTTCTTGCGTAACATTTTTCTTGACATGCAAACAAAGGCAATGTTGACTGATATGCAGAGAAAGTAAAAAGTCATAAATTATTTTCAAATTTGATTATTAGTATTAGGTAAACATGGCCTATAGCTCAGCGTGTATTATTTGTTAGCTCATTTGTATTTAGTGTAATTTTAAAGATTGTGTGATTTTGGGAGCATAAATTCATGTTTCTAACATTCATGCAATATAAAGCCTGTTATGTCTTTATTTTTCAAATAGGAAGGTAAAATGTGCCCCTGATTTAAGTCAAAACCAAGATTGAAGTAGAACTATAAGAAATAAGAAGAGTGAGGTGACATATATTTTTCCTAATTACCAAGTCAGAGTAAAATAATAAAATCCAGTAACATCAGATTTAATTCTTAATCTAGGAAATCTATCTGAAATTTTAAAATTTAATATTGCAATAATATTATCTTAACCATGCTTACTAATGCTCACTTAGCTGTTGAGAATGAAACAAAGATTAGCATCTATTCCCTTAATAAGTATATATTATGGCACATTTTAATGAAGATTATCCTCTAGCTTTGCTGAATTATTTAAAAATCTCCAACACTTAAACTTCTGTCAAAATCCCTAAAAATACTACATTTTTATTCTATTCTTTGCCACAATAAAGCAGATGGCATAGGCATTCTTTATGGCCTTAAAGAAAACTATTTCAAAAGTTTATATATGCATGTCTGTGTATTTATATATAGATGACAGGTACAACTATTTATTTACTTTCATTTACAATTGACTTGAATTTCTCATCATTAGGAAGTGGTAACTGATTTATAAATCTGTACCACACTGAAGAATTGAAGATTTTTTTTTTTAAAGATTCACTTACCTATGCATACTGGGGTACAGGCCAGAGGCACGGGGCAGGGGGTTGGGGGTGAGAGGATTCACCAGAGAGAGAGAAGGGAACTGAACAGGCAGAGCCACTGAAATACACCGCTGAGGGAAGCAGCGGGTGAGTCAGGAGAGGTCTGCTGCGCCATGTGGGAAGCCCCCCAGCAGGGGAATCAAACCCATGCTGCAGTGGCCACTGACAGCCTCACAGGTTGCGACCTAACCCCTTGCGCCACCAGGAAGGCCCAGAATTGAAGATTCTTACCAAGGCTTCTGCATCATTAATGCATAGCATGTGCTGGCCTTTCATACCGAGTCTCCCATGGCTGGGACATGATTACTTTATAGCTTCTTCTTCTAATATTTGCTGTAGAGCAATTAAATTTGGACAGTTACAAATGTTCCTATCTCCTACCCAGCTCTCAGGAAGTTTAAAATCTCTGCATTATAACAAAAACTCCTAAGCCGCCAAGGGATGTGCATGACACAAAGGCACTAAGATGGAGTCTGTTTCCTCCAATAGAGTTTCCGTGTGAGCAAGGAAGCCATAAAATTAGACGTATAGTTGGGGCCTCCCCTGGTGGTGCAGCAGTTGAGACCTGGGCTGCAAAGCTGCCCCGCAGCCTCTGCAGCGCTGGTTCGATCCCCGGCTGCTGGCGAGGGTCCCACATGGCACGCAGACCTCTCCTGCAGCGCCCACTGCTCCCCTCAGCAGTGTATTTCGTCAGTCTGCCTGTTCTGTTCCCCACTCTGGCTCTGGTGAAGTCTCACCCTCCCGTGCTTCTGACTGTACCCAGTGCTTGTATAAATAAATAAATAAATCTTAAAAAAAAATTAGAAGTATAGTTTCCTACTATAACTCCTCATAAACAAATTTCCAGTTCATTGATGATTTCAGGGGACACGTCATGATTTTGCTTTAAAATTGCACAGTCACTATATGATATTTCTTCAAGTCTTAGTGAAGCAATCCTGCCAAGATGATACATGGACAGGTCTGTCGAGTATCTCCCACAAGTTTAATTATTGTAAAACAATTTGGTGGGAAAAAAATGCTCAAGAAATAAAAATAATTCAAAAGACTAAACTTAATAACAATAACAAAAACTGTATGATTCTGGCGAGGAGATAGAGGACTGTTTTTAAACTAGTAAGGTAGGAGGGATCTGGAGAACAGCATGTTGTCACCTGCGATAGAGCAGAGACAGAGAAATGATTCTGTTCTGGTTGAATTTCCATCCTAGAGTGTAGTTTTCAAACTGGTCCAGGGCCAGCTGGTTAATGAAGATAAAAAATGGACCTAGACAGATACTTTCTGATGTATATCAAATTTACATTTCCCCTAACAGTTCATGTGATGTTTTTGTACAAAATAGGAAAAGACATCCCTTCCTCAAGTAAAAGTGTTTTGATGTAGCAGATCATTTATTTTTCAAAAATAATAATCCTGAAATTACTGTCTACCAGTCATCAAATGAAGCTATTAAACATAATATAGATAATTCAAAATTTTGATATCATAATTTTGAATGAGTAGGAAGTCAAAATCTTCTGGACATATGTTATTTAAAATAATTACCCATCTTGCTTTCAAGGAAATAAAATTTCTTACTATAAATACTTGCTCCTGGGGCCTCCCTGGTGGCGCAAGGGGTTAAACACCGCACTATGAAGCAATCCACAGCCTCTGCAGCACGAGTTTGATCTCCGGCTGCCAGGGAGCAACCCACATGGCACAGCAGACCTCTCCTGACTCGCCCGCTGCTCCCCTCAGCAGTGTATTTCGGCCCGTCTGCCAGTTCCGTTCTCCATTCTGTCTCTGGTGAATCCTTCCCCCCCGCCCGCCAACATCTCCCTGTACCCCAGCTGTTGTATGCATAAATAAATAAATCTTTAAAAAGTAAAACAAAAATTAGAAAAATAAATGAATACTTGCTCGCTCCAATACCTTGGTTCTGATAGAAATGATAATTGGATTTAATAGACTTTCTTTGGCACTGTAGAAGTGGATTTTAATGAAATATTTTGAGAAACTATATAGTCCACAATTGTAGTGTTTTTGTTTTGACATTTGTTCTTGATGCCCTCTTGACCAGTTTGGAGGTCCTCCCTATGTGCTGGTTAATTCCTCTTCTTGAGCAGCCAATTAAGTCCACATTCCAAGGACCTTCTTTGGGCTCTCATACTCCAAGATGCGTCCATCCTAATCACCAGACCAAGTACCACACTACTAAAGCAGCCTCTAATCACCAGAGTGCAATGAAATTATTCAAACTAGCTTATCCTAACCTTGCCTGTCCTGCCTTGACCCTTCCCTTTTGCTGAAAACACAATTAAGTTTCTTACCAGCACTCCCCGCTTCTTCCTCTGCTTTGTGACAAACCCTAGTGCCAGACCCCCCACCATACCCCACAAGTGACCCTGTAGAGTGTGCTGTGTTCTCCTCAGCCAACTGTAAGTTTACCAAAAATGTAAAATTTTTACCAATTTCCATGCCACAACTGAAACACATACAGTCAATAATGGCATGTCAATTTTCTTAGTCTGTTCCTCAGCATTTCTTTCTGTATATTTTCCAAGTTAAATTTCTTTCTTTCTTTCTTTCTTTCTTTTTTTAAAGATTTGTATTTATTTATATAAGCACTGGGGTACAGGGCAGAGGCATGGGAAGATGAGAGAATCCACCAGAGACACAGCAGGGAGCAGAACAGGCAGGAGGACCGAAACACACTGCTGACGGGAGCAGCGGGCCAGACTGCTGGAGAGGTCTGTCCCGCCATGTGGGAATCTCCCTGGGCCGGGTGGGAATCGAACCATCACTGCGGAGGCTGGGGACAGCTTCACAGTGCTGTGCTCAACCTGCTGCACCACCGGGGAGGCCCTCCAAGTTAAATTTCAATGTGAGCACATAACATTATTATTGACATACTCCTCAATTTTTGTATTCATTAAGTATATTTGATCAATCTATTTTTATATTAAGTCTATAATATTATATAACATTCAGACCATGCAATCACATGCTTGAAGCAGAACATACTTTCAATCTAATAATTTTTTTATGCTAGCTTTTTAAATTGAAATTTGTTAATATTTTTCAAGGAAGTAACAATAACTTCATATCCTTTTGATCAGTGATGTCTCTTTTATTTTTTTTTAAGATTTTATTTTATTTATTCATTCATACAAGAACCGGGGTACAGGCCAGATGTGCGGTAGGGTGAGAGATATCACCAGAGACAGAGTGGGGAACAGAACAGGCAGACTGACTGAAACACACTGCTGAGGGGAGCAGTTGGTGAGACAGGAGAGGTCTGCTGCACCATGTGGGTATCTCCCTGGCTGGCCGGGATCAAACCTATGCTGTAGAGGCTGTGGACATCTTCACAGCGCTGCCATCAACTGCCTGCGCCACCAAGAAGGCCCCATGTCTCTTTAATATTTTATCAAAGTTTGTATCCTTAAATATTTTCTTTCCCATTTTTCCCAAATATTCACTGACTTTAAGTTTTAACAGTTTTCTGTGTCCTATTTGCAGATCCTAATTATTGTTTTAAATTAAGGAAAAAATGCTACACTTAAATTTTGTGTTGATAATAAGCATAAAAATATTTACAATCTAATTTATGGATCATCATATAATAATTTCTCATTGAACAATATGTAGCAATAATGGCTCATTACTGGCAAATGAATGTTATTGCATAGTCATTACAATGAAAGTATTTATTAGTTTAAAATCAATAATTCATTGATACTGAATATCAACAAGACAGTAAAATGGGGGCACATAGTAGTATTTTCTATAGTTTGTAACATAGTTTATTTTTTTTTTCGAACTGCTGTCTTCACCTAGTTTTTGAGGCTTTTGCTAGAGACCCCTTTATAATCAAGTCCACTCCCACCACTTCACTTATCACACTGTCACATTCTAGCCAACAGGCATCTTTTCTAATTACCCAGGAATCAGAAAACAAGAGACAACTACTATTTCCTGGGAGTCCAGGAAATTATTATTTAATAATAATTGATTATTCAAGTTAATGCACATGGACCTGTAAATCCTAGCTAAACTCACCTCACTTGTCATGCATACCTGCCTCCTACAGTTCCAGCTGAAATTTTTCCTTGTCCCTGTGTGCAACCCACTGGCAGTGTTTTCTTGCTTGGAGCTGTAAGTAACCAAAAATGCTGCCTTTTCTCTATCTAAGTGTTATTTTGTTGTGCCCCACCATCAAAAGAAACTTTAAATCTTATAAAGTGAGCATGGAACTATGGTTAATTTAACAAATACACTCATGAATGAATTCATCAACTGAAATTTCATCTTCTGGGCTTCCCTGGTGGCACAGAAGTTGAAGACAGTGCTATCAAGCTATTGCCAGCCACTGCAGCACAAGTTCGATCCCCTACCTGCCAGAAAGCAACCCACATGGCACAGCAGACTTCTCCTGTCTCGCCTGCTGCTCCCTTCAGTAGTGTATTTCAGTGGATCTGCCTGTTCTGCTCCCCACTCTCTCTGGTGAATCATCTCACCCCCCACACCTCTGGCTTACACCCCAGTTCTTGTATGCATAAATAAATAAATCTTTAAAAAAATTACATCTTATGGGCCTCCCCGGTGGCACAGCGGTTGAGCGTTGGGTTGCGAAGCTGCCCGTGACCTCTGCGGCACCGGTTCGATCCCCGGCTTCTCCCCTGCCACCGGAGGAGGGTCCCACATGGCGCGCAGACCTCTCCTGCTGCCCGCTGCTCCCCTCAGCAGTGTACTTCGGTCCTTCTGCCTGCTCTGCTCCCCGCTCTGGCTCTGGTGAATTCTCTCACCCTCCCGCGCTTCTGACTGTACCCAGTGCATGTATAAACAAAACAAACAAACAAATAAATAAATAAAAACATGCCTCTATTAAAAAAAAAAATTACATCTTCTTCCATGAAGGCCCTTTTTAATTTACTTTTTGTCTAGTCAACAAAGTTTTTCCATTATCAAATTTGGTCTTCCATAAAATGAAATACAACATCTTAGACCACCCTTGTTAATTAAAACTTTTATTATCATCTACTGGAAAATGTGTGTAGCACATATATAAGTAATTTATTTTGGGAATAAACTTGCTTTTAAGATACTTTTAAAAGCCAAAATTATAAAGACAACTCTAATGACTTGGTGCCCCTTGATCTGGCACCCTGGTATAGGATGCAACCTCAGAAACCATACAAAACAGCCTTATGATGGGGTGTGTGATTTAATATGCTTTTATTGTCTTTTACTTTCCTTCTCTTTGAATCCATTATGATTGACATACCCAAAATGTTTTCCTAATATGCATCATTAGATAAGGTAATTTTTATCCCAAGGAAATTATGAGCTCACAGGTCCAAATAAGAGACATCTGGGGAATACAATAATGTAAGGGAAACAAAAACAAGAATTTGAGAAACTGATGCTGAATTTGTAGAGAAGATTAAAAAGCCAAGGACATTGAAAGAGGAGATGTTTTCCTTGTGAGATATAAGCACTTTTTATGAAACTACAGTTTTTACATGTACTTATAAATTACATAAAGACATCTGTGAGTAAGGTAAGTGGCCATTATAGGAGATGGATAAATATATTATGGTAGATTCAAAACTAGTGGAATATTATACAGAAGTGAAACTAAATGTTACAAGCACCAACATTAATACATTTTAAAATAAAACAATTTTGAAAATGGATGTTTCCATCAGAAAACTTACAACTTGATTTTTTTACATAAATTTTGAAAATAGCTAAATACATACATTGTTTACATAAACAAATGTAATGATGAAAATAATTTATTAAAAAGGAATTATAAACTCATTTCAGGTTAGAGGAGTAGAATAGATAAAAATTTCTTTTAATATTGTATTTGTATGATCTTGTAAATACACAGCTTTTCCCTATTTAAGAAGTTAATTAAACTAAAAATGATCATTTGGGAGTTAGTAAAAGCATGATTACCCCAAATCTGTATAGGTAAGTTTAAAGGCATTTTTTCAAAAGAAATTCTTTTTTTCTCACCCCTTCTCCTTTTGAAGGATGAAACTACCTATGGTGAAACCCCTACTCCAGATTTATACTATAGAGCTGAATATATCAGTTACTTAAGAGAGCCCTAAGCTGAGCAAAGAAAATTGTTGATCACCAACAGAGTTTGGGGAAGGGTTGTGTTGTTAAAGAGGCAGAAGCAAGCTGGCCCCAGCCTGAGAAATATGTTCACTGGAGTGAATCCACCACCTCCAGAAGACTGAATTTCAAATCATGAGGCTGTCATTGATTGGTTGACTTTCAGATTTTCTTCCATGTTCACTGAAGTGTATTACATTGATTAATTAGACAGATCTAAAACAAGCTCTCATATTTTCAGGTTTCCATGGATATAGAAAGTATTTTCGTAGGAGTGTAGGGATTTTTAAATTCTTTCTCCACATGTGTATTTTTTATATTAAAAAGACTCACTCCATGGGCCTCCCTGGTGGCACACTCAGTTGAACGCCACACTGTGAAGCTCTCCGCAGCCTCTGCAACGAGGGTTTGATCCTGCCCAGCTGGGGAGAAACCCATATGGCACAGCAGACCTCTCCTGTTGCGCCCGCTGCTCCCCTCAGCAGTGTATTTCGTCAGTCTGCCTGTTCTGTTCCCCGCTCTGTCTCTGGTGAATCCTCTCACCCCCCACCCCCACACATCTGTCCTGTACCCCAGTTCTTGTATAAATAAATAAATAAATCTTTAAAAAAAAAAAAAAGGAGAGAGACTCACTACAGAACAGTTATTTTCAACGTAGGCTACAGTTAAAACCATATCAGGAGATTTTAAAACTCCTGAAACCTAACCTGAATCCCAAACCAAATAAATCTGAATCATTAAGAGCAGACCTAGGTATCAGTAGATTCAAAAGCCTCTCAGGCGAGCCCAATGAACAGCCATAGTTGAGGTGATGGAATGAATGTACCCATGCTCATTATCTCTTTGTGGACAAATGCCTTTTAGTAGGTGGGCCTCTGTCAGCTTCTCACTGTCTGAGGCTCTAATTCCACTTAATATGTACATGCACAACTTACTAGTTTTGTGAACAAGTAGCACACCCAAACAATTTTCCAAGTTACCTGGGGAGATGTATTTTAAACCATGGACCTGTAGATTCCATCTAGATTTACTAAGAGGCCCACAGAACTAAACCACCAAGACAAAGGAGCCCAGTCAACTCCCCTGAAGGGACCACATGGTGAAGAATGGAGACCCCCAGCAAGCAACTGGTCCTAATCACCAGCACATTACGGCTCCATCTTTCAGTTGAGGGCCCAGTCATGGTAGAGCAGAAAACAGTCATCTCCCCTGAGCGTTGTCTCAACTTGAAACTCAACAGACCCATGAGCATAATAAAAAGTTGCTTCAAACCTCTCTAAAAAAAAAAAAGGCAAAATCATTTGCTAGAAAGGAGATCAACATTTTTTAAGTCCTGATCAACCAAATTTGAGAGCCTGTTTAAGGTAATCAATAAGGATGATGCTACATCAAAAACTAATATAATTAATATGAGGTTTCACTGACCAATAATAGAAGAGCAGAGTCCTTTTTTCCTATGATTCTTATAGACCCATACTATCCACATATCGAAAATTTAGCTGTGGTTACTTTAAAAAGGAAACTGGAAGAAGAAAAGCATCTGTTACCCCTGGGAGATTCTATATTGAGTGCAACTTGGTAGGTCAATGTTAAGAGTCTAGCCACTCAAGAAATTATTACAGCCAATTACACTACAGTGATTTTTTTCTTTATGTTATCCAAATCCATGCTTACTTCCTGATCTCCCTTCTTACCAGGAAATGTGATGTGTTAGGCAGAAAATATTGCTTTATTGTACTCTAAGTGCAACTAACTACCTGTTATACCTATATATTATACATCTGCTGTGAATTTTTTCTATAGCATTTTCAGTTGCCTTTTATTGCAATAAAATTGGGCTTTCTTAATATGTTTCTCCAATGTTTTTGAAGGGAAGAAACTATTTTCACTGTTATTATTTTTCCTAGTGATAGTGGCATCATTGTGGCATTCATCTTGCTGTGGCAGGAGGTGGATTCGGGTGTAGAGCTAATCACATGGAAGCTGGGTCTGAACCACTTGAGTTTGGATCCCATCTCTGTCACTTATTACTTGTGAACCCTTGGCCCAGTCACTTTAACTTGTGTGACTGATTTTCTATTCCAAAGCTGGAAGTAAGAATTTAATGAGTTAATATGTCAAATTTCCTAGAACGTTGGGATGCTATAGATAAAATGCTAGCTTTGTTACATCTGCACGTTTACCGCTATCTTATTTTTCCAAGGAAAAGCGGCCTCATTAGAGTCAATGAGCTTGCCCAAAATCATATAGCAAATAAATGCCAAATCAGAATTTCCGCTGCCACAGGCTTACATCACTAGTCGGGACCTCTCACTTATCATGGATCACTGCTCGTTAGCAAAGGATAAAGACTTCTTTCTGTCCTAATATCGCTGCACTGGAAATGGGGTACTTGAGTTTCCATATCAAGTTGAATTTTTTTTAAAGCTTTATTTATACATATGAGAACTGGGGTGTAAGCCAGAGGTGTGAGGCGTGGGGGCGGGAAATGAGAGGATTCACCAGAGACAGAGTGGGGAACAGAAAAGGCAGATCTACTGAAATACACTGCTGAAGGGCACAGCAGGCAAGGCAGGAGAGAGGTCTCCTGCGCCATGTAGGTTGCTCCCTGGCAGGCCTGGGATCTAACTCGTGCTGCAGTGGCTGGCGATAGCTTGATAGAAGAGCTGTCTTTAACCCCTGTGCCACCAGAGAAGCTCCTCAAGTTGAAATTTTCTTAAGGCAAAGTATTGACCTTGTCCACAAAACTTTTATTCATGCTTTCTACTTATGTATATACATCACTATCTTAGTTTAATAAAATAGTACTATCAAAAAGGTATGTTTTGTTCAATTTGATATGTAAAATACTTTAAAAGGTAAAAGACACTAGAATTTTGTTTGTTAAGCCATTAATTTACAATTTAATAGCAATAGGGATGTGAATTTATTCTCTACTTTTCAAATGATGCAGAATTTGCCTGATCTTCACTGTAACAAAGTTGTTGTTGGTTCATTTTACATAAGGGGCATCTGACGATAAAAGTCTAGAATTCATATAGCATTAAATAACACCACATTATGTACTTAACAGGTTCTATGTCATTCTTTGAACATACTTCCTAAGTGTTTCTTTGCTGCATAGCTTCTGTGTATATCCTTCCATCACTGTGTTTTAACAGGCCTCAAGCTAAAAAAATTTTCCCTTTTGTAAAGATTTCATAAAAGGTGGCTTTTTACTTTTGTCCAATTAATATCCATCTTGCTTCCTACAAGTTAGCATTTGATCTACAATGCTTGTGGAGTGATTTTTCTCTCCAGTTCCAATTGTCACAAGAACCTGATAAGTCCATTCAAAACATTACACCACACACACACACACACATACACACACACACACACACACAGAGTAAGACTGGATATGTGATCCAATTAGTCAAAAAACATAAAGCCTGGGGCTTTTTCTGAAAGTATGAGCTACAAAATTCCAATCTCTGCTAGGTTTATTAAATAGATAAAGCATATACATAAAGCTGTCTCTAGAAAGAAGTCTATCTAAGAATGAAACCAGTAAAGAGGAAAAAGCAACAAAGAGATGCCAAGTTTCAGTGACATCATTTAGAGCTTTTGGACCCAGCCGTGCCTGAAGTTGCTGATCTACCCCTAGAATTTATGTAGTCTTTTTCCTCCATTAACAGTTAAGGTAATTTAATTTAGACTTTTCCAATATCATTAGAAACTGTATTCCCTCTCTTATGTTCCTCGTGGAACATTTTAATAGTGGTATTGCTGGATCAAATGGTACTTCTATTTTTAAATTAAAATTGGTTTCTTACAGATTGTTTCACAAAGTGTCAGTTTCCAATAACCTATAGACTATGGTGTTAAGTGGGGACTTACTGTGTTGGGTGAGGACTTACTCTACATCTTTTCCCCATATAGACTATGAATTCCCATCAGGCTGAATTAGTATAATATTCATATATGTCCTATCAGGGCTTAATAAAGTTTCTGACACATAAAACATGCTCAATAAATGTGAGAAAAAGAAAAGGATAAAGGAAAGAAGTGAGAAAAGACAGGATGGGTTGCTGTCAAGTCCGAATTTTAGAAGGAGGGTCATTTTTCCATTTCTTATCATAGAAAGCAAATGAGGAAATCAAGACTTGCCCTTTGGATTTTGCAGCAGCCCTCTCTGCCTTACAGGCTGATAATGTGCCAAAAATTTTACTACAGGTCTGATATTATATTCTTTCTTATTGTCAGAACATATGCTGGTTGATGCATCCTTAATTTTTTTTTGATTCAGAAATTATGACCATTATACTTACTTACAGGCAAGAGAATAATACTCACCAAGTAATAAATCTTGGCTGTCAGTAGAGCCCACAGGCCAATGCATTTCAGGATGTGATGAAATCCCTCTTGTATTGACCCCCAAGTGCAGATTCCTGTGAGTAGTGACAGGCGAGCTGATGTCACTTGAGCTTGTAGCAATCAGAAACAATACATAAAAGTGTGCTACTAAAGGTGGAGTTAAATGTAGCTAATGGAAAAAAATTGCTTGATTTCAAATACACTCACTGAAAGAGGCTAAATTAAAGTGTCAGATATAAAAGCAGAGATAGTCTTCTTGGTTAAAAAATGTAACACACAGCAGCCATTCTACTGACCAGCTAACATGTTCTCTTTTGTATTGATCTTTATATTGATCTGCCAGAACAGATGCTAAAGGCACTCCAGTCTTACTTTAAATGTATCTTCAGTTCTTTTCAAGAAAGGAATTTCTAGAGAGGAATAGCAGTAACATAATAACATTACTAACACTAACATAGTAGTTAGTCATAGTGAACAGTGAAGATCACAATTAAAAAAATATATATATATATATGAATTATACAAGTTGGAGAAGTTGAATATGAGGAATCACATTATAGGTTTTTCATATACTTCCTGGTCAATCATTAATTAGAAATATTAAAGGAAATGGAAACCGTGGTATAGCTAGTGTTAGATGATTGGACCTTGGAGCTAGACTGCTTGAATTTAAACCTGGCTCAACTATAGTTGGACCCTGGACATGTCATGAAATTACTCTGAGCCACAGTTTTCCTGGCTTTAAGCTAAGAATGAAATTCATGACACCCAATTAGTAAGACTGTAAAGGAATGTAAATAAATTAATGTATGTATGGGTCATAGAATATTGCCAAGCACAGAAAAAAATGCTAAATAGATGTAAGCTGTTGTTTCCGTAGTCTCTAATACATCTATATTTATATACTGTATATTAAAATATACACATACCTATGTATACATGTATATGAAATTTTTACATGCATAATATATTTCACACATATACATGTACACAAAATATTTATGTGTATATATGTATATGAGTATATATACATGTGTATATAAATGTATGTCAATATATATATATTATAAAGCCTATAGTGTTTGGAAAGATAGACTGGGAAATTTTTAATAAGTCTCAGAGGAGCAGAACCCAATGGCAGAATACAAACCTGCCAGAAGGGACAAGTGAGTCTAACTTTTTCATACTTCCTCATTTTCAAGCCTCCCTAATGAGGCCTTGAAATCCATGAATGTAGTGACCTTTCTGTGTCCTGATTAGATGGACTGACAGTTACTGATTGTTGAATAGTGCAGTCTCTGGAACCAATGTCCTGGTCCCCACTCCATATAGTCATTAAACTGCTGTGCTTAGGTTTTCTCATCTATAAAATGGAGACAATTAAGAATTCTCACCTCACAGTACTGTTGCAAGAATTTAAATAGGTGAATGAAGTAAAGAGCTTACGTCATTTGATGCATAACAAGAACAAAATAAGTAATTGTGATCACTTCGTGTTAATGTATCATGATCTGCAGCTTTCCACTTATTGCTAATTTGATACTGGATGACTACTAATACTGCAAATAAATCTGTAATATTACCAAATCCTCATCATAGTTAGCCTCCCATATTTTTAAAAACAGGATGGCATTTAAGCAATTACCAACTTTCAATGCATGTAAGGAAAACAATAACAAATACCCAACTAGCCTAAGTGACCCTTAATTCTATTTGTACAGCAATTGGTTTTTAATAAGCCACTAAATGTCATTTGCTGGTATTCTCCCCCATCAGCAGTGAAGTCTTATTGATGTGATTCAATGGCAAATTGAAATCTTCTTATCAAAGTTATATAGTTCACAAATAGCAGATAACAGTTCACAGACACAGAGAACAAAACAAGAACTGTTACTAATGAGATTAGTGGAATCAAGAGTCAATCTATATCTTTGTTTCTCTCTCCAACCCCCATCACCAATAACACAAGGGAGGTATTTCCTAATCTAGGAATAACACAGATAAATAACCTGTGCCACAGCATCCAGGTGCCACGATTTTTTTTTTTCTTGAGGACACAACAAAGCACAGTAAATATATAGACTTTTCTCACATAATAGGAAAGGTTTTGCTGAAACTGTAGCCAACCTTACTTTAAGAGGGGAAAAATTGGGTCAGTTTCATGATTTAGGTCAATGTAAAACTAGCCATCAGGTGCTAGAGTATGTCGGCTGCCTTGCCTGTGCAATTGAAGAGCTGTGCATTAAAATCAAAATCAAACACTAACCTTTGTTCTTTGGGCCCTGTTTGAAGACTACTTTATCTCTAAGTAGATCATTTGGGGTCAGAGAGATGTGGATGGTTAAGATGATAGTTAAGTTCAGTGGTTATTTTAAATACATCACAAGTTAGCAGGATATAACGAGAGAACTCTCCTTTTTTTATGCTTTTTAAAAATATTTGAAACACTAACAGAATGTTTTATTGTTAGCGTGACAGAAAATCATATTCATTCCTAAAAAGAAAATGATTGCATGGTGTTCAAACACTCATGCATACTTAAAGTGGCTGATTTTATTAAGTAAATTGAAAAAGTCTATGGTAAGTAGTAATTAATAAAGATAATGAGATGTGTGCAGCACATCTGTGGTTATTTTGTGCAATTCTGCTTTCATTATCCTACTTCCCATCTTTTTTGATATATTAAGATAAAACAAGTGAAAGAGGTGAATCTAATGCAATTGAACATTTTATTTTTGGGTAATTTTGTGAGACTATGCAAAATTCTTCTCTGGGATAAAATGCTGCTAAAATAAGCTATATTCAAATGACCAGGAATACACCTAAAGTGATTTCTTATACTAGACTAGAGCACATTTTACTAAAACTCAAAAATTATTGGAAGAATAATCATTTTTTTTAACTTTAGTAAATTTTTTGGATGCCATGTTCCATTGCTGGGGACAGCTTATTCCTCTGACTCTCAGTTCCATTTGAAGACTGGGGAAAGGCTTTGTCTCTGACAAGAACAAGGGTGTGATAATAGGACTCCTCATTGAAAACTCTGATTGAGGGACCAAAACCAGAATAAAGAAGTCTGACCACAGCAACAAGCTTGGATAGCCATGAGTCAGTTTCCATGGGTTGAAATCTACAAATGATGATCAAGCTGCATATGTCATTTGTTTATTAAAGATCTTACATTTCATGAAATCAATCTTCATTTGTTAGAAAGTTGTCACCAGAAAAATCCCTTTTTCAGAATCAAAAGACTTTTCCATAAGATAGTCTAAGGAGGGCCTCCCCGGTGGCGCAGCCATTGAGTGCTGGGCTGTGAGGCTGCCACTGGCCACTGGCGAGGGTCCCACATGGCACGCGGACCTCTCTTGCCATGCCCGCTGCTCCCCTCAGTGGTGTCCTCTGTCTGTCTGCCTGTTCTGCTCCCCGCTCTGGCTCTGGTGAGTTCTCTCACCTTCTTGCGCTTCTGACTGTACCCAGTGCTTGTATAAATAAATAAATAAATCTTAAATAATAATAATAATAATTTTTTAAAAAAGATAGGCTAAGGAACAATGCCTCTGTTAGTGGGCACACTGAGGGGTACCTCAGGACCCACAAACCTGCCTGCTCTAAATAGTTTTTGCCATCCGCCCAATCATTACAAAGCATACATACTGTAATGCATCAAAGACTTTCAATAGAAAGGAACTTTAATGTGTGATAGAATATACTTTAAAATAATTCCAATTAAATACCCAAAGTTCCCTATTCCCACATGGGTAAATGTCCAGCCAATCAGGGCAGGCGAGTTCCCAAAGTTTGCCGCAAGCCTAAAGCTCCTCTGCTGGGGACCCATAGGAAAGGGGTAGAAGGGGACAGAAAAATCTGGAAGGAAAAGAGCAAAATCAAAATCAAGACCAAGATAAAGGTTGCCATTTTCAACAACCCCACAGGTCTCACACACATTTGTCTCTTTTAAGTGTCTCTTTCCATGTCCCTAAGTCCCTGGTACAAGTCCCCAAGAAGCAAGCACAGCGTCTTCATATGTGTCTGCTCTATATGCCTCCTTCATTCTTCTTCCTCCATCTCCCTCTGCGCCTCCTTCCCTTCTGGTCCTTTTTCCAGTCTTTTCTAGCTTCACCTCCCTGCCCAACTCAATCTTCCTTGGGAGGAGGGGCATGGAACCTGGAACCACCCCTTTCCCTGGGGATTACACTGTTACCTCAAACACAACCATGGATAATACTTTGATTTCTGAAAATAGTTGCTTCTGAATCCTCTTTATTCTTATCATCTCTTTCAACAGAAGAAAAAGAAATGCTATAATGGGCATGAAGGTACTATGCTCTATCATCCTGCTCAAATATCTATGCTCTCATCTGCAGCGGAAACATAGATTGGGGAAGAAAGATTAATACCATTTAACTCTCCTTGGAACCCATGTCTATTACACAGAGAAACAGAGAGGACAGATTAGCATTTAGAAAAACAAAAAAGGATGACTCCCCACATTCACTGCTAACTCATCTCCACATGTCTCCTCTTCTTCAGAAGCTCCATTCTTCTTCCCTAGAGGAGATTCCTCCCTGCTTTGCTGCCCACTTATATTCTGCCAAATACTTAAAAATTTTTTAAAAAAATCTCCAATTGAATCCTGCTACTTTGTTAAGAGATTTTCATTTTCTCTCATTCTTGCAATTTGGTTTGTAGCTCCACCTTGACATATTATTGTTTACAGTATAAGGTTTATTGCTCAAATATAATTATACACTCCCACCAAGTTGCATGCTAAGTAAACTATATACCTGCTGGATTCGGACAAGAATAGCTACCAATCCCCTACAGCAGTTTCATTCATTTATTTTTTTAAAAAAATGATTTACTTATTTATACAAGCACTGGGTACAGTCAGAAGCACGGGAGGGTGAGAGAATTCACCAGAGCCAGAGCGGGGAGCAGAACAGGCAGACTGAAGAAGTACACTGCTGAGGAGAGCAGTGGGCGCGGCAGGAGAGGTCTGCGCACCTTGTGGGACCCTCACCCAGTGGCCGGGGATCGAACCCGCGCTGCAGAGGCTGCAGGCAGCTTCGCAGCCCAGCGCTCAAACCGCTGTGCCACCGGGGAGGCCCAGTTTCATTCATTTATTCAAAAGATACTGACTGAGCACTTATCCTGAAGGTGGTGCAGGTACTAGGAGAGATGAAGTGAATGTCTTTCACAAAAGTAGCTTCAGTTTCATTTGAAAACTTTGCTTCATCTGGTTTGATCTCAATGTGAAATCGGTATGGAAAACCCCTCTGGGACTAAGAATAAAAGCAGATTAGATTGAAGATATACCCATAATCTCTTGTAATCTTAGTGCCCTTGAGACAAAAACCTTCTCTTTCATTAGGCTAAACACACATTTTTTATCTTTCATTTATCAAACAGGTTTTTCCATTCACCTTTAAACTATTAGATCCCATATGAATCTACAGCGAGAGAGACTAGTGTCTGGTAGTTATATTATCTTAAGACAGACATCTTGGTCTTTTGTGTACTTGTGACCATTTTAGGCAGTTTGCCTTCAGAGAGAAGGGATCCATGATGCATGATGGTTTTCACTGTTTCATTTTTTCTTTGGACATTTATCTTGAAAGAGAAACTTGCCTAACAGAGGAAAGATAAGACTTGACAAAGAAACTGTGGTATGTTCATAAATCAGGTAAAAAGATACATTCTGGAACTATTTTCTTATATAAATAACCTCCTATAAGCCTCTTCTCAATTTCATTCTTTTAGAATATAATTTATTTATATATATTTTACTTCACTATTCTTTTTTTTAAATATTTATTTTATTTATTTATTCATACAAGAGCTGGGGTATAGGCCAGAGGTGCAGGGGTGGGAGGGGAGCAGAGGAAGGTAAGAGGATTCATGTGAGAGAGTGGGGAGCAGAACAGGCAGATCCACTGAAATACAGTGCTGAAGGGAGCAATGGGCAAGATAGGAGAGGTCTGCTGCACCATGTGGGTAAGCTCCCTCTCCGGGGATTGAACTCATGCTGCACTGGCTGCTGATAGCTTCATAGTGCAGAGACTTAACCCCTTGTGCCACCAGGGAGGCCCCCTTATTGTTCATTTTTGTACAATGTTTGCTTTCTCCTCTCAGGTGTAGTCCCCATAGAATTCCCACCAATTCACCCATGCACCATCACCATAGTTCCTTGTGCTCTTCCCTCCCCTGTTTTGATCCCCTCCCTAGCCCTCCCCTGCAGAATGTCTCTGATTTATAGTTGTCTGTTACTTTGGGATTCTTTTTTGTTGTTATTATTTTTCCCCTGATCTCTTATTTTCTTCCCCTATATTCCTTCTATAAGTGAAACCATCTGGCATTTTTCTTTTTCCTTCTGACTTATTTCACTAAATAAATCTCTTTTAGCTCCATCTATGTTGCTGTGAATGTCATGAGTTTATCTTTTTTGATTCCTAAATAGTATCCCATTGTGTATATAAACCATATCTCCTTGGTCCAGTCATCTATTTTTGGGTATTTGGGTTGTTTCCATATCTTACCTATTATAAATAGTGCTGTAATAAACATAAGTGTAAATGTATCCTTTTGAATTAATGTTTTCATGTCCTTTGGGTAGATTCCTAGGAGTAGAATTGCTGGGTCATAATGTAGCTCCATTTTCAGTAGTTTGAGAAAGCTCCACACAGCTTTCCATAGTGGTTGGAGCAGTTTGCTTTCCCACCAGTGATGTAGGAGAGTATTTTTTTCACCACATCCTCGCCAACATTTGCTGTTCCTAGGTTTTTTAACCACATGCAAAAGAATGACTAGGCTACTACCTAACGTTCTGCACAAAAATCAACTCAAAATGGATAAAAGAATTGAACATAAGACCTGAAACCATAAAATATATAGAAGAAAATATAGTTAAAACATTACATGACATGCATCTCAGTAAAAGACTCATCCCCCAAGGCAAAGAAAATGAGGGAAAATATAAATAGTTGGTATTACTTCAAACTAAAAAGCTTTTGTACAGCAAATGAGACATTAGCCAAAACAGAGACACCCTACTGATTGGGAGAAAAATTTTTCACTCCATACAACTGATAAGGGACTGATCACAAAGATCTACAAAGAACTCACATGACTCAACAAAAACATAGTGAAAAATCCAGTCAAAAAAATGGGCAGAAGAACTAAAAAGACACTTCTCCAAAGAGGAAATGCAAATAGCCAACAGGTATATGAAAAAATATTCAACATCCTTTATAATCAGGGAAATGCAAATCAGAACCACAATGACATACCACCTCACACCAGGGAGAATGGCACATATCAATTTCATTCTCACAGTGAAATGTTTTTCTTCTTATTCAATTCAAAACCCTCAGATTAATAAACATCCTGTTGATTTCAAATTCTAACAGGAACCAATAATTAGTATTTGTTGTAGCTTTTTAGCGTTCAGGAGTTGTAAAAAGAATAGTGTTTTATTTGGCTCATGGATTCTTGGACGGCTTAGAGTTTCATGATACTCATCAGTATTTCATGAGGATGAACTATTTATTTCTGTCTTTCCAAATTGGATTCCAGACATATCGTCACTAAGATTTTTAGACTTGATATTATAATGTCTCTATGATCTTCTCTCTATTCTTCCATCCTTCATCAACAAACTTGCCCATACCCCACAATACATAAAAAAAAAGGGAAGCTTTTGGTCTTTGCTTTCCACATTCTTCAGTTTCCTCCAACATCTACAGTCTATTTCACATATAATCAATTATAGCCTCCAGCAGTACCAGAACTCCCATGATCTCAAATAGTGTATGGAGATTTCATGTTACTTAATAACATTAGGATAAGAATTTGCAATAATCTTTCTTTCTTTCTATGTTAAAGTGATAAAAAGTATAAGACTTAAACCCTCAAAGTATGATTCCTTCCCATTCACTCTCTATTCCAAATGTGTAACCCTCAGTATCCTAACTCTTACCAAAGCTCCCACTTGATCTTCTTGCTTTAAGATTTTCCTGAATTCATTCCACAAGAATACTTATGCCAGACCAATTCTTCTGGACTACCACATTTGGTATTTCACTTTCCTATTGAAACTCAAAAATTACTTTCTTCTATATCAATTCAAATCCCTTTGCTTGGTCATCTGTCCCTATCTTTCACACACACACACACACACACACACATACACACACACACACACACACACTTCTTATTTCTTTCCTAGTGTTCCCCTAATGCATGTTATATTTCATCCTAGATATTTCTCTTTTTCAGAGTACAGTATGTATTGGTATATTTATAGCTCCATATCTTATCTTATTGTTTCCAATAGTCCCTTTTTTAATATTTCTGTGTAGTCATTACACTGATTTTTCTACTTTTTATAATATCCAAATCCCCTGTGAAGGTTTTTCCTAACTTCTTTTGTCCACACCATTCCCTTACTTTTCTGTCACAAGGGATAAAATATAGGGTAGCATTTGATTGTTTCATATGCATTAAATATGTGTTCTTTGGCTGATTGAGGGAGCCTAGATTCATTCATTTATTCATTCAGCACTTGATGTCAGCACTTTTCAGGCATTATGCAAAGAATGAAGATAGCAGCCCTAAGAGAACAATAGCTGAGATGGCATATACAAGGCATGCCAGCCTCCACTGTTACATATGTAGTAGGCATTGCTAATTGATCTCAACACCCTTCCTGCTGAGCTTGAAAATCGCTTCAGAAACCTCAAAACAGTCATTATCAATCATTTGGATTAGAGAGCAATTTGAAATATATTTTATGTGCTTGACCCATAATCTAAATGATAATATGTGTGTATATGTGTGTGTATTGTGTGTCTCCACGCACGTGTAAAAATCAATCTCTATTCAGTTCTCTAAAGAATGGAAACAGAGTCTTATTTTTGAGTTGCATATCCAGTATAATACAAAAGAATTTCAATAGTGATATGGGAATAGTTTATTAAAATGGAAAACACATTTTATGTTAATATTCAGTCATCACAAACATTGTCTACAGCAAACTATGATTTACTCACACAGAGAATATAATAAGGACCAATAGCCCCACATTGATTTATTTATTCAACCACATTCAGAGATGCAGAGCAATATAATTAGCAGCACTATCCACAGACACAAAGAAAATCAATTCTTATGCATTCATAAGTGTTGAATAGGAATCTTTTAGAATTTTTCACAATACCTGACTCAATACATTACATCTACAATACACAAATCTAAGTCCACTCTTTCATTATACCTCTTGTTGAATAATGGAATGTAGACACGGAAACAGAGACACAACAACCAGAAAATTCTATTATAGTCCAATTAATTAGAAGTTGCTAGTCCTGTTCCCAAACAACAACCTTAAGAAAGTAGCTTGCATGCATATATAAATTTGTAACAGAGATAAAGCTAATAGAAAGCAAAAATATAAAAGGGGCAGGGAGATCAAAGTCACTGACTATGAATTAAGGGGAAAGAATAACTAATGGATGCACTACTTTGAGGCATTCTAGTGCATCAATTCAAGAAGCTTATATTTTAGCAAGGCTATAGCAATTAGTAGATGGCTGTGAGGGGAAATATAAATTAAAAGAGCTGCTATATAGATAGGCCTTTCTCCATAAATATCTTGAGTGATTTAAATGACAGACGTTTCTTCTATAAAAAGGTTAATAAAGGCAAACCATATGTTTAGTTAGATTTAGTTCTACAAGCTGTTCTTCAGGCTTCGAAGAAAAATAATTTCCATTACTCATGAGCCCTCAATTATCCTGTCTTTCATCATCTTGGGGAGACTGATTCTCCTATGCTTGGTTCAAGTGTCATCAACCTTCTCGAATGGGTACTACAGTAGCCAAAGTGAAATAGTTAGGCTTCCTTATCTTTTACATAAATTTGATGGGAATATCTTGTCTTCCAGATTTTTTATACCATTCTCAGTTTTTATGACTTGCTGAGGGGTAGATACAGCCCCTCTCAGAATAAAAGGTCTGCTGTTTTATCTGGATATATAATTAATTCTAATAGACTGAGGGCTTTATCATACCTTTTAATTGATAAATAGATGTCTGTTCTGTATGGACTCAGGAAAGTGCTTTGTAATTAGTAGGAATATAATATTAATCCGTGGAAGATGAAAGTAGATAGCTACATTCTATTGCCTTGCTTTAAAAGTAACACATAAATATAACATTCAATTTAGTATTAAAAACAAATATGATGAAGTATCTTATCCATAAGAGTCTGCCCTCCTTCTAGAACTATACAGACTGCATATTAGTTATATAGTTAAGTGCTTATAAGAGTTATCCATCACTAGTACATAAACACTTAAATTAAAAATTGAACTTGAATTGATTTTTCTCTCTATCCTGATATTTTAGTTCTGTAAATGAGGTTGGATGGAAATTGGGAAGAGCCTTAAACGTTAACAACCAGAGGCAATTTTAATATCTTCATATTTTTCCCTTGGTATAGTACAAACTGACCTACTTTGAAGCATTTGGAACATCAAAATGCTATTTCAATGTCCTAACCAAAAGGCTGTATGAAACTAAGTGACTGAGCCGCTTCATAATTGAAGTAATTTATATGGATCTAGTGCTGTCCCAGTTTCCACTCTTAGCCTCTCTGTCATTTTTCCTTTGAGTACCTTCTAGAATAAAGAAAGGAAAGAAGACTGTGTAAGAAAAGTAAGGAGAAATTACAAACTGATACAAAAGTGCAGGAAATTAATAGTATTAGTTGTGAGTCCACTTAATATTTTCATATTTGGACATAAGAGAACTTAGTGTGAAATTTTAGCAACTTAGATGAAGACAGCATGACTGATGGCTCCTGCCTGAGATCACCCAGCACATCCTAAGTAACCAAAGCTTGGGAGATAGGGTGGTATAACTCTGAATCCCATATATCTGATGAAGTTAACTCAGCAGAGGAAGGTACATTTTTAAAGCGTGTCTACCAATTAAAAAGTATAAATACTATTTTGGTAGAAAATATTTCTGAAAAATGTTCTTTATTATTTCTACACAAAAGTGTAAGACTTAAAATCTCTGGATTGTTATTCTGGTTCTATATTAACTATATAGCCTGGGAAAATCACTCCATGCTGACACTATAATCTCACTCCTATTCACATCCACACCAACGGCTTGACCTTATACACATTTCAAAACACAGATGAATCTAGCAAAGTCCAAAATGTCAGCTGTAAGACTAATCATATCTCTATTAAATACTGTGGTACTACTCGGAACACAAGCACAGGAGGAAGACAGAATCAATGATTATCTGGCGAAGAGGAGAGAGGAAGAAACCTTCCATTTATTCCAAAGAATGTTTCATTACACCAGGCCAACAATTTTCTGGCTGGTTGTGCTTGAAAGAAGCTTTTAAAAGATTCAAAATCTCTGCTCTTATTCTCAGTTCCATTGCATCTTTGTGTTCGCTAAAAATCATTGGAACCTTGCTAAACGAGTCTATAGATGAAACCTGAACTAAAATAAATCAGCTTGCTTTGTAGCCTTTTGCAACTTTGACTTCCCATTACCTTCTCTCCCCAGGAAGTCCACTATCTTCATTGCATGCAAATGCTTTCTAAAATTAAAGTTTCTTGTTAATATAGTAATGATTTATGTTACATTTTAAAGGTTAATTTATATTTTAAAAATATAGCCTTCAGGGCCTCCCCGGTGGCGCAGCGGTTGAGCGCTGGTTTGCGAAGCTGCCCGCGGCCTCTGCGGCGCCGGTTCGATCCCCGGCTGCTCCCCGGCCACCAGAGGAGGGTCCCACATGGCGCGCAGACCTCTCCTGCCACCCGCTGCTCCCCTCAGCAGTGTACTTCAGTCCTTCTGCCTGCTCTGCTCCCCGCTCTGGCTCTGGTGAATTCTCTCACCCTCCCACGCTTCTAACTGTACCCAGTGCATGTATAAACAAAACAAACAAAACAAATAAATAAATAAAACATAAAAAAAAAAAAATATATAGCCTTCAAAGGGTAGTGAACGTATCTTTAAAAGTGAATCTGCAGATAAAATGACTCCTCAGATGAGGACTATATATTGTATAGGAATCTTTTGTTTCCAAACCATATAGCAAGTTAAACACAGATAAAAGTGATGTCCAATCATGTAGATGAATTAGTTGTACCAAGATGAGTTCATTGAAAAACTGAATAATTTTACACAATATTATAAAATTAGGATCCAATATTGGTATCCAGAGATTGCTAAATACTGTGAAAATATCTCTCAACGCTAAGTATCTAGTTGACCATTATGAATATTCAAATATTAGAATATGGAGAGTTGGAAAATAAATTATGTACAGTGGTGATATATTTGTTGCACAAGCCCATTAAATATGCATGTAATACCATGGTTTCTTCATTTTTGATAAATAATATTATATCTACCTCTAAACCAGAAAAGTCACTATCAGATATTATTTCTCTCCTGACCTCACCTGTTTCACCTTATTTAGAGCAGAACATTCAGGAAAGCATCTTATCTGGCGAATCTGTTAAGTGCTACCCACTGAACTCAAAGTTTGATCACTGTCAGCATCTGTGCCATATTTGGGTCTCTTTCTGAACATAAGGTCCTATCTCAGGGCCTGGTTTACACCGGTATTTGGAAGCTAGTCTTTTCAAGGTTTTCTTACTACCCTGCATGCTACTAAAAGGGCATGGATGAATATCCCTCTCACAACCTGCCAATCTCCACTGCTCTACCATGCTGCAGGAAATCTCCCTCTCCCCTTTTGTTGGTCTTAAAGATCTGCCTCCCACCCCACCCCATCTCAGGATCTATCCCAATTTGAACTTATCAGTGCACGTGAGTTTTAGTCTTTGCAAGATCTCCTAAAACCCAGAAATACAACAGATCCATCAACATGCTTGGTCGTGACCATGAAGGAAAAATACAGGAGGTACAACCACAAATTAAAGCCTCAATACATTAACCTTCACCAACATATTAAGTACCTGTAATTTGGAAGTTCTGTCAACTTCAGATGATTTACTTTTCTCTTTTTTTGTAACTAAAAAGTGCACCTCTATCTCTTTTAAGTGATTTAAAATTAAAGTGATCTTTCTTAACTGGCAGAAGCACCTTTAGATTCACATGAGAGGCTCCTGCCTGGGATGCCGTACTTTATAAAACACGATACCCCAAAAACACAAAATTAAATTATCAAAGAATACACAGTCACGTCACCGGGATGTGGTGCTCAAAGCTGACATAGTGTGACTCAGACACCTAAAATCATGGCCTCACCTCGTACCAGTCAGGTCCAAAAAAAGTGTTTCTCCATCTCTTCTGGAACCACGTTTTTAAACAAAATGTAACTATATCTAAAAAACTTTGAAGGTTTGGGGTTGTTCCACAGTCAATGATAGACATAGAAAGGATTTGAACATTTAGGCAGTTTTAGATAAAAGGAAAAACACTGTCAAACTCTTCCTCTTTTAGGAATGAGTCTCAGGTTATTTCATAATGAAGTCTTCTTTACCAGTATGCTGAGCATCCATTTTCTTCCTTTGATTTGTATTCTAGCTCATGATTCCAAAGATACCTGTGGACTAGCAGTCTTTGCAACTGTTGTGCAAAGTGACCTAGAATCATTTTTGTTATGAATGTATATTACCCTTCATTGTATATGTTTGCATATCTGTGACATGTATACACATGTATATCTCACATTACCTGAAGGAAGCTTGACATTGATTCTTTACATTGGCACTGATCTTGGATTTTGAAAACTGGAATTGTGAGTAGTTTCATTTTGATCAAAACAATAAGAATTTTAAAAACTCAAAAAATTCTTAACAATAATGTTATTCAAATGAACTTTTAAATTTATATATATGAATTGCATTTACTTTTATATTTATGTATTATATTCAAATTGTACATACTTTGAGTAAATTTTCTTTTTTGGTTCTTTATATCATCATTGTCCAAAAAATAGAAGTACTCAATACTATCCATTATAAGACTATTATCAGGGAAGAAAAAATAATAATAATAATATAAAAATACATAGAAATTTAAAAATCTTGGGATTTTGTTTATTCATTTAAACATTGCACTTCCACTGACAGAATATTGATAGGCACAATAAAATTGAAATCAGTCAGAATTTAATATTTTAACTACTTTTCATACTTTAAAACCATGACTTCACATATGTTCTTATCATTTTTTGTTTTGAAAGTATATTATTTAATGAGCAGATGGAACATACTTAACACTTGGGCAATCTGATATATAGACAGCTTTTAAGCACTTAAACATTTTATATGTGGTCTCTTTTGTACTCTGGCCCTGGGTCTCTCAAATATTAGCAGGCTTATGAACTGTGATGGTAAAAGAATGTGAATAGATCCATTTTCCTTGATGCTGACCTTTAAAAATAGCCAGTGGACCTATGTATGATTGATTTCCTGGTCTCTGAAGGTGAACTATTGGTATTAAGGTAACTTTCTAAGGCTTTCCTTGGCCTATATCCCATCTGCATCATCTAAATTCCACCTCAATTCTGTTGTTAACTCTTAGTTCTCTCACCTAATCTTATTGCCCACGTCTGGCTATAAATAAACTGCATTTTCCATTGTATTTGGTCTTTAGCTTTGCTCTCAAGTTTGATTCATCCCTTCCTTGATTGCCTGAGTAGCTATCTGACCATTTAAGCCTGTTCTTATCCTTGGAGACTCAGATGGAATTGGGAGAATAGTTAAGATTTCCACTGTAGATAGAGGGTCAGATGGATTCACATCAATCTATTATCACCTGGAAACAAGACAGAGGACATAAATAACAGATATTTCAATAACAAAATACACAGGAAAGATAAGAGAGCAACTAAGAACCACATGTTCTGTGAATGTTTGCCATTTTACCTGTTCCAAATACAACTCCCTCACTATCAGCATCCAAATTCTTTTTGTGTATAGCTTCAGTCATAGCCACAGAATGTCACAGTTAATACACTTCCTTAGCCTCCTCCCTTTATGTTCATCTAATGAAATGGTATTGATTTGAGCTAGAGATACAAGACAATGAGGAACAACTTGAGGAAAGATCATACATCCAGCAGGTGTGAACCAGAAAAATGTTCTAAATGGATTTGTAGCTAGAGCCCATCCAGAAAATACATACAAAGACATGTATTTTCTGAAATCATCAACTCTAGGTTAGGAGTATTACATCACAGGCACAGCAATGCAGTGCTACCAAACCACTCCTGTTTTGTGGAGGGTGATTTGCCTACCTCTTTTTCTCTAGGGCGTCCCTGAATCTCTCTGTTCTGGAAGCTATCCATATATATCTTGTCATTTAAGTTTTCTTTTGTCTTCTCCCCACTCAGTGTCATTGTGCCTGAGACAGATTGGGTTTCCTTTGCTTGCAACCAGTAATTCTGATTTTTCACTTGTCTCATTTGATAATGACAACAAATAGAGGAGACCAGAAAGACAAAACATGTTTTTCCATTTTTCACACATCCATAATAGCACTGAGAACCAGAGAGTCCAAAAGGTTGTTTTGCAATAGTGATAATTAAACATAGAACTGGGGCCTTTTAGTAAATAAAAAATTGAAATTAATATCTGTTCAGTTCAGTTTTCTTAAAGGGGTTTCAGTGTCGAAGTCCTGATTCCCGAGTCCTATAACACAATTTCCACTCTGGTCTCACTCACTTGCACTTCATTCTGAAGGCTCCTTCTCAGTCCTTACAAGTGCATTTCTGAAGCATTCTTGTTTAGGATGTCCTAGCCCTCTCAGTCACTCCTCATATTCAGTTACAAAGTTAAAAGACTTTCTGACCTATTAACTCTGAGCTTGGAGTTTGAAATGATCACCTTCTATCATCATGGAATGGATTTGGGTTTTCACATTTACATTTCCCAATAACACCAGTTCTGCTTAATACCACAATCAATTTTCAGTTCAGGAGAAGAGTGATAGCTAACCTGGCCAAAGTGTGCTTTTCATAATTCCTATGTTCCATATACTGCCAATTTGTTAATGATCTTGGCAGAACTATGAGAAAGTTTTATAAGGAATAAGGATAAAATTTCACTTTCTAACAATCTCTTGTTCATAAAACTTATGATCAACAAATCACCTTTAGGCTGTCTATGAGAATACTTTATAAGCTGATGTTCAACAATTACAAATTATGAGGAACAATAACAAAGCTAAAAGTGAAAATATAGATAATTAAAACGTTTGATAATACTGATGATGGATAAATGTTTGTCTGCAAAGTATAGTTTGCTTACTTTTGTGTTTATTATGTTTCTCAATAAAAAAAGAAAAAATCGATAGTGGCAATTCTATGGGGACTTCACCTGAAAAAAGAAAGCAAGCGCTGTAAAAAAAAAAAAAAAAAGAACAATGATGTAAAATATTAAATAAAATCAAAAGAAAAAATCAAGAGCTAAAGTATAACAGTTCATTTTTAATTAGAAAACGATTTTATTTCTTTAAAACATTTTATTTTCACTACTTGGAATTAAAAGATTCCTAACTAGAATCCAAAATATTATTGGATACACAAGTAACAGTCATATTTGGCAGTGGAATCTTTTCTACTATCAGTTTCAGGCAGGGAAGCAAACTCACAGCTCTGCCCCCAGCTGCCGAGTGTAACATCTAGTTCCATCCAGCCAGGAAACCTGGCCAGAGAACCCAGCAGCTATATTACAGCTCTGCCCAGGCAGGAAGCCAAGCCAGCAGCCCTACCCACATAGGGTGTGTGTTCGGCACATTTTCTGGCCCCACATAACTAGGGAGATTGAACATCGACCCTGAGCAGGCTCAGAGCCCAGCCTAAGATATCACCAGGCTGCAGAGTCCAGCCTAAAACCCTATCCGGCAGTGGAACCCAGATGTAGGCCTTGCTTGACTGCTAAGCACAATCTGCATGCAGCCTTCCCAGGCAGGCAAATCAACCAATATTCCCACCCAATTACAGAGCATAGCTTGGAGCCTGACACAACAAAGGAGTTTTAACAGCAACCTCCAGCAAATGCAAAGCACACTCCAGCCTTTTCAATTTCAGGAAATGAGTGGTGCTGGGCTTAATGAGAGATTCCATACGCAACCTTGCTCTACAATGGAGCATACCCTACTCTGCTGCACTGACCAACTCTGAGGTACAATCTGTGCATTCAGTTAATCACAGATCACAGCCAGTGGCCTTGTCCAACCAGAAATCCATGACTATGGCCTCTCCTGAACATGGAGTCCAGCAAATGGCAACACCTACTGAAAAACAGAATGAGATACCCCATAAGCAGGCAATTATTAAGTCCAGCCCAGAGTAAAAGCCCATTGAAAGAGTTCAAATAGTGGCACCTCCCCTCACAGTGATTATAAAGGCTAGTTATTGGCCCCACCTGACTAACAAGCACAACGACCAGCCCCACCTGAACAGAGAGATTTTACAGGTTAATTTTACTGTAGAGGCTGAGGGGGAATTTACCCTCTGGATTCTTGTAGGACTGGTTGAGTAACCAAAACAACACTGACAGATTAGGATGAGAAAAGAACACTTTTAATTACATGTGTGTGAAGAAGCTACATGGATGTAAATTCTAAAGTATATGGGATAAAACAAGGGTATGTATCCTGAGTTAAGGAATGAGATAGGGGTCTAGAGCTTCAAGGAGGGAGAGGGGAGACTCATATGATGAAGAAAGGGTGACTCATATAACAAAGACCAGATGCTTTGTAATTTCATTTACCCTGCAATATAAAGTTTTCTCTGATAGGATTATTTCTGGTAAAAACCCTAATTCTGTATATTATACAGTACCCCCAATTTTCATTCTTATAAGTAGTTAAGGGTGTGGTAAAAGATCTTCCAAAACCTGCAGGGTCTCCATTGACCTTAACTCAAAATAATCCATGTGCCAAAGTCACACATCTTGGGAAGACTACTTCTGGACATCTTGTGATGGTCTATCTGAATTTCTTACGGAGGCCTTACCCTTTATAGCCAGAAGTCCCACTTAAATGTGGAACCCGTCTAGAGGCCTACCAGACCATGGAGCCCCACCACTAGCAATCTTCCCTGACCTCAGAACATGAACATCACTTTCGCTTTGGCCAACTAGAGACCCCCCAAACAAACCCCACTTGCCATGGATTCTAAACAGCTGATATATCCAGTACTCCAAGCAGAAATGACTAGTGAATAACTTCCCTTGCTAAAATTGACCTGTAAAATCTAGAACAGGAGACTGCTTTCCCAAATGTACAGATAACAATGCAAGAAATGTCAGATCATGAAAAATCTTTTGTAAATATGTGTAGTGGCAGGAATGACACAGTGCAGGTTTTCTGATGATCCAGCAGACCAGGTAAAGGAGGAGTCAGAGTCCTCAGTGGTTTTGCAGGTTTTTATTGGGATTTATCCAGTACATAGCAGGCAGAGGTGCTGGGGGGCCGGGAGGCTGGCAGGCCTCCCAGCCCCCAGCAGGTCTTCACTCTGGGCTCTCCGGCCTTCTCTCAGCTTCTGATGCTCTTGCTTCTCTCTCAGCTTCTGCTGGCGTCCCCGTGACGCTGCCCTTAGAGGCCCAGTCTTAGCCCAGGTGAATCCCATCCACATATGCCCACACCCTACTCCAGGTGCCCGCCATCAGGCATGTATTCAGGACCACAAGAATCCATCATCTATCCTGATGGCGGGAGGGCAGAAAAGCCTGACATTTTTCCTTACCCTACAGTCCACCCCTTCATGGTTTTTTGCCATACAATCTACATATATACAATTTTCTTAGCAAACAAACTATGCAGCCATGGCCCACAAAAGCAAATACATCACAATATAACAACAAAATACAACAGAACACAAACAAGTCCAGGCAGGGCCCCAACCTAGTGGCAAAAGACAATTATTGGTACCAGCAGATGAGCCACCAAATCTGCTGCCGAAGGCACTGCTCATACGAGGGAGGGGAACCACTCATGGCATCTACTATAACACACCAGGAGCCATCAGGCTTCCTGGCCTTCTCTGGCTTTAGTTTCAGCTACAAGCCACACACAGCATCCACCCCCAGGATGCACTCACTCCTGGATTGGGGATTCTCTACTCTTTGGGGGTAATCGCCAACCCTCAGGGTTTCTGTCTGCAGTCGCTCCAACACTCGGCCTTCATAGCCACCAATGCGACTCGCAGACCCCTGCACTCAGGCCAACCCACTGCACAAGCACATGGGTCGGGGATCCTTGGATACAAACTCTACATTCGGCTTGGGCTCCACCCCAAGCCATGTTCCCCACCTGTCCCCCAAGGACAGGTTCCTCAGCTCCTCACCCTCACTCAAGAGTGAGCAGGGCATCCCCCACAGGTGATTTTACGAGACTCACAGGGCTTCAGCATATTCAGGCTGCTTAACAGCCGCTCAGGCCTTCTGCATACTCAGGCTGCTTAACAGCCGCTCAGGGCTTCTCAACTTAGCATCAGCACCAGCTTTTGCCTTCTCAGTTGGCTTTTCTCCTCTGCCTGGTTGCTGGGCATACACAGGCTGCTTTTGGCCATCAAGGCGCACTGGCCACCCCCAGATTCTCAAAAAACAAACATAATCTGCCAAGGTCCTCCGCCTTCTGACGGGATTGTCAGTCCAAGTCCATTAGTCCAAGTCTGTTGGCCTCTCCTTGCATCAACACTGGTGTGCTCCGAATCATGGTCCTCTCTTTGCCAATGATTCTTGCTGCCTCAGGGGTAGTTGGCTCTCGGGCGTCTCCTTCACGCAAGGTCTCTTCCTGTAGCTTCCAGACCTCGTCCATCTCCTGTGCCACCATGACGCCTCCAGCATTGTCACAGGCAAACAGTCTGTTACTTAGTCCCTCCAGGTCTTCGGAGAGCTCCATACCCATCTGCATGGATCATCTTGCCAACTTACGCCAATTGTAAGGGGCAGGAATGACACAGTGCAGGTTTTCTGATGATCCAGCAGACCGGGTAAAGGAGGAGTCAGAGTCCTCAGTGGTTTTGCAGGTTTTTATTGGGATCACCAGGTACACGGCAGGCAGGCCTCCCAGCCCCCAGCAAGTCTTCGCTCTGGGCTCTCCGGCCTTCTCTCAGCTTCTGCTGCTCTTGCTTCTCTCTCAGCTTCTGCTGGCATCCCCGTGACACCACCCTTAAAAGCCCAGTCTTAGCCCAGGTAAATCCCATCCACATATGCCACACACTACTCCAGGTGCCCACCATCAGGCATGCATTCAGGACAAGGATCCATCATCTATCCTGATGGCGGGAGGGCAGAAAAGCCTGACATTTCTCCTTACCCTACAATATGTCTTTCACATAGCATGTTTTTTCAAGATCCATTTATGTTGAGGCATGTAGTTAATACCAATTGTTATTGCCAAATAATACACCATGGTATGGCTATACCACATTTTATTTATTGATTTGTCAGTAAATGAACATTGAGTTGTTTCCAGTTTCTGACTATTATGAATCATGCTATGCAATAAATTCCATGCAGTCTGCTAATTATCAACCTAAAAATTCAGCAATTAAAAAGACAAGGTGCATTTCTCTGGGATTAAATAATTACAATTTAGGGTACACAGATTCAGGCAGAAAACCTAAAACATGCCCCAAGGAGGGGGTGTAAAGGGCGGACTGGCCACAGTGCAGGTTTTCTGATCCCATGCAGACCGGGTAAAGGAGGAGTCAGAGTCCTCAGTAGTTTTGCAGGTTTTTTATTTGGGGTTCACCAGGCATATGGCAGGCAGGGGTGCTGGCAGCAAGTCTTCACTCTATCTGAGCTCTCTGGAGTTCGTTCTGCTGCTTCTCGGCTTCTCTTTCGGCTTCTGCTTCTGCTTTTACTGCTGCTACTGGTGCTGCTGCTGCTGCTACTGCTGGCATCCCCCCGTGATGCCGCCCTTAAAAGCACAGTCTTAGCTCAGCTGAATCCCATCTACCTATGCCCACACCCTATTCCAGGTGCCCGCCATCAGGCATGCATTCAGGACAAGGATCCATCATCTATCCTGATGGCGGAAGGGCAGAAAAGCCTGATATTTTCTTTACCCTACAGTCCACCCCCTCAGGGTTTTCTGCCATATAGTCCATGTATATACAATTTTTTAAGCAAACATAAAGAGTGCAGCCATGGCCCACAAAAGCAAATACATCACAACAAAATACAACAGAACACAAATAAGTCCAGGTAGGGCACCAACCTAGTGCAAAAGACAATTACTGGTACCAGCAGATGAGCCACCAAATCTGCTGCCGAAGGTACTGCTCATACGAGGGAGGGGAATCACAACATCTAAAAACATCACAACTTCTAGCAACACACCAGGAGCCGTCAGGCTTCCTGGCCTTCTCTGGCTGTAGTCTCGGCTACAAGCCACACACAGCATCCACCCCCAGGATGCACTAGCTCTGGGATTGGCAATTTTATTCTGTTGGGGGTAATCGCCAACCCTCAGGGTTTCTGTCTGCAGTCGCTCCAACACTCGGCTTTCATGGCCACCCATGCGACTCGCAGACCCCTGCATTCAGGCCAACCCACTGCACAAGCACATGGGTTGGGGATCCAAACTCTATATTCGGCTTGGGCTCCACCCCAAGCCACGTTCCCCACCCGTCCCCCAAGGACAGGTTCCTCAGCTTCTCACCCTTACTCAAGAATGAGCAGGGCATTACCCATAGGTGATTTTATGAGACTCACAGGCCTTCAGCATACCCAGGCTGCTTAACAGCCGCTTGGGGCTTCTCAACTTAGCATCAGTACCAGCTTTTGCCTTCTTAGTTGGCTTTTCTCCTCCACCTGGCTGCTGGGCATGCACAGGCTGCTTTTGGCCATCTAGGCCCACTGGCCACCCCCAGATTCCCATCTCCTGGGGTTTACAAACAAAACTGTTCCACCCCCAGGGTCCCAAAACATATCAACCTGCAAGGTCCTCCGCCTTCTGCCGGGATTGTCAGTCCAAGTCCATCAGTCCATCAATTCAAGTCCATTGGCCTCTCCCTGCGTCAGCAGCGGCCTGCTGCCTCAGGCGTCATTGGCTGGTCCTTTCCGGTGTCGTTGCCTGGTCCTTTCCAGTGTCGTTGCCTGGTCCTCTTGGGCGTCTCCTCCATGCGAGGTCTCGTCCCACAGCTCCGGACCATATCCACCTTTTGTGCCGCCATGGCGCCTCCAGCGTCATCACAGGCAAAGTCTGTTCTCCTTAGTCCCTCCAGGTCTTCGGAGGGCTCCAATACCCGTCCGCATGGATCCTGCAGACTTACGCCAATTGTAAAGGGTCAGGAACTGGACACGGTGCAGGTTTTCTGATCCCATGCAGACCGGGTAAAGGAGGAGTCAGAGTCCTCAGTAGTTTTGCAGGTTTTTATTTGGGGTTCACCAGGCATATGGCAGGCAGGGGTGCTGGCTGGGGGGCTGGGAGGCTGGCAGGCCTCCCAGCCCCCAGCAAGTCTTCACTCTATCTGAGCTCTCTGGAGTACGTTCTGCTGCTTCTCGGCTTCTCTTTCGGCTTCTGCTTCTGCTTTTACTGCTGCTACTGGTGCTGCTGCTGCTGGCGTCCCCCCGTGACGCCGCCCTTAAAAGCACAGTCTTAGCTCAGCTGAATCCCATCTACCAATGCCCACACCCTATTCCAGGTGCCCGCCATCAGGCATGCATTCAGGCAAGGATCCATCATCTATCCTGATGGCTGAAGGGCAGAAAAGCCTGATATTTTCTTTACCCTACAGGGGGCCTCCCTGTGGCACAAGGGATTAAGTCTCAGCACTATGGAGCTATTGGCAGCCACTGCCACATGAGTTCAATCCCCAGCTAGGGAGGTGACCCACATGGTGCAGCAAACTTCTGCTTCCCCTGCTCCCCTATAGTGGCAGGATGGCACAGAGCTGGCTCTCCATGATCTGAGCAGACAGGGTAAAAGAGAGTCCTGGAGCCTTCAGTGGCTTTTTCAGGCTTTTATTGTGTTTACTAGTGTAGGGTAAGGAAAAAATGTCAGGCTTTTCTGCCCTCCCGCCATCAGGATAGATGATGGATCCTTGTGGTCCTGAATGCATGCCTGATGGCGGACACCTGGAATAGGGTGTGGACATATGTGGATGGGATTCACCTGGGCTAAGACTGGGCTTTTAAGGGCGGCGTCACAAGGATGCCAGCAGAAGCCCAAAGAGAAGCCGAGAAAGCAGCAGCAGAAGCCGAGAGAGAGAGAGGACTTGCTGGGGGCTGGGAGGTCTGCCAGCCTCCCGGCCCCCCAGCACTCCTGCCTGCTATGTACCTGCTATGTACCTGCTATGTAAACCCCAATAAAAGCCTGCAAAAGCCACTGAGGACTCTGACTTCTCCTTTACCTGGTCGGCATGGGATCCTAGAAAACCTGCACTGTGTCCATTCCTGACCTTACAACTAGGTACACGCCAGGCAGGGGGCCGGGGGGTAGGAGGCTGGCAGGCCTCCCAGCCCCCAGCAAGTCTTCACTCTTCCTGGGTTCTCTGGCGTTCTCTCGTGGCCTCTTCTCCGCTGGTTCTCTTCCCCTGTCTTGCTTCTTCTCTGTCTTCTCTCTGGTTCCACTTCTGGCATTCTCTTCTGCTCTCTCATTTATAAGCCAGTCTCAGCTCAGGGGTACCCACCTATGCATGTCCACTCCCTGCTGCAGGAGGCCTTGTAGCCCCAGCCAGATAAACTACTGGCAAGCAGCGAAGTCTGCCATCAGGCATGCATTTAATCTAATGATGGGAGGGTGGAAAAGCCTGATACTTACCCTCCATCCCCTCAGCAGTGTATTTCAGTAGACCTGCCCGTTATGCTCCTCACTATCTCTGGTGAATCCTCTCACCCCCGCACCTCTGGCCTACACCCCAGTTCTTATATGTGTAAATAAATAAATCTTTTAAAAAGGGGAAAAAAATGCCCCAAGGAGGAACAAATTCAGGGGGTTTTATGGTAAGAAAAGAGGAAGATGAGATAAGTAATTAAAGAAAAGAGTTATAAGTTTTAACAAGCTTAAACTACCCCTGGATATGTATAATTGATTAATGATTTTCCTGAAAGGATAAAAGGGATCTGACTAATTTTATCCTCCAGCTAGAAATACATTATCACCAGTTCTAGTGTTCCAAATGATTTCTCAAACAATTGTTTGCTTGATGGTTTCTTAAAACAATTGCTTTTGACCCAACAAAAAGCTCTTTGGCCCACATTGAAAGAGACATGTAATGTAATTTCCCTGTAATGGCTCTCTCACCCCACTTTTCAAATGGCTTCACATGTCAATTTTTCATGCAGTCAAAAGCTGTGTCTGCTCTGGTGAGTGACTGCCACTCTCTCTGAATGTTCTCAGCCACCATCAGTCTCTTTAAAGATAATTTAGGCTGCTCTGAACAGATATTTAAAGACATATTGACCTTGTCCTGTAAATTTGACAAAAAAAAAATCCATTCATTTTTATTTGATGAAAAATAGAAACCTCTTACATATTATTGAAAATTAGATCACAGTCTATCATTTTTTACACGAAGCATTTTTGTTTAACATTGTATCGTGAAAATCTTTACTTTTCAGTCCATATCGGTCTACCTTACTCTTTTTTTTAAAGGAAGCAGTTTTATTTATTTATTTATTTAAGATTTATTTATTCATGCATACAAGAACCAGGGTACAGGCCAGATGTGCGGGAGGGTGAGAGGATTCACCAGAGACAGAGTGGGGAACAGAACAGGCAGACTGACTGAAATACACTGCTGAGGGGAGCAGCGAGCAAGACAGGAGAGGTCTGCTGCGCCATGTGGGACCCTTGCCAGCTGGCCAGGATTGAACTGGTGCTGCAGAGATTGTGGACAGCTTCACAGCGCTGCGCTCAACGGCCTGCGCCACCAAGGGAGGTCCTACCTTACTTTTTACAAGAACTCTATAATAGTGTGTTGCGGAACTCAACCAGAAAGTGTGTAACTGGTCAACAATTTTGGACATGTTGTTTTTTACTAATATTTTATGCTTTTATGAACATATTTGCACACTTATGTTTTTGCTTCTGTGGCAAAGTTACTGTAAGGTAACTCACAAAAAATTACATTAGTATAGACATCTTCTATTAATTGGCGATAACAATTGCTATCAAAACAAATGAAAAACACAGCAATCCCGCAAACTCCAAATGAGAGAGAAACTATTTCCCCTAACCTTCACCAACATTGATAATATCAGTAGTTCATTTTTTTTTAAATCACTGTTGGTATGATAGGTGTACAATGATTAGAGCAACTGTGACTTTAATCATTATTCAACTCAATCTTATTCCATTTGGGGGGACTTGTGTTTGTTTTTTTTTTTTTTTTTTTTTTCAGAGTGAGAAGTCTTAATAGGGTAAAGGGATTCACGAAATTCCTTTCTTTATTAAACAATCATAGGAAGACAACAGTGTTATTAAAATGCCCTGTTATTTAATTTCATTGATTTCCTATGAATAGCCTCTCCAAATGGTGCTTTTAGCATTTAGGGAAAAAAAAAATGAATGAAATAGCAGATTTTAAAGATACCACATGGCAATAGATAATGATGTATAATGATAGATAAAAGCTATAATGATATTTTAAAGCTACCACATGGTAAGTAGTCATGACTGAGCACAGTTACTATCACTAAGGTTATTATATAATCAAAGAATGAGATATAAATGCAGTCCTTTTCACATTGATTCTGAAATGCTCATCAAAAATCTTTGGAACTCAACCAGATCTGTGGAACTGGTTAAATAAATAGAATTTTAAAAGCTATAAATGGACTTCCTTCAAAACTGAACTTTCCATGCTATCTTCAATAATGCAGCTTCCATGAATATCCAATTCTCTTAAAGAAATGAGCAATTAGGGCCTCCCCTTGTGGCGCAGCTATTGAGCGCTGGGCTGCGAAGCTGCCGCTTCAAACTCCGGCCACCGGGTGAGGGTCCTACATGGTGCGCAGACCTCTCCTGCCGCCCGCTGCTCCCCTCAGCAGTGTATTTCTCCGTCACTCTGCCTGTTCTGTTCCCCTCTCTGGCTCTGGTGAATTATCTCACCCTCCAGCGCTTCTGACTGTATCCGGGTTCTTGCATAAATAAATAAATAAATCTTAAAAAAAAAAAAAAAAGAAATGAGCAAATTAGCAGTTGGGGAACCATAAAAGCAATTGTGACGAAATCTTCCAATGTATCTTACTCAGACATGAGATAAAGCAGATACTTCTCTCACTAAGTCCACACATGCCACTGAAAATACTGAAGAGAAATAAGTTGTGTAATCTGTTTCTTGTTAATCACTCATATCAGATGGAATTCTTGGTTGCAAGAAACAGAAGCCAGCTATAACTGATGTAAGAACAAAAACATTATACTTAATGGATAGTAAGTTCACAGAATCTTAATATGGGAGTGTTGTGAGCAGGTGGTGAAAAAAGGGAACAGGGAAACAGAGAACTAGGTTTGAGGATACTGAGCAAAGAAAAATTCCCCAAACTACTATTATGTCTTGAAGCATACCCAAAACACACCTGTATTGCCCATGCAGTCTGTCTTTTGAGATATTTATATTAAAATTGCATTTCCATACTCCATATTTTAAATTGGTTTTTATTGATACTAACTCTTACCTCTGAGAAAAATGTGATGCTCAAATATCATGACACTTAATGCCTCTCAAGAAGAAAAAAGTCTGGGTTTTAGCTTATTGTCCTCTGAGTTAGGGAAAATTAGTCTCAAGAAAAAATGTTGCATCCAAGTTACCTACTGCTTATTCCCCTATCTCAGGCACCTCCTAGCCTCCTCCCCATCCCCTGACACACACACATATGAAAACCCATCAAGTACCTCACATTAGGCATTGTTGTTCTCTGGGGAGTCGTCATGACTTTTAGTTATAATCTAGCTCGGTGAGTATGCAGGTAGGGGAAACTCAAGGCTCTGTTGTTCCATCTGAGATTACTGTAATTGTTAATACCTCCAAGTCTTGGGCTATGCTAATATGCTATATACCATTGTTGTCTTTGATATGGGTGAATGGCTTTCCTGATCTTTAGTAGTGATAAGACAGGCAATAGTCCACTCAAGTTATATGGATAAAAGACATGGGTATAGGGGCCTCACTGGTGGCCTAGGGGTCTCAGCACTACCACTGCAAAGCCCATTGTGAAGGCCTGAGTTCCATCCCCAGCCAGGGAGCTACCCACATGGCGCAGCAGACCTCTCCTGCCTCGCCCGCTGCTCCCTTCATCAGTGTATTTCAATAGATCTGCCTGTTCTGCTCCCCACTCTGTCTCTGGTGAATCCTCTCATCCCTCCCCTCATCCTGCACATCTGGCCTGCACCCCAGTTCCTCTACACAAAAAATAAATAAATAAAATCTTTAAAAAACTAAACAAAACACAATATGGGTATTAAGAGAAACTTTCCCCCATCTAGCTTTGCGGCTCACTATGGTCTTCTTAACCCCTGTCCCCTCAACCTACATATCCTCTGGGACCCAATGCATCAGTTTTTCCAAAGATTTCTTTGGAATTTCTTGAGATTGATTCTAACTTTTACTTGCCTTTTTCCTGTGAGGCATAACCTGAAATCTGAAAATCCTCTAAATTTCACCAACACGAGTCTCAAATGTTTTTTATAAATATTATTAATCCCAGAAGAATTATGAAGGACTTTCCCTAATACCACAAGCATAATTCCAAGTTAGGCATTCAGGTTAATTCTTCAGTGCATGAATTAAAAGTAAAACTAATAACCATTTGGAGAAGATTCCTTAAGATTTTACTATGTTGATCTGAAAAATAAATATCAAAAACCTGTGGGTCAACTCTTTGAATGGTTCTCATAAGCCTATCCAAACAGTTGACATCTCCTTGACTACATCCTATAGTACCTTCCTTTTATTCTTTCATTGCTGTAACTCAATCATAAATCATTATAATTTTAAATGTGTTTATTTCCTGTCTTTTTCCATCTGATTGTAAACTCCCAGAGGGTCCTTATTACTCTGTACTTTACAGTATGTCTAGAAACATTTCTTACAGATTAGAGACTTAATAAATATTTCCTAAAAGAATGAACAACTCTTCTTTGGGATTTAATGATCTTACAGGGATTTCACACAGACACATGTAAAATGTCATTGCTGGAGCTTTCTTGTTCCTTTCTTGGTGTACATGCTAAACTCCTGTATTAATTTTCTAGAGCCATAGTAAAAAAGCATCGTAAATAGAATGGCTTATACAGCAGGAATTTATTGTCTCATATTTCTAGAGGTTAAATGTCTGAAATCAAGTCATTAGTAGAGAAATCTGTGAAGGAAGGCTCTCTTCCAAGCTTCTGTCTTTGGCTAGAGAGAAGGCAACCTTCATGTTTCTTTTTGTACACGTCTCTGTGTCCAAATTTCCCTTTTTATAAGCCAAGCCACATAAGATCACATCCTAATGTAGTTGGGGGGATTCAACACATGAATTTTTAGGGGACACAATTCAAATTCCATAACAACCACTGACATTTCTATCATAGAAATTTTCTTATTATGTTATGATAGTTTACTTATCTTCCTTCACAATTGGACTTTGAACACTTAATAGTCACTCAGCAAATGTGGAGAGTATTAGTATCTATATTCGCTGAAAAACAGTGATAGAATTGAATACCCAACCTTTCCCATAGTGCTTCTGTTACAGGGCAGGGAGAGGGACACCCCAGAGCCCCCAAACCTGCCTGCTCTAAAGGTTCTGCCATCTGCCACATCAAGACAAAATATACGGGTCTATTAATGGAAAGGAACTGTAATACAATTAGTGTGCAATGCAGAAAAGACAAAGACTATAGTTTCCAAATCAGGCTCCTGAAGTTATCCATCCCTTCATGGGTAACAGTCCACCCAAACAGGACTGGTCCAAAGCAAGGCCCGAAAGCCTGTCACAAGTCTAAAGCACCTTCCAGCAGGGACCCATAGAAAAGGGTCAGAAATAGTCAGACAAGTCTGGGAGAAAAGGAGAAAAATCAAAATTAAGATAAAAACTGCTATTGTTAACCTCCCCATGGGTCTCTCACCCACATTTGTTCCAACCAGTCCGGGACCAAGAAGCAAGAGCAGTTTTACATGTCTCCTTGCCCCATGTGCCTCCTCCAGGTCTCCTTCTTGCTGTCCATCCTGCTTCCTTCCTTCTCCAGTCTCTTCTCCAGCTTCTCCTTCCCTGCTCAGCTCCACCATCCTTTGTGTGGGCCAGGGAACCTGGAACCTCCCCTTTTTCCTGGGCACCACCCTGTTACAATCCCCCCTTTTAATTTTTATTTCCCCATATCTATGGTGGCACATATCTCAGGGTGCAGTCTTAGGAGAGAATCTTTTTTAGGTTTCCAGTGTATGCAAAAGAGGCAACAATTAGTCACCAGTATTGTCCATGAATGTCCAGTATGATTGGCCTCCATTACCGGAAAATAGTCCATCAGTCCTCTCCAAAAGAAAAAACATTTGGAGGCATTGGCCAAAACAAAATGGTAAATATATCAAAATTACAGCAGAAAAATCTTAAAACTGGTTCAATTTCTTCAAATTTTCTTCACCTTGATGCCATTTTTATCTAACAGTACAGCAAAACATTTGTAAAATTAAATCTACTTTAAGTGAACAAACAGCCTGCTTCTTGAAACCTCCACCCAACTCTAAGTAATCCTTCTCTGGGCCTTGTGCTTCCTTGTTCCTACCTCTTAACAGGCAGTAATGCCCTTACAAATGAGCACATCTGTGGTCCCTATTAACACCATGAGAGCAGGCCCCTGAGTTAATAGTCATCTTTACACTCCCAGGATCTAGTGTCATGCTTGGAGTGTAGTAAACATTCAGTGTTTATTGAGCTAACAGAAACCATGAGAGTTGTGGCCCAATTCAAAGAAATAAAAACAAAAATCATTTCCACATGGATATCTGATGAATGACTGCAACACACGTGACTCCAAGACAATTGGATCTTTCGCTGGTGTCCATTTATCGAAAACTGAGGTCAACATAACCTTCAGGCTGCAGCTGCTTCTGATCACTGTGTCCCATGAGAATGGAAACCAAACTACAGTCAAAGCAAAGCAAAACTGTTTCAAGGCCTTTTCCCTCTTGTCAATTCTCAGGAAAGGAAACAGTGTCACATTTCATTGTACATTACAATAACACTTAAAAATAATCCCTTACTTTAAAACAGTGCTATCAAATCTTAACGCTACATTGTCATGGAATTTTGTGGGAAAGCACATTTTTAAGAGAATTTGGCAACACATGGAAATGCTGCAATCCAGTTTTAATGCCATCTTGGCCCTGTCTTAATTCCCTTTCCAGATGTTCACTAGGTGGGGTGCGAGTGAGGGTGTCTCTGGCTGTGGACATTTTTGTTCCTAGGAAATTCAGCAAATACCATGGCAGCATGCAGTCTGCCTTCATCTCCAGAAACATGATACTAAAAGAGATGCTTCACCTGGCACACATTCAAGGACACTCAGATTACTGAGAGAAATCCTGCATCACATAAAATGAAATGTTACATTTTATTTACTATCATCCACTTGCCTTAAAATACATTTTTTTTTTTTAGAGGCATGTTATTTATTTATTTGTTTGTTTGTTTGTTTATACATGCACTGGGTACAGTCAGAAGCACGGGAGGGTGAGAGAATTCACCAGAGCCAGAACAGGGAGAAGAGCAGGCAGAAGGAGAGAAGTACACTGCTGAGGGAAATACATTTTTGACTTAGACTCCTTTGGTGGAGGCTGCACCTTTGGGAGAGTAAATGAACAAAGGGGTAAGAGTATTGATACATGCCAGGCAATACATTCTTGCTTAACATATCAGAAACAGTGCCCTTTAGAGCAGCTGGACTAGCTTTAGCATTCCCATGGCACATGAAATGGAGGAAAAAAAGATGCTGAATATTGAGCAATATTTCAGTTTTCTATTGAATGATAAACCTTGTTTTTCTTTTTTATTTTCAGTAAAGCTTAGCAACCTTGTATGACATTAAAATCAACCCCTTCGCAATTTGTATGGTACCATCCTTAATTTTATGCTGTATGATCTCCTTAAGGGTAAATCTGTGATTTAGAAATACAAATCACTTTTCAACATGTTGATAACTAACTCCTGATGGAGACAGTTGCTTTAAACCTCTGACTTTGAAATTGGCTCTCAAGGTGGTCCCAAGAGATTTTGCCCAAGACATTCTCTCCAGATGTGTCTGCAATTTACAATTGAATTTATGTGTGTTCATATTCATATTTGAGGCAACGAATAACTCAGTAATGTTTTTATTGATCTTACATCAAAAAATGAGAATTTAATGGGTAGGAAGAGATTATCTTTCTGGGTTCATTTGATAAGGTAGACCCTTAGGGGAGATCATTAGGCCTGAACTGGGAAAAGGAATTGGTCTTTCTGTTGTTCCCTCAAGCTGTTTCTGCTTATCTTGTCATGAGGGTGGTGGGGCTTTGTGTTTAAGAATAAAGCAGATGTGGATTTCATGAAGTCACAGTGGGCTGGGTGACCAATGGGATGTTGCAGCTAGGGTACAATTGCAACATATTCTAACTAAATTGGCATTGACACTAGTTAAAAGAAAATTCTATCAATAGAATAGAGAAAATTCTATCAATATTTGTGTTTTTTTCTTCTCTTTGTCTCTCAATGTACTAAAAACAAAATTCATCTAAATAAAATTAGAGTTCTTCTTGGCTTTATTGAGCGGTTTATGAATCCAGCAGCACCTCATCTAGTAAGTGAAAGGATCTGCAAGGAGTTGCACAAAATGAAAGATTTTTATAGTCAGAAAGGGGGTAGGACAATTTCATTTGCAAAAGACAAGATTATTTCAGTCAAAGCCATCTTCGGTTAGGGAAAGGTCGGGAGTATGGGAGTTGAAGGAGGGTATTTCTTATCATGCAGGTCACTTCACTATTTCTGACCAGAAAATTCCAGATTGATTGGTTTAAAATTTCACTTTGGGAAGAGGCAGAAAGCATGATTATGTTAGGTCGGTTAAGGTATTATGTCTTGGTGCCTCTCTGCCACCACAAGCGAGTCCATTTTGGACCTTTTGTTAGGGGAAAAAGGCTGTCCCAAAGCTAATTCCATACAGGCTTTGTGGACTCCACCCCAACCCCAGTGTTAGGGGGAAAAGGCTGCCCCAAAGCAAATTCCATACAGGCTTTGTGGACTCCACCCCCACCCCAGGTCAAAGCCAAAGACACTGGGAACTCCAAATCCCATCACCACTAAAGGGAAGGTGGCTGGGACCTGAGGGTGGGGTTAAGCAGCCAGGTGGATACAAAAGGCAGACATGTGGGCTTTGGGGCTCTCTCCATTTTGGGGCCCTCGGCCAGCTCGCGGCGTCCGTCTAGCTCTGAGAGTAACTTTGGGTTTCCAGGTCGTCGGATCGGGTAGGACGCATTAAAGACTTTATTTCCCTATTTTCTCCCTGAGTTGTACATTTTCCTTATTTCTTTTTCTCTTGTAAATAAACCTTTTATTAACCCTTTTGCGTGTGTCTGTAGTAGAGTATTCATAAGTCCCTTTAAAGCGCACGGGTGAGGACCCACAGCCAGGAACCCGTTTAATATCGGGGTTGCTCTATAACACTTTTATTAAAACAAGTGTTATATACTCTAGTGTTTCTGATTATAGCTATTATTTTTCCCTCTGGTTTACCCAGATCTGTTTTGATTTTCCATCCCGGTCTAATAAATTTCAGCGATATTTTTCATTCTACTGTTCTTTCACCTTCTCTCTCACCAAAATCACCATTTCTCATTTAGTCATCGATAAACTGTTAGTGATTGAGTTAATAAGAAATCTAAGATTTGAAAAAAAAAATTTCACCAAACATCCAAGGTTCAAGTTGATATGGGTTTGGTTGTCTATGTCAGCAAAACATGTAAAGGAGAAAGCCTACAAAATCCCAGGAACTAAAATGTGTGGTATTATATGTGTCCACAGGGTAACTCGCTTCTGCAAGATTCTGCTGAATGTGGATTAAAAGAAAGAAACTTCTAAATGTGCCAAGTTATGCAACATTCTCAAAAGAATATACTTATTACTCAATAATAATTTACTGACAATAAATGTACAGGAAATCAGAGAAAATAGTATGTATAGTCAGAGTCCTTTATGGAGTTCATAAATGGGTAAGAGGAATTATAAATCTATGAAAACCTTAAAGCTTAGAGAAAACATACACTCACATCCAATCACACTACCTGCACAAGCTCACAAACACATTAATAGTGTGTTTCCTGTTTTTTTACACCTATTCCTGCAATGAATGTGGAATCTTTAATTAAACTATGAAATGAAGATTTATTTTGCTGAATTTTGAAATGTTTAAAATTCTTTCCATGATATAGGAAACAAGTCTGTCATTTTCCCTAATTTCTTGTCTCTGTCTTGAGTAACATTGTAAATGCATGATATGTGTTTGTTGTGACAGAACAAATAATCCAAAAAAAAAAAGAATTCTCAGTTTTATTACTATTTAATTCCATCTCTAAGCCAACAGACAGGAATGAGACAAGTAAAGCTCTCTATTGTTAATGATAAGGCCAAATTAGTTTTGTCCATTTTTCCACTGCATTGGTAGGTAACTTTGTCTTTTCAATCAACGATTCTCTGAGCACAGTAAGAACTACTGATATTGTAACAGGGTGGTCCCCAGGAAAGGGGGAGGTTCCCTGCCCCACCCAAGGGAGGGTGGAGCTGAGCAGGAAGAGAAGAAGCTGCAGAAGAGACTGAGGAAGGAAGGAGCAGGATGGAGCCAGAAGACCTGGAGGAGGTGCATGGAGCCTAGAGACACGTGAAGAAGCTGCGCTTGTCTTTTGGTCGTGGACTGGGTGACACAGATGTGGGTGAGACCCGTGGGGAGGTGACCATGGCAGCTTTTATCTTGATGTTGATTTTGCTCTTTTCCTTCCGGGTTTGTCCGGTTGTTTGTGACCCTTTTCTGTGGGTCCCCACTGGAAGATGCTTTAGACTTGTGGCAGGCTTTGGGGCCTTGTTCTGGGCCAATCCCATATGGATGGACTTTTACCCACGAGGGGACGGGTAACTTTGGGTGCTTCATTTAGAAACTAGACTCTTTGCCTTACCTGTATTGTTTCCTAGTTTTATTAAAGTTCCTTCCCATTAAAGTCTTATATGTTTTGTGCTGATGCGGCGGATGGCAGAACCCATTTAGAATAGGCAGGTTTGCGGGGTTTGGGCTGACCCTCTCCCTGTCCTATAACAGATTTGGCGACCACGAAGATTTAGGACAGAGCCATCCGTGGTTAGTCAGCCCCATGGGGAAATTGGGCTTCCCTATGGCGCTGCTACCATAAGCGCAAATGCGATTTTGGTTTCTCCAGTGTGTTTGTTTCATATAACAGATTTGCTGTTGAAAAACTGGCTTGGGCTTTGTGAAGATTCTGTGTGTTTGTGTGTAATTTGTTTGTAGTGACTTGCTAAGAGATTTTGATTTTGTGGAAATTGTTCTGTGCCAGTTTTACTCAAAAGATTAGGCAGTACATTGGACCATGTGGCCAGATCAAAGATGGCGTCTGAGGCCACTTGGAACTTTTTTTTTCTTTCTTTTTGTAATCTCTGCTGTCTCATTAGCATTTCTAAAGGCAATAATGGTTCTTCAGTGGTATGTTGCTTTGTCTTTGACTACTTCCTGCCCTGTGTCTGACCGGTTTTGCAAGCCAACTGTGGAGCGGTGGTGTTTTTAATTAGCAAATGTATGCCTGGGGTTTAAGGAAAGAGTAGCCTTATCAGTAACTGGTAATCGCTGCTATCCTTGATGGATTCTTGGAGATAACTTGAATTTTTGCAAAGTCTGGATCAGAAAAATTAACAAGATTTTGTCTGAGTCTGAAAGGATTTGCTGCTGTGAATTTTGTCTACACAATTTGTTTTGGGCATGTTTGCCATTTTGAATACTGGATTTGTTCAATTGCTGGTGTAAGACAAGATTCTAAGTTTCTGCTTCCTACTGAGGAAGGTCTGTTATGGAAAGCACTCTTTAGGGTGCATCATGTAACTATACCAGGTTTTCATACCTGTGTTGTTGTTGTCCCTCCCTAGTGTGGGGAGGGGTAATCCGTGCTTAGATGTTTAATCTGCTCTTTCAGCTTCTGTCCCAGAGTGGCTAACAGAAGTAAGGAGATGACTCCTTTTAATTGAAAGTTAATTACTGATATTTTGATTTTGCTTTTTCAGGTTCTATTCCAGGAAACCCAAGGAGTGCCTGCTTGGTGGCTAACAAGAGATGACTCCTTTTGCTTGAAAGTTAACTTTTATTCTTTCAGTTGCTGTACAGAATACCCCAGGATTGACTTCTAACACAAAGTCTTCAACACTGAAAACCCTAAGTGATAAACAAGGTCATGTAACTCTTGTGATTAATAAAACTTTTCCTTTCTATTTCTAAAGTCTTAGGTTTGCAGGATGACAACCGGAAATTTTCTGCCACCAACACTCCACATTTTTTTGGACTTTGACTTTTTTTTCTGAGCCTATGGAGTAAAACTGCAGTTACATAACATATTCTACGTGGCATAACTAAAAAAAAAACTGTCTTTGTCTATACGTTGTATGTCTGTATGTCCTTGTGTCTAACTGTCTTGACCTCCAGTGATCGACAAATTGGTATACATGGTGCCCATAGACGTTGGAAAAAAAAAAAAGGGTCTCCAGTTATGAGAAAAACAAAAAGTTATGGTTTGATTGTCAACATTGTGCTACTGAACTAAGCCGGTGCCTTCATAGAGATTGAATATTGTTGTTTCTGCTAATTTTCTGATATTTATGGCAAGCTTCCCAGAAATCTAAATTCAAGTACAAATTTGGTAGCCTGTCATTTGACTGATGCAAGGAAATTTTGTGGAACCTCAGTAGAGCTCCTGAGACACTCCACGAAGTTTCTCCCTTTCCTCCTGGGAAGGCATTAGATGAATTTGTTCTATTTGGCTTTTACCTAATGAAGTAAAACTGGAAGGGAAGCATTGTCACTTGGGAAAATGGTAAAACTTTGGTGTATACAGAATGTTAACAGTGGTTTTCTAAAATGTGTATTTAAAAAAAACAACAACCTCTTAGTATCTGGATGTATTTAAATTGTCACTGGTGATTGTCACCTTGTAATATTGTATAATTCAATTGTTTCACACCTACAGAAATTGTTTCCGGAATATAGGGAGAAAAGGTCTCAACAGATTCCTATTGATGGAACTGTTGAGAGGAAAAAACTTTCCTACAAAGGACTGAATAGACCTGGAAATACACCTGACATTTACTAAGGTTTCTTTGACATACTGGAAATTTTTTTATGCATTCTGTCCTGAATCCACGAAGTTTTTGTTTTGTTTTGTTTTGTTTTGAGTAACCAGGATCTGCAGAAAGGTTGTAATTTTTTTTCCAGCAAAACTAACTTGTCACATTTTCTCTCCCCTTGATACCAACACAGCATACAAATAGTGGTAGTAATTTTTGCTACTTATCTTAGAGTCTGTTTTTGCATAACTTCCATAGGGATTTTGTCTGTTTTAAAAAAATGGACGTGAGTTTGATTGTGTGGTTTTGTGTGGAGTTCTTCCAAAAAGTTGAAAAAGAGCTGAACCAAGAAGAGGAGAACCTGTTTGCCTTGTTTGTAGGGTTCCAGAGACCTCCAAAGAAGGTGAGGAAGCTTGCCTCCATTGGCAGGACTGGACAACCGGCCAACGAAAATGCCCTGGTACCCTCGAGAAGAGGAAAGCCCAGGTGGAGTCTGATGAGACCAACTTTATACCTGAAGCCTGCATCGACCAGATGCCAACGGTTCGCTCTGATCCTGTATGGAATATTTCAACAAAGCCAGCTAAAATTGCTGCTAGTTATTTCTACTCTGTGATTTTATGCAAAATAGAAAAATGGTTTAAAAGTAGATTTAGTTTGCAAACTTTTGCTTTGCTGTTAAGTTTGGGATCAAGGTTGAGAAAATTTGTGGTTTTTTTACATGAGTTGAACCATTTTAACATTTTTTAACTGTGATTTTGATATATTTGCTGTCTTGTTTTAGCCAATGCTCCAAATTTTTTTCTTTTGGCTTGGATAATGGACTATTTTTAAGTAATGAAACTGTCATACTGGACATTCATAGACAATGCTGCTGACTAATTGTTGCTTCTCTTACACACATTATAACCCTGAAAAAAGACTGTCTCCTAAGATTGCACCATGAGATCTCTGCCACCATAGATATGGTGGAATAAAAATTAAAAGGGGATTGTAACAGGGTGGTCCCCAGGAAAGGGGGAGGTTCCCTGCCCCACCCAAGGGAGGGTGGAGCTGAGCAGGAAGAGAAGAAGCTGCAGAAGAGACTGAGGAAGGAAGGAGCAGGATGGAGCCAGAAGACCTGGAGGAGGTGCATGGAGCCTAGAGACACGTGAAGAAGCTGCGCTTGTCTTTTGGTCGTGGACTGGGTGACACAGATGTGGGTGAGACCCGTGGGGAGGTGACCATGGCAGCTTTTATCTTGATGTTGATTTTGCTCTTTTCCTTCCGGGTTTGTCCGGTTGTTTGTGACCCTTTTCTGTGGGTCCCCACTGGAAGATGCTTTAGACTTGTGGCAGGCTTTGGGGCCTTGTTCTGGGCCAATCCCATATGGATGGACTTTTACCCACGAGGGGACGGGTAACTTTGGGTGCTTCATTTAGAAACTAGACTCTTTGCCTTACCTGTATTGTTTCCTAGTTTTATTAAAGTTCCTTCCCATTAAAGTCTTATATGTTTTGTGCTGATGCGGCGGATGGCAGAACCCATTTAGAATAGGCAGGTTTGCGGGGTTTGGGCTGACCCTCTCCCTGTCCTATAACAATATAACTATCTTTTCTTGAGCCGGGAGAGCCTGAGATGGGCTTCTTCACAATTCCATTAAAATCATTTATTTATTACACTATTTATGGCAGGTCCTCCTTCCTATGGAACCAGGAGTGTTCAAGTCAGGCTCCTGACTGCCTACCACTTAGATGTAGCCTGACTCCTTTAATTTCAAAATGAACATTCATGATATAGGAGTTATCAGATCTGGGAGAAAACAACTTTGTGCTTCTTATCAGTTGTTCTAAGAGTTAATCTCACATTTTATTTGCCAGACTTTCAGCTCTGCAGCTGGATCTTCATTTGGATCTGTGCTGCTTTGGAAGTGTGTGGAATATTTATGAAATGCCTGATACGTTTGCAATTTGCATTTGCCAACTCTATTTGGAAATTAATGCAAATAGAGAAAAGAGTAAAGGCAACTATTACGTTGCCAAATGGGTCACTATTCTTTTCCATAGTCAGTGTTTTTCGTGGAAATGATTGTTTTGCTGTCACATGATGAGATACATTCATGGAAAAACAAGAGCAGTTTTTGCTGTGGCTTATTTCCTAGCATATGCGTAACCAATCATTCCTACCACTGCTTTCCCACTGCTACTCCCCCAAATTCAGAACCTTAAATTTCATTTTCGCGAGACTTTTTGGTATTTTTACCATTATTACATAAGGCCGTCCATAGTGAGGCTTGAAGCCATTTCTCTTCTATTTACCCTTGACTGGTTTTATACTTGTCACCAACTACCCCAAATTACACTATTCTCAAACTAGAAAATCCTGCTTTAATTCTTGTCTGCATCCAAATTCTTTCCATTCTTCAACACCAAGGTCAATTCTGTTCTAGTCTCAGAAGCCTTGCCTTAGACTTCTGCTAACACGGACACCTCTCAATTTGCATCTTTGATTTTTTCCTCTCCATGTAGAAGACAAATCTTTTGAAAATGATTGTCATCTCATGCTTTTCATGTGCTTCCCAAGATACTGCCCCAATATGTGAGTCTGGGCCTCCCCTGGTGGCGCAGCGGTTGAGCGCTGGGCTGCAAAGCTGCCCCCAGCCTCTGCAGCACCGGTTCAATCCCTGGTGAGGGTCCCACATGGCGCGCAGACCTCTCCTGCCGCCCGCTGCTCTCCTTAGCAGTGTACCTCGGTCCTTCTGCCTGCTCTGCTCCCCACTCTGGCTCTGATGAATTCTGTCACCCTCCCACGCTTCTGACTGTACCCAGTGCTTGTATAAATAAAAATAAATAAATAAATAAATCTTAAAAAAACAAACAAATAAATATGTGAGTCTGGAGACCTTCTAAGGGAAAGAATTCACCAGAGTGTTTTGGGTGAACCAGGCAAGGATTTATTAGAAGCTCAAGCATAAGGGAACTAGTGCCAGGAAGGAGAATTTGTGCCTGGCTCCCCAAAGGAAGTCAGGGGGGAAATTTTAAAGAAGCAGGCTCATATGGTAGGGCAGTGGAGAGTAGCATTATAGTTTGTTCTGGTTTGGGTTATGTCCTGAAATGGAGGGCTCTTGATATTCCCCTTTCAGGAAATTGTAACACAATTATTAATCAGGATTGGATGCTGTTTGTTTTAGGTTGGCACCTTTGGTATAGCCAGGTAGCCCATGTGTTTGGGGGGGAGGTAATAGAGGAATAATAGAGGAAGGTTCACCTGCCAATGTTGTTAGTCCACCTATTCAAGCATATTGTTTGTGTATCTTAGCTCAAGATTCAATTACCCTACTTAATCAGGATATTGGGTGACCCAGTCCATGGTCCAAACAGGATGCTGGCAATCTAGTGATCCAATTCCTTTGTTTAAATGGGCAACTCATGTCCTACAAGCTCACAATTTTTTTGTACCCTAGATCATCCCAATTATGTGCACAGCAATGGATACAATGCAGAGACTCACCTATTTATTTATAATAATATATATAATAAACCATATATATATATAGTTTAAAAGTCCTTAAGTTATTGTTGCTCTCTACTGTTACTGTAATGACACAAGAAACAAGCATTTCCTGTCTTATGGACATTTATGCATGTAGATAACAACAAAACTATTATCTTTGTCACCACTATTTCATATATCAAAATCATTAAGCCTGCTGTGAAATCAAGGCTTAGATAGGTGCCAGACAGTGTAGGTTCTCAGTAATTATTTATTAAAAATTGATAAAATTAGCATATACAAAAATTTTCCTAAGAATAATCATGGGAACCAACATTTATTGAACTAACTATATGTCAAATATTCTAATAAGCACTTTGTTCAATTTGTTTAAATGTAGATCAACTATTCTGTTACCTGAGCCTCCAAAATGTTGTACAGTTTACCTAGTCAAGCAGCTAGTCAGTTTGAGGTCTGGACTGTGAAACCAGAAAACTTAGGTCCAAAGAATGAAACATTTAACTACTTTAAGAAGTTGTTTATAAATCAGATTCTCCAGAAATCCTGCCCAGGCGTCCATCCATAGGGCAGGTAAAGTTTTGCATTTGGAACCTGTGATATCATGTGCTTTATATATACTAAGCTGTATTATAATAATTTCCTCGTGTCTTGCTATCCTTAATTGAAATGAGAAAGCTTAAAAAGAAATTTGTGCCAAAAAATGAAGCAAGATATATAATTAAAAATCAATTAGGGTTAAGGTCAGAATAACTGAGCATTTCATATCTAGAAAATTATTTTGATTATCATATGAAAGATGTAACTCAATTCTGATTAGAATAACAAACAAAAATAAACACTGTCAGACTCCAGAGTCCAATGATTTTCATATGTTAATTTCCATGGTTTGAATTTGCTGAGCAATAGCATCTGATTTTCTCTGAGCTTCCAATTTTAGTTTATACAGTACTATCTAGGTCAAATTAAATATTGCTTGCCACAGATATAAATTAACTCTCTACTCTTATCCTGCATTAGGTGCTCATTCTCTCTCATATTTATTTGATAAGTATGGGTACCTTTGTCTTTGGGAAACACATCCTCTGAGTTAGGATTATGGAAAAGCAGACGGTGACCCTGCCCTGCCCTGCCCTGCCCTGGCTTATTGGGTCAGGTCAGAGATTGAAAGGTCCAAGAAGGCTGCAAGATCTTGCAGCCTGCAGGTCTGTTGCTAGGAGACCATATTGATCTTTTCCAGCCTCTTTAGAGATGACCTCCTCTAGTTCCCAGTGATTGATTGTCATCATTTACAGCATTAGGTAGTTAGAAGCTTGCCATATCTTCAATATTTATGAAGTTTTAAAAATATAATCATTTAAATTTGAAATATTTTATGGAATTCTGTCTTTATACCTAAAGCATCCTATCATCAATAACTACTGATTAGTATGCCCAATTTGAATATGGTTAAACATATACACAAAATTCCCTGCTTAATATAAAAAGTGCAATATGACTTTCAGAACCAATTTGTTTATATTAACCAAGGCCAATTTGCTTCTTACAGATCAAAATCAATTTGTTTCATGTCTGCCTTTGCCAACCTCTTTGTCTTAAGCACAAAGTTTGAATTAGAATGGTCTTTCTCAAGATGATCTTATCTCGAACATAACAATGTTCCACTTACTGAAAATAACAGAACACTTAATTGTACCTCAGTGCTCTGATGTCTGAAGGTCAAGTTGGATGTTACAGTCAATGGCAGGATAGCTAAGTCCAATGGGAACATTAACTTTCTTCTCCTACCAATGGTCCTGGCAGAGGAGCTCACTAAATTAGAGTGCTGCTCTAATCATTCAAGTTGGAAGCCTGTACAACAGTCAGGTTTTCTGATTGCATCTCTCAAAGATTAAAAGAATCACATGGAGATAGCCTTGCAGAGCAAAGCTCTATTAGAATTGTGGAAAATTCTATTTAAATAGAACAACTCAGCAGTATTTTGCCTAACTGTCTTATCTCTGAGAGGGTGTTTAAGACCCTTGTATCCATTAAAACTTGACTTTTCTGAGTTTTCCTTGAGAAATAGTGATGTGATGAGAGTTTTCATTAAAATTTTGGTAATAGATACTATGTGCTTATTTTATGCCAAACATTGATCTTGGTGACAGAGAAGGGGAGAGAGATAGTTATTACTTTTCTTATTCCTTATAACAACACTTTTAGGTAGATATCATTATATTAAATAATGATATTTCAAATATTTCAAATTATTTAGCTAGGATGAATGATGCATGGAGTCAGGGTCGAGTTCAGGCAGCTTGAAGGCAGAGCCAGAACTCCTAACTGCTACTATCATGCTGGGATCTGCTGGAATGATGACTCAACTTTCTCTGCATTCAACAAGAGAGCCCAAAATCTTAACATAGCTCTGTGTAATCATCAGAGAACTCCAGAGCCTCTCATCACTCCACTCACTGCATCTTTTGCCTTTTGATGCTTTGCTGACAGAAGCTTCCTTCAAATATTTTGCAAACCCAAAACACAGATCTGAGGCTAAATGAAGGCAGCAGAGAACACTTTCCAAATACAGTTTACCTTGCCTGTTTAATTGGTCTGGCACAAACTAAGAGTAACCAGAAAAGGTGGCAAATTTGTTTAGCAATGAAAGCTTGAAAAGTTCATGAGGACTTGAAGTTTCAAGACCTCAAAAGAAAAGGGAAGTCAATAATGCACATCACTTTTGTTTACAAGCCATTTGAATAATCTATAGTAATTACTGAATAGTTGAGGAACAGTAGAATTTTCAGAAGTTTCATCTGCAACATTTGCCACAAATATTTCTGCCACCCACTATGCATATACACAAGTTTATTTCCACTCGTTAGGAATCTGGGTTGAATCTGACTGTTTTGAATAATGGGATAAAAAGTAACATTCTGGAATTTCTAAGATTGTGGGTTAAAAATACCTACGCACTTGGTCAGATGTATTCTTTTTTGTGACACAAACACCATTATGTGAGAAAATTAATACACACAGAGTTCCTCATGGAAAATACATATAGCAAAACAGTTACAGCTGCATTACTCATAGTAGCCGCAGCTGAAACAGCCCAAATGTTCATCAACATTGGAATGTATAAATAGATTGTAATAACTACTGCTACATGCAACATTGTGTATGAATCACACAAGCATACTATCCAGCCACTGAGTGCCTCAGCCACCAGCCACAGAACCCAGCTGACAGAGATTTAGCACTGAAACCAATGGCAGAGCTAGTCCTTGCTGGCTGTGGCTCTTGGAGCAGTGACCCAGAGGGACACAGGTCAGAGAGATGGTGTTATGGATAGGAATGGGATTGATTATCCGTTGGACAGGAGAGATGAGTGAAATTCCAGCAGGGTAGACACTGAAGAGATTCATGGTACCTCAAACATGAAGTGAATGGAGATAGAAATCTGGGATTGTGGTCTGGAGAACGAGACACTTGTAGCAGTATTGTTAGCTCAGCCAGGGACACTGGGGAGTGTGCAACAAAGGTTGTAAGAAAAAACACACGCTTGAAGGAAGAGAAGCCCTTGTCCAGGAGCTTGACTGGGGTCTGCTAGATATAATAACAGAGCAGGCATTTTGATCTGCACTCACCTTACCCACACCCTGGGACAGGTGCTTACATTGCAAAGTGCACTAACAGCACAAGGACTGGTAAGTTTCTCACCCCAAATCTCAGAGGAGGGGAATATAAGTGATGTCACAAACATGAGCCAGCCCCGCTCTCTTGTATCCACATCATGTCTGGACCCCTGCAAGCCTCTTCCACACCTGCTGACTCAGCAACTGCAATACATTTCCCAGTACATTCAGAAGCCAGCAAAAGTCAAAATAAATAAAATTAAAAGAAAACAGAGCACTGTCTGTTACAAAAGTAAAATAGTTTAACTCACAAAGTTACTTTTAATGATATTAACAATGATGATGATAAAAAGGGAGAGCTCAAAAAGCAAAATGGGCAGCAAAAATAATATATAACACTAAGAAATAGAAGACTTTAATAGACAATAACATCACAAGGTGAGAACAATCGTCCAGAATCCAAACAGAAAAAGCAGAAGACTAGATCTCCCTATCATATAGAGAATTCCCTTTTGGGAACTCAAAGAGGTTGAAGAAAACTCAGAAAGGCAAATCAAGGTAATACCACAGAATTCAGATAAGCAAGTTGAAGAAATATAAGAGAACTCACAAAAGCTAATCAAAGATATCCAATAAAATTCAGTAAAACTAGTTAATGAGTTCAGAAGCAATTAAAACCAATTGACAGCTTTAAATAACAAAGTAACAAATTCAAGAGGCTAAGAGCTCAATAAATGAGGTAAAGAACTCTGAAGAAAACTATGGAAGTAGAGCAGATCATATGGAGTGACCTTGAGGAGAGTAATGCACTAAGTACACAGGTGGAAGAAGAAAGAGAGAGGAGATATGTGGAAAAAAGAAGAAAAAGAAATAGTTTGGGGACTATCCAACATTATTAAGAAAGCCAACATGAGAATAATGGGTATCCCTGAAGGGGAAGAGAGAGAGAAAATGAAACAGAGAACTCAATGAAATAATGGAGGAAAACTTCCCAAGCCCAGCAATTTCATGATAGAATACCTGGTTGCAAGGAGTCCTAGTAGTGAAACTAGCAAGAGTTCAAGCCAAAGAAAGAATATTGGAGGCTGCAAGGGGAAAAGGTATTCCCATCAGATTTATATCAGGTTTCTCAAAAGAAATTCTACAGGCAAAGGGACAATGGAATGATTGATTTAACCTCTAGTCAAAAATATTATATCCTTCAAGACTCTCTTTTAGATATGAGAGAAAGTCCTTCCTAGTAAAACAAAGACACACTATACCTGTTCATAATCACTCTAAATGTAAATGGAGTGAACGCACCAATCAAAAGGCAAAGGTTTGCTGGTTGGATCAGAAAACAAAAACCAACATTCTATTGCCTTTAGGAGACCCTCTGAACTTCAAAGATAAAGATAGGCTCAAAATAAATGGTTGGAAAATAATTCCACAAGTAATTGGAACCCAAAGGAAGAACAGCCATACTTGTAAAAGAGAAAGTAAGCACCCAACTATCAATGCAAACAAAAAACAGGATGAACATTACATAATGATTAAGGGACCAATACACTGAGAATACCTAACACTCACCAGCAGGTGAGCACCAAAAGAAACAAAAACAAAACGCAAAACAAAAAGACACTGGAAACGATGCAACCAGACAGATAATCAAGGAAATATAATCATAGATGATGAATTAAACCAGATGGGTCTACTAGACATTTATGGCAAACCACACCCCATAGAACTGAGTACACATTCTTCTCAAGTGTACCTGAAACATGTTCCAGGATAGACCCTGTGGTGGGTCACAAAACAAATGTCAGAAAATTTATGAAGGTTGAAATCCTATCAAATATCTTCTCTGATCATAATGATATCAAACTTCTAGTTGACCACAAATAAAGGCAGAAAACCCCTACAATATATGGTGACTAAACAATACACCTCTGAATGATTATGGGGATAATGAAAAAAATCAAAGAAGAAATATAATAATATCTGGGGGCAAAAGAAAAAAGACATCTGACCTACCAGAACCTCTGAGAAATAGCAAAACTAGTTGCTAGAGAGAAATATATAAAAATACAGGTCCACATCAAGGAAAAAGGGCTCAAATAAATATTCTAGCCTTACACCTTAAAGAACTATGAAAGAATAAATAGGAATTATTAATAATCAGTAGATATCCTTGGAGTGGTGAGTGGGTAAACTATGACTGAAAGATATCTGGGAAATACTCTTCTGTAACACTAGTAACACTATTTCCTTATCTGAATGGTGACTATGGATGTGTTCACTTCGTAATACTTCTGTATGTTGTATTGTATATTATAATACAATTATATTATACAGGTATGTTCATTTAGTAACTATTCATTAAACTGTATATTACATATTATAATCTGATTATGTTTAATTACAAAAGTAATTTTGCAAATTGAACCAAGTAAAAGACATATTTTTAGCCATGGCTAATAATTTTACTTATATTTTAGGAAGAGAAAAGGAATATGAAAATTTTTTTTAAAAAAACTAATTTATGTTGGTAAGTCTACATATTAATGAAATAGAAATTGGATTTATTTTAAACAATCTATTGTGCAATCTAATTTGTAATGGTATAAAAAAAAATCCCCCTTCCTTGTTTATTGATCATTTTCTTTAACCTTTTTGAGTTCTTGTTATCAGAGACTTGAATTTTTTTCTTTATGACAAATCCTTTACTTGTCATTGATCACTTGTCACTGATCTCATTCATTTCATTAAATGGGTTGTCTTTAAGGCCAAAATAGTTCAGGTGGAAATGCTCAATTGTCTTATGCTTCAACATATATGATTTTTTTTTTTAAATTTACATTGCTCCATTGAGTTTATGTCTTTAAATGTCAAACTTTAAACTGACAACTTCATCTGAGTCATGGAGGTTCTCAGTTTTTGCAGAGGCCACAACGTGTCTGCCTATCAAACAAGAAGTAGCAGAGAGGAATATGACTGTGAAGTCATTTCGACTGGGTCAGGGAGTTGGAGCTCACCTAGTTAGTGCCATTAAAACTAACAGCTCCCAGTCTTCAAATGACTCCTGCCACATTAAAAGTTTATGTGCATTTCATGTCACCCAGCTAAGTTGAGAGAGTTATGTTTGGCTATTTCCTCTCCACAGAGATCCTATGCAGCTCCTTCTTAATCGATTCCTTCGTGGAGCTGCTGAGTATATCCTGCACTACAAATAGACTTTACTACCACTGGAATGAATGCAAAATTCATGTGAAAAAAACTTTCATTTTTTTATGCAGCAAAAGCAGACACATACCAATAAAACCTGGTTTTATTTCCAATTGCACAATTGTTGGAATGTTCACGATGGGCTAGTCTGTTGAAGAACATTTCAACAAAATTATCTTATTTGGAATGCTGATATAAAACTGGATAATTTGAGAAAAAGTAAAATGGACAGGCACATAAATAGCAAACAAATGGATTATTAAACCTCGATGACTGACATGATGAGGCACAGAAATGATTATGAATACTTTCCATTTTTAATAAGCTCCCAAATATGTGTCAACATTTAGGGGGCATTATACATTAGTATCAAGAAAGTGGGAAAAGCATAGCAGAACAGCATAATTCAAGAATGAGTTAAAGGACCAGGTTTTGAATCATAAATTTAAAATGACAGAAACAACTGACTTGCGAAAACCCATATGCAAAATAAAATATTTTTTGGTCTGACTACAAGTATATTTTGTTTTTATTTTTTTATTTAATGAATGAATTAAGACTGTCAATCATTTTAGCTTTATATATACAAAATCATTGACTCCATTCCTAATTTTTTCCTTTAATCATTCAGAAAAACAAAAATGAATCTTTGGCTCATAGTACACAATCACCAGTAGTCTGTGAATGGTGCACTTTTATACATGCATATATTTATTTACTTTTCACACTAATTTATTTTTTAATAAACCTGTAGTGAAAGATGTATCACAATACCATTTAAATATTTTTTATAAATGTATCGCTCAGTGACATTAAGTTTATTAACATTGGTGTGCAACTGTCAAACAATCCATCCACGCAACTTTTTTTCTTGCAAACCTTAAACTCCATACACTTTAAGAACTCCCACTTTACTTCACCCCAGTCCCTGGAAATCACTATTCTATTTTCTGTTTCTATGATTTTGACTAATCTAAATATGAGTGGAATCATATAGTATTTGTCTTTATATGACTAGCTTATTTTGTTGTAGAAATGAATTCTAGCCTTTTACCCAGGCAGAGGAAGAACAAGCGGTACTTCAGGAATGGTGAGGTCAGGAGAAGCTTTATTACTAATGCATGAGGTCCCTGACCTGGGTTGCCCCATAAGGTCTGAGCACTGGTTTAAAAACCAACGTTCCTTTATACATAACTGTCTCCATATCTGTTACATTGACAGCATCATTATTCAGCAGACACAATCATTTGTGACAAATGTCCCCAGACAAAGGAGGCAAGGCAAGGGGGAAAGATGCAGGCATTCGGGGATGGCCTTGGAGAGACAGACCAGCTGGTTGGCTGCAAACTTGTTGATTATACTTGCATTGGAGTGTTCATTGCACCTGGACTGGAAGTTCTGCTGGAATCTTTATTATTTCATTTGCTTAATAATATATTTTCGCTTCAATTTCAGTTCACAATTTCAGTTCAATTTCAGTTCAGAGGTCTTTTAATTTCATCCATGTTGACTCATGTGTCAGAATTCCCTCCCTTTTGAAGATGGAATATTATTCTACTGCATGTATATGCCACATTTTGTTTATACATTCATTCAACAGCAGACACTTGACTTTCTTCCATCTTTTGATTATTACGATGAATGCTAGTGTGAGCATGGGTTCTTTGTTTTTAATTCTTTTGGATCTATACCTAGAGAGGGATTTCTGTACCATAGGGTATCTTATTATTAATTTTTTGAGGAATCTCCATATTGTTTTCCATGGCAGTTACACTATTTTATTTTCCCATCAGCCGTGCCCAAGTTTTCCCTTTTATTCACATCATTGCCAACACCTGTTATGTTCTGACTTTTTCATAGTAGCCATCAAATTAGGAGTGAGTTAATATTTCATCACCACTCATTCATATTTATTGAATGCTACAATATCCAAAAATCTATCACCTAATCAGAACAAAAATATTGTAATTATGCATATGTTCCTTTGTCATTTCTTCATCTGCCTCTCCCTATTGGTAAGCTAAAGGAATTGCTTAGTATTTCTTGTTTATATTTTTGTAAATATATACATTTGCCATATAATGTAGGCCTGAGCTTCTCCACTTTTATTTGCCTATTGCTCCTGTAGGAAAAGAGAATTTATAAGATATTTCTCTCTAACTAGAAACAGAAATAATAATGGCCACATGGTAATTAAGGCCAGTCAAACCTAAACCTGTTCACTTTTTATGTTTATACAAAGTTAATAAAGAATTTTGGGTTAATTAAATTAATTTAAATATTTCAATTTAATGAATGTTAAACTATGTCAAACATTGCAAAATGTTACTATATGACTATAAATCGTCCCTCCATAAATATTTCACTTATAATCTAGTAATGTATTTATCTATGTCATAAATATGTGTTCAAAGCTTGGAGGAAATATAAAGTATAATTAACATTACCCACTGCACAATCTTGCCAGATTTTCTATAAGATCATTCTTAGTATCTGTAGTCTTAATCTGATGTCTTCTATGACAAACATAGGTTTTCATTAGACGTGATTTCCTTTTCACTAAAGCACATGCCTAGAATACTTTTCCCAGATCTTGGAGCCATATACCTAGATTCTGGTTAATGGATTGTGTAAGGAAATTATGCATGCCCGCTCTGAAACTGGAAACTTCATACAAACTACTTCTCACACTATACTCCTGTTTATCAATAAAGGACACGGAAGCCCTAAGGGACGGCACAAATAGAAATTAAAAGGCGCCTTCAATCCTAAGTTACATTATAGATGATTGCCTGTTGAACAGTTAAAGAGTTTTGAGCAATAAATAATCTTCTACAGTGTTAAAGCTCCTGGAATTATTTAGGGCTTATCTGTTACCAATAATAGCATTTACTACATCTAATATTCCTCTTGCAACTGAAAAGATTTCAGTCCAAACATTGTCCTTTTTTTATATAATGAAAACTGTAATTATGAAAATGGTATGTTTGTAAACAGAACCTGAGGTTGAAATCTCAGCTTTGTAATTTTATTAATTTATTAATTAACTGAAACTGTTATACACAAATTGCTTTCAAAGTTGGTGAAGGCAGGGAAAGTAGGGAAAATGAACTGGTCATGATTGTCATGAACTTAAATTTAGGGTGGGCGGAGCAACATGGCTGCGAGGAGACGCTGCGAGTAAGATCTCCATTAAAAGTTAATAGGGAGGAAAAGCGGCAGGTCCAGTGAGAACTGGGACACGGAAGATAAACGGACCACTCCAGCAAACTGCCCGAAGAAGAAAGTTGCCATAAAAGAGGACGAGAAGGGAGGGAAGCGCAGAACCCTGCTCCCTCCCCCGCCCACAGAGGCGGCACTCTCCACCGGCAGAGACAGGGAAACAACAAACCAAAACGGCCAACAGAAAAACGGACACAGCAAGCGGGACTGTGAGTGGAAAGGAACTATTGCAGCCACCACACCCCGTGAACGGGAGCTGAGGCGAACCCTGCAGGATCCGCCGCGGAGGTGAGCTCCAGGCGCCATTAAAGAGAGCCCGCCCCCAGGAGGAGACCAGCCCCAGCACACAGCCCCGGCCGAAGCTTGCGCGGAAAGTGGCGCGGATCCAGACCGGATCGCAGCTGCCCAGGTCCCCGCGCCTGCGACCTAGGCTTGCGGGGAGACGGCGGAGGCCCTCCCTGAGTGAGCAGGAACAAGGCGCCCAGGCAGGGGAGCGGGATTCAAAAGGCGCCATTCCCGCGCCACTGATCTGGGCTACAGCCCGCGTCCTGGAACTGAGGGCTTTGGAACTGAGACCCGGGGCACGAAATTAGGGGCGTGGGTTCCCCACGACGGTGGGGCACAAGGCAGACACAGCACCCCAAAGCCGTTGAGGTGTACCCTACCATCCCCGCTCTGCTCCCTGTCCCACGGGGTGGAAATCAGCTCCCCAAGGGCTCTAGGAGAGATCTCTGGCGCCACCTAGCGACTTGACCCCAGCACAGGCTACTGAAGGAGCTAGTGGCAGCTGGGGAGTTAGCCCACACCTGACTCATTCCGAACAAGTAGTCTGAGCCCACAGGGAGAGCGAGCACCCACAGCCGGGGCAGACCAGGCGCGCAGAAGAGTGTGCCTGAGACCAGACGCGCAGGGAGTGTGTCCCACATCACCATTTTAGAACAGGGACATTTCTTCAGTAAAGACTACCTGCAGAAGGCTTCCTCAGGAGCCAGAGGTGAGCGGGGGAAGTTCGCCCACGCCAGACCCCCTCTGGCCTGCATCCAAGCCCAGAGGGGAGCAGGAACCCACCGCCGGGGCAGACCAGGCGCACAGGGGAGTGTGTCCCCACATCAGCATTTTAGAACAGGGACCTTTCTCCATTAAAGGCTGCTTGAAACTGACAGATGACTCCTGGAAGAACCAGAGGGAACAGAGAAGCCCACCCAAGATGCCGGCCAGTCCCACAACACAGTGTCCCAACGCATACGGCAAATTAGAAAACAGACAGTAGGGAGGAGAAGAACCACACGCAACCTAGCAACTCTCCAGAGAAAAAGCACACCACAAAAAGAAAACCAGCCCCCAGATTGCAAAGACAATAACTTGGAAGAATTTCTGAGCCTTCCAGAAAGAGAATTTAAAATTGCCGTGATTAAAAAACTGACAGAAGTCATAAAGGAAAACAATGATAAGGGAAAAATAATCAATGATCAGAAGAATGGAATTGAGTCCCTAGAGAGGAAAACAATGGTCAGAAGAAAGAAATTGAGTCCCTAAAGAGGGAAGTAAAAGAAATGCAGGAGATCAAAGAATTAATGGAAGAACTAAAGAATTCTGGGAAAAGCAATGAAAGCAGATAGATGAAATGGAAGAACGAATAAGTAATCTTGAAGACACAGAAATAAAAAAGAACCAAAACAGAAAAGGAAAGAGAAGTACGAAGGAAAAAGAACGAAGAAAGACTTTCGGGAACTATCTGACTCCATGAGGAAAGGAAATATAAGAGTTATAGGAATACCAGAAGGAGAGGAGAGAGATGTAGGAACAGAGAAAATATTCAAAGAGATAATTGAAGAGAACTTCCCAAATGTGAAGAAGGAGCTGAAAATTGATATACAAGAAGCAAGAAGAACACCAAACTTCCACGACGAAAGGAAAAATACAGCAAGACACATAATAGTAAAGCTCCCAAGAATCCAGGACAAGGAAAAATAATGAAGTTGGCAAGAGGGAAGAAACAGATAACATTCAAAGGAAAACCAATCAGGCTGACATCAGACTTTCCCGAAGAAACACTACGGGCAAGGAGAGAGTGGAGGGACATAGTCAACAGACTCCAAGAAAACAGATGCAACCAAGAATACTCTATCCGCAAAGCTCTCCTTCCTCTTTGAAGAAAGAATATGGACCTTCCCAGACAAACAGAAACTCCGGAATTTCATTGCAACTAACCCCATCCTCAAAAAATACTACAAGGAGTCCTAAAGCAGAACCTCAGAGGGACGAATAACAATGAAAGAAGGCCAAAAAAAAAAAAAAAGTTATTAAAAGAATAAATAAAATCAAAGGAAAGACAAACACAATGGCAAATACAGATGTTAACATATCATATTAACTCTAAATGTAAATGGACTAAACTTCCAATAAAAAGACACAGAGTGGCAGCCTGGATTAAGAAACAAAACCCAACCTTTTGCTGTCTCCAGGAAACACATTTAGCTACAAAAGATAAAAATAGGCTCAAGTCAAAGGATGGAAAACAATCCTACAAGCAAATGGACCAAAAAAGAAAGCAGGAACAGCTATACTTATATCAGATAA